>NC_090396.1:15662321-16029983 GCF_036365525.1 Heterodontus francisci
TTCTCTCTCTCTCTCTGTCCCCCCACCCTCTCTCTCTCTCTCTGTCCCCCCCACCCTCTCTCTCTCTCTCTGTCCCCCCCACCCTCTCTCCCTCTCTCTCTGTCCCCCCCACCCTCTCTCTCTCTCTCTCTCTGTCTGTCCCCCCCACCCTCTCTCTCTCTCTCTCTCTCTGTCTGTCCCCCCCACCCTCTCTCTCTCTCTCTGTCCCCCCACCTCTCTCTCTCTCTCTCTCTGTCCCCCCCACCTCTCTCTCTCTCTCTCTCTCTGTCCCCCCCACCTCTCTCTCTCTCTCTCTGTCCCCCCCACCTCTCGCCATCTCCCCCCTCTCGCCATCTCTCTCCGTTCCCCCCCCCATCTCTCTCCGTCCCCCCCGCCTCTCCATCGCTCCGTCCCCCCCCGCCTCTCCATCGCTCTCCGTTCTCCCCCGCCTCTCCATCGCTCCGTCCCCCCCGCCTCTCCATCTCCCTCTCTCTGTCCCCCCGCCTCTCCATCTCCCTCTCTCTGTCCCCCCGCCTCTCCATCTCCCTCTCTCTGTCCCCCCGCCTCTCCATCTCCCTCTCTCTGTCCCCCCGCCTCTCCATCTCCCTCTCTCTGTCCCCCCGCCTCTCCATCTCCCTCTCTCTGTCCCCCCGCCTCTCCATCTCCCTCTCTCTGTCCCCCCGCCTCTCCATCTCCCTCTCTCTGTCCCCCGCCTCTCCATCTCCCTCTCTCTGTCCCCCCGCCTCTCCATCTCCCTCTCTCTGTCCCCCCGCCTCTCCATCTCTCTCTCTCTGTCCCCCCGCCTCTCCATCTCTCTCTCTGACCCCCCGCCTCTCCATCTCTCTCTCTCTGACCCCCGCCTCTCCATCTCTCTCTCTGTTCCCCCCCCCCCCGTGTCCTCCCCCTCTCTCTCCCTGTCCCCCCCCCCCACCCACTCTCTCTCCTCCACCATCTCTCTCTCTGTCTCCCGTCTGTCCCCCTCCCTCTCCCTCTGCCCCCCTCCTTCTCCCTGTCCCCCTCCCTCTCCCCCCGTCTGTCCCCTCCCTCTCCCTCTGTCCCCCGTCTGTCCCCCCTCCCCCTCCCTCTGTCCCCCCTCCCCCTCCCTCTGTCCCCCCTCCCCCTCCCTCTGTCCCCCGTCTGTCCCCTTCCCTCTGTCCCCCTCCCCCTCCCTCTCGCTCTGTCCCCCCCCCCTCCCTCTCGCTCTGTCCCCCCCCCCCTCTCCCTCTCGCTCTCTCTTTTTAAAAAGCCTGCCGGAAAACCCGAATCTGTCCTAAGTTGGGAAATGGATGTTCCCGATATCAGCTGTGAAATTGACTTGCAATTTTTGTTTTAAGAAAGCTGGTCTGCAAGAAGAAGCCAGTGGAACATGTCTCATCTTCAGTCAGGACCCCTGGCAGGAATGAGGAACAGCCCAGGTACAGTTTACAGCTGCAGGACAGATGGAAACCTTTGGCGGGCCAGATCCTGGCCTGTGGGCTGTGTGTTGGACAATCCTGCTCTGCACTGTCCCACTAAACACTCCCAAGGCAGGTACAGCATGGGTTAAATACAGGGTAAAGCTCCCCCTGGACCATAGAGTCATAGAGAGATACAACACTGAAACAGGCCCTTTGGCCCACCAAGTCTGTGCCGACCAAAAACCACCCATTTATACTAATCCTAAATTAACCCCATATTACCTACCATATCCCCACCTTCCCTCAATTCTCCTACCACCTATCTACACTAGAGGCAATTTACAATGGCCAATTTACCTAGCAACCTGCAAGCTTTTGGCTGTGGGGGGAAAATGGAGCACCTGGCGGAAACCCACGTGGTCACAGGGAGAACTTGCAAACTCCGCACAGGCAGTATCCAGAATTGAATCCGGGTCGTTGAAGCTGTGAGGCTGTGGTACTAACCACTGTGCCGCCCTGACCATGCCACTGTGCCGACCAGTGTGACCTTTCCCCATTTCCCACACCAATCATCCTGTGGCATATGTGTGAGATTGTTAATTAGTGAGAAATTGGTCACAGTTTCATGCTCTGGGTCTATACTTATTAAAAGTTGAGTTGAGTCTGCCCCAAATAATTCCACATTGGATCCTTACAGTCGACAGACAGAGTAGGTGTTTGTCCCATCAGTCGGCCTGGCTGGTTTGAACCCATCTCCCAAGGTGCAAGTTTAACTGTGCCAGCTAGTTCCCAGATGCTTAGTTCTTATCTCAAACTCTACCCTGAAACAATGAACATTCTCCCCCACCTCAATAAACACAGAATGCAGTAACAAAAGAGAAACTTAAAAGCAACAAACTGCCTGATGACTGTGCTTCACCGCCCAACACAAACCCAAACTTGCATCACATCCTTCTTCATCATTCAAGTCACCGATCACAGTCGTAACAGCATAAGAGCAGGAGTGGGCTGTATGGCCCCAAGAGCCTGCTCTGCCAATCAATAAGATCATAGCTATTTTCTACCTCAATTCCACTTTCCAATCCTAACCCCATATCTCTTGAATCCCTCAGAGTCCAAATATCTTTCAAACTCAGTCTTGAATAGACTGAGCTTCCATTGTTCTTTGGGGTAGAGAATTCAAAAGATTCATAACCCTCTGAGTGAAGAAATTTCTCTTCATCTCAGTTCTAAATGGCTGTCCCTTTATCCTGAGACTGAGTCCAAGTTTTAGACTCTCCAGCTTGAGGTAACCGCTTCTCAGTATCTACCCTATCAAGCCCTCTAAAATGTGATACATTTCAATGAGATCACCTCTCATTCTTCTAAACTCCAAGGAATTTAGGCACATTCTCACCTCAAAGGACAACTCTCATCCCAGCAATCAATCAAATGAACCTTCACTGCATCCCCTCCTTAGGTACAGAGACCAAAACTGTATCCAGTATTCTATGTGTGGTCTCACCAAAGCCCTGTACAACTGCAGCAAGACTTCCTTACTCTTGCACTCAAACCCTCTTGCAATAAAGGCCAACACACCACTTACCTTCCTCATGGCTTGCTGTACCTGCATGTTAACTTTGTACAAAGACACCCAAATCCCTGTGAACACCAACATTTAATAGTTTCTCATCATTTCAAAAAGTCTTTTTTTTCTTTCTAGCAAAGTAAATAGCCTCACGTTATAATCTATCTGCCACCTTCTTGCCTATTCACTTAATCTGTCTATATCCTTTTGCAGCTTCTGTGTCCTCCACACAGTTTACATTCCCATCCAGCTCTTCCCAGTCAACATTCTGACTAGGCTTCTACAGTAGTCACGTTTTCCTTTACAAGTCCAAGAAAGACTTGCACCTTTTACAATAAAAAGGGTGTTGCAAAGGGATTCAGAGCCAATGAAGAACTTCTGAAGTTTAGTCAGAAAGACCTCACAAACAGCAACAAGATAAATGACCAGTTAATTGATTTGGTGGTGTTGGTTGAGAGATGAACATTTGTAACCACCATGATCTCCTGGTTTCATGAGGCTTACAGCGTGTCAGCCATGAAATATCAGGGACAAACTCCCTGTTGCCACCTGCCTAGTAGCTCAGCTGGCAAAGCTACTGTGGAACTAAGTCACACAGACCCGAAGTCTCAGGTTTGTTTCCTGGTTCCTGCTGAATTAGTTGGTCCCAACCAAAGTCGGAGTAGAAAGAGCTACAATTGGGCTTAGTGTCCCAGTCCAGGGAGAGTTAAAACAACCAGCGTTCCCTCGCCTGGTCACTATCCATTGACTCTTCACTGTATGTGACATTGTCGACTGTGATGACCCCCACACTCAGATAGATTATTAGCATTTGAGGACTGATTTTCCACTGTCCACTGTGTGTGCCAGTTCCCAGCGGCACTTGGGAGAGGAATGGGAATGGAGATCCCTACTGCCTTGGTCTCTGCCCTATATGCATGTGATAATTGTAGGTGGGAGCATCTAAATGGGATACAAATGCGGGTGATACCAGACCGCCCTCCCAAAGTCATTTTCAGTAAGCCTGAAAACCAACTGTGTAAACTGGAGGTTGTGCTGCTGCTCCTTTAGATCACCCTGTCAGACTGTTAATCAGCCTGCAAATCCTTTCACTGCTTCACACTGTTCTCCAAGTGAAACATGAAGATAAAAAAATACCACCACCCTGTAGACAGTTAATCAGCCTGCGAATCCTTCCAATACAAAAACAGCAACAAGCACAAACCAATGATTGACTCTGAGAACGTTGCATTTGGCTCAGTAAAAGCCCAGGACCTGGGCCCTAAGATGGAGGGTAACCCTGGAACAGCTTTAGATTAATTGTTGCACTGATAACAGAAACAACATTTAAAAAAATCAGGCAGATCAACACTAACCTGCAAGTCAAGGGTCAAATTCATCTGTGACAAGACCAGCAGCAGCGAGAGGAAAGGCTCTGTGTGAAAAGAAACAGGCAGAAGGGTGAAAGTTGAACCGAATTGGATCAGACTCAGTACTGATAGGTCACTAAGCCAGCAACTGGAGGCATTTGCCATCAGCTTAGCTTCCCACTTGCCTGACTTCCTGGTGGGAAGTACACAATGGAAATCCTTACCCTCCTGTGTAAGGAATGTATTATTCTCAGGCTGGCCGGTTGCAATCATTACAAACAGGATTGTTCACTAATTGCTCAGGCCCATCAATGACAGCTCAGATCATTTATGTTTCTCAAAGCACCAGTCAAAATTCCAGAAAGCAGCTATTTCTTGTCCATAAATTAGGAGGGGGTCCTTGGACCTTGAAGGGCTGCCACTGAAGGAAAATGAGAGTGCTGATTGTCCTTTCAAGAGAATTTTTAACCATCAACCCACTATCACCTCGTCCTATAAACGCTTCACCCCGTGCATAAAGTCTTCACCCATTCCATAAACCCTTCACCTTATAAACCCCTCATGCCCTCCGAAAAACCTCTCACTGCATCCCATAATCCCATCCCCTCCACCATCCCCCCCCCCACACACCAACCCAAACAGACTAAGACCCAGAGAAAATCCTGCTTCTACAGAATGTCAGACTGCTGGATTACTTACCTGCAAAACACTCGTTGGCCAGGACAGAGCTCTCAGGGTCATACCACTGCAACAAGAAAAGGGCAGTGATTAGCCGATGATTGGCTGAGGGCAGTCACCCATTGACCAATCTAACACAGGCCAAGGGAATTTCTAAAAGGTTAGCAAGTACAAGATCTCAAACACTGGCCCATGGGGAGTGTGGTCAGTTTCATTTTTTTTTTAAAATGTGGCCATTAAAAACTTGACTTTCATTATACAATTCCATTTTTCTCAATAGTACGAGAATGGTAGCTGGACAAGTAATCCAGAGGTCTAGACTAACACTCTAACACTCCCACCATGGCACCTGAGGGAATTTAAATTCAATTAATTAAATAAATCTGGAATGAAAAGCTACCATCAGTAATGGTGACCATGAAAAGGCCAGAATGCTTTGTCACAAAAACTCCCAGGGCCACTCCTCTTGACCACATACCACTCTGTGCCACCACCTCAGGTGGATCTGTCCTGCCGGTGGGACTGGACATACCCAGGGATGGTGATGGAGGACTCTGGTATTCTGGCTGGATGGGTTTTTACAACAATCTGCTAGTTTCATGATCATTATGTATGAGACTAGCTTTTGCTTTAAATTTCGGTTTAATTAATTAAATTTAAATTCCCCCATGTTAGAGTTTGAACTCATGTCTCCAAAGCATTAGTCCAGCCCTCTGGATTACTAGTCCAGCAACATGACCATAATGCTGCTGTTCCCTCAACCGAAAAATGGCACCTCCGACAATGCAGCACTCCATCAGTACTAGCTGTAGTATCAGCCTTGATTTTTGTGCTCCGTCTTGGAGTGGGATTTGAACCCACACCCTTCTGATTCAAGAGGCGAGATTGCTACCAACTGAACCACAGCTGACACCGGGAGATCAAGGGCTGTGTGAAGACTGGAAGTAGGGATGTATGAGGTAGCGGCAGAGCAATATCTGAGGAGAGGATGGAATAATGCGCAAAGGACGGGATGTTGCAAAGTTTGAGTAAAGGGTGAAGAGATGTGTAAGTAGGCATGTAGTGAAAAGTAAGTGGATGTAGTTACCTCTAATAACCTTGGTGTGTGGAGAAGATGCTGTACTGTAATTGCCAGGATCTTTTGATTCAGAGCCTGTCGGATATAATGTCGCCCCCGACCTTGTGCTGTCAGCACCTTTTTGCAGGCGATGGTTTTCTCCAAGGCCACTGAGAGCTGAGTCAGCCTGGAAAAATAGGCAGAGAGCAGAGTTATTTATGCCGAAATACTAACAGCAACTCCAGGCAAGGACAGATGCAAGTCAGGTTAAACTCAAATATCTAAAAGTTGCTGTTGAGTTGTGCTGTTCCACCATAATACTTTACAAAAATGTTTTCTCCTTATCTGCCTCACCACTGAAAGGCATCAAACTGCTGCATTTGCTTTGTAGATATGAACTAAACTCACCATAGAAAGTTAAGGCTTCTCCATTGCCATCTAAGTACCCTTTTAACTATATGATAATTGTTAAATTGCTAATTACTAAATGTCAACCTCTCTAGCATTGAAAAATAATTATTATAAGTGCGCAGTCTCATTCCTTCAGGTTTTAATTGTTGGAGATTTTCAAAATGTAAATGTAGTTTCTTTTAAAAATTTACTTTACCTTTGTTTTTTTCTCTTTCTCTTGATCCAATCTTTCTTTCATTCTCTTTGTTTTTCTTTCTGTCCCTGATTTGACATTGATGTCACCCACTCTAATTTACACTTCCTTCTCCATTCTTTTGCTGTTAATTTCACAATCCTCCAATCTGTTTGGCTAAGGAGATACACAGTTGCTTGCCGCGTTCATTCAGCTCCCAGATACCCGGTTTCTCTTGCTGCACTGTTACCAGCTCACACTTTCAACAACTTGTCATGCAAAAAAATGTAAAAGCTAGATGTGTAAGGGCAAGTCTAAATAGCAGCAGACACTGTTCAATGCCCTGTCACAGCAAATTATGGGCCAATAACAGTAAAAGTAATCCACTGGCTGTAATATGATTGGGATGCCCTGAAGTCACAATAAACTGCTGTATAAAGTAAAGCTGTTTATTTATTTTCCACAGGCATAGAAGAACCAAAATCGCAGAAACAGAAACCCACCAATCTTCAATTAAACTGTCCAACCAACCCAGCATTAATTCTCCCGCACAGTTTGTAATGGACATGCACAGACCATGTCTTAGCAGCTCAGGTCTCATCCAGTAATGTTCTGCTCCCTTCCCCTTTGATACGAGGTCACAGCTATGTTTAGGACAGCCTGACAAACTGTGGGTTACACCAAACATTCCCACTAAGCTCCATGGGTGCATGGCTACGCAGCAGCCTGGAAGGTACCACAGAGGTCTTATTCCATGTTAACTAACACACGTGTGATTGTGCAAAAAAAATTTAAAGGGATCACACACTGAAAAAAAATGGCCACGCATAACTACATTTTAAAGGGAACATTAGTTACACTGCACTCTGATCCCCAGTATTCTTATTCCCAATTGCTACATTTTGGAGTTTTGCACTAGATATTTCCAGGGGTCAGCAGAACTGATCCTTCCCATGAGCAGACCTCGCATTGCCTATGAATTAAAGTGTGTGTTTGCCTATCCAATGTATCACGATATATACAGCACCTTTCACAGCCCTCAGGATATCCAAAGCACTTCACAGCCAATTAAGTATTGTTGAAGTGTAGTCACTATTATAATGTAGGAAATACAGCAGCCAATTTGCACACAGTAAGATCCCATAAACAGCAATGTGATAATGGCCAGATAATCTATTATAATGATCAATGCTATTTGCCTCAACCACTCCACGTGGTAACAAATTCCACATTGTAACAGTACTATGACACAGATGAGACAAAATCATTTTTAACGTATTCACTCATGCAACTGATTTCAGTGAAACAAGTGTCGAAAACCCAAAAGGGACCCACCAGGGATTCCCCCCGAGTTCCTTGTACGGCAGTGTGATGATAAAGTCTGTAGAAACCGATCAATATACGTGAAACCACAAAACGATAGGGGCTATTGGCTCTATTTAGATTTTTTTTTAGATTTAGAGATACAGCACTGAAACAGGCCCTTCGGCCCACTGAATCTGTGCCGACCATTAACCACCCATTTATACTAATCCTACACTAATCCCATATTCCTACCACATCCTCACCTGTCCCTATATTCCCCTACCACCTACCTATACTAGGGGCAATTTATAATGGTCAATTTACCTATCAACCTGCAAGTCTTTTGGCTGTGGGAGGAAACCGGAGCACCCGGAGGAAACCCACGCAGACACAGGGAAAACTTGCAAACTCCACACAGGCAGTACCCAGAATTGAACCCGGGTCGCTGGAGCTGTGAGGCTGCGGTGCTAACCACTGCGCCGCCCCTATTGTGTTTGGAGAAATAAAAAAGGACAATTCCTATTCCAGGTTGTGAGATTAAACGGACAAGAAACACCAACCCCCACGGTTACCCCCACATTTGAATTACCAACAAGTAAGGTTACGACCCAGCAGCCACAAGTGACAGGTCTCCCTTGCCCTGCTTTAACTGCAGGACCAGAAAATGGACTTGTGATAATAAAAACTAATAAAATTGTATATGATAATATACAGCATGAGTTGGTACCAGTAATATTAAATATCTCAGATATCCAGCTACCTGACTGGTGCCCTAAGAAGACCCGAGAGTTGTACAAGGTATTACTGCAACAATTGCTAAAACAAGAATTCGGTGAGGAGGGAATTATAAAGGGAAAGAAACGTAAACGTAGTTTAGTGAATGATGCAGCTACGGTCTTTAACACAGGAATTTCAATTGTCAATACTATAAATTTGGAAAATGTGGACCAGAAGGTTGGAACTTTCAGCCAGATAGTAAAGGATATTTTGAAAAAGGAACAAAAGGCACAGAAGTGGTGTAGCTAAACTAGGACAGGACAAACATAGTAACAGGACTGGTGAGAGTACTGGAAGGTCATGCTCATATTATTAGTGATATAATAGAAAACGTAAAGGAGGTCCATGACATTTCAAGTATTGAAATGTCTGCAGTACATATGTTCGTGGATGTTAGAACAAACTTGGGAAAATTTGAGGCAAACTGATGAGGAGCAGGTGCCAGTTTGGATAAATGACGCCCAGTTTGAGGACTTAGCTAGTTACACAAATGATAAAATTACCAGGTGCCAACTCAGAAAACTTGTTGAGGTATGAAAAGTTTAGGAGTGTGTAAATACAAGATCTATGAGTATTGGAATAGTATTGGGAATACCTAGAATTCTGAGAGATAAGTTAGGGATGTAATCATATGAAGTAGAAAATATAGGGGTGATAAGGGGAAAGGATTACATAAAATACTATGATATATTACCCTACATTATGGAAATTGGAAGAGAGATCATTGGAATAACATTGTCTGAGTGTAGTCTGGAAAACCAGGTGGTTATATATCCTCATCCTATATATAAAACAGCAGAGTCAAAATGTGGATTTAATGCCATTGTAAATTGCACCATGGAAACTAGCAAAGCATCGTCAGGGCTAACCCACGTCGCCTATATGGGGAAGGGGAGATATTATTTAACCACTACGGCGAAGGAATACCAGTATGGACGTAAACGGACTTGTCCGGTGAGCAACAGTACATTTTGTTTCAACCTACAAATACCAACCTGAGTAGAGAAGATGGGAGTTGGTAGAGATACATAAACGAAAGACAGAAACGATAACTGTGACAGAAAGTATTAAGGAGGATTTGACAAATTACCTCCGGGAATATGAATATACTATTCAGCCATTGCCCACACGCTCGGGTAAAGAGAGACAGCAGCTAGAAGTCATTGCTGTAGCGTCCTACAATCTGGAACAACAGTCGAAGATGCTACAAAATGAGATTGACGAGATAAATGATTCTACTTGGCAGGAGGACTTATGGAACTGGGGGTCAAACCTGCAGATACACCCCTGGTTTAGAATTATCTCCCATGTCCTGATAGTGGTTTTGGGTATCATGGTGTTATATGTGACATACTTAATTTGGAAACTTAAGAAATTAATTAGGCAATGTGAGAGGATGTATGAACACAGGTTGGACAGTTACCTTAAAGGCAATCAGTATTCGAACTTGCTCTAAAGAAGGATAGACAATTAGTTATGCCACACAAGGGTAATTGTATAACCTATTCATATATACTTAAAATTAGTTAATGAATGATCAACATACTCTAAGAATGAAATTGCAACTGTATTATGTTTGCACAATTGATTGATTATGTAATAGTGATGTTTAAATTGTGCTTTCTTTAACATTACACTGCTTATGCTTTTGCTTTGAAAATGAAATTGTAATTGCACGAGTATACTACCTAAGAGACATGAGTGTGTGATCCCTTGGGCATAGCCCTACAGGATCAAAGGGGGGACTGTAGACCCAGTAAAAACACATATAGCAAAAACACTTTAGAACTTAATTAAAACAAAGGGGCCAGTAACACAACAATGAACAGTGTGTTGAAACAGGATGAGTAGAAAGGGGCACAGCACACAGATAGCCAAGGAATTGTAGATAGTATAGAAAAGGTATTCAGGAGGATCCCAGAAACTGTCCTTGGACTTAGTGGATATAGGGAGTCGTCATGGACACCAGATATGATTAAACTCATAATAGACAATGGGAAACTGTGAAGTTTTGAACAGGTTCTCACTGAGCCAAATAAGGAATTATCATTATGTCATTATACCAGACCCCTATGAGTAAGAGGGGCGGGTCTTGGAAACAAGATTTAACCCCTGACTGAAACTAGGGAAGGCACGAGAACCCTGGGGAAGAACACTCGAGAAGATACCCTGAGACAGGGGCTCAGAGAACAGAAGAGCAGCCGCAAGTCCGAGACTGATCACCTCGTGTCTTGACGGGTAGCATACTGTGAAAGTAATGAGAGCTTGTACTTTGATGATTTAGTGTGTGAAGAAAATATTGATATACCTTTCACAATTGGATTCCGCGGATTCTTTAAGAGTAGAGTGCATGTTAGGCACAACACAAGAGAAGAGCAGAGCTGAAATGGGAATCAGCCAGATTGAGAGAGTCAGTTTGCTATTCTTCAAAGTGCAGTCTAACAACAACTTGCATTTATATAGCACCTTTAACGTAGTAAAACGTCTCAAGAGGCTTCACAGAAGCATTACCAATCAAAAATTGACACTGAGGAGGTATTAGGGCAGATGGCCAAAAGAATGGACAAAGAGGCAGATTTTAAGGAGTGTCTTAAAGGAGGAAAGGAGAAGCAGAGGGATTTAACGAGGGAATTCCAGAGCTTAGGGCCTCAGGAGCTAAAGACATGTCCATCAATGTTGGAACAATTAAAATTTGGGAGGCTCAAGAGGCCAGAGTTGGAGGAGCTGAGATATCTCGGAGGGTTGGTTATAGGGCTGGAAGTTACAAAGATAGGAGGGGTGAGAGGCCATGGAGGGATTTGAAAACAAGGATGAGAATTTTAAAATTGAGGCATTGCTTAACCGGGTGCCAATTTAGGCCAGCGAGCACAGGAGTGATGGGTGAATGGGGCGTGGTGCGAGTTGGAACGCAGGGTATAGAGCTTTGGATGAGCACAAGATTGTGGAGGGTGCAAGATGAGAGGCTGGTAAGAAGTGCATTGGAAGAATCAAGTCTAAAGGTAACAAAGCCATGCATCAAGGTTCTGGCAGCAGATGAGCTTAGGCAGGGGTAAAGTCAGGCAACGTTATGGAAGTAGAAATAGGTCTTTGTGATGGCTCAACTTTGTAGTCAGAAGCTCATTTCAGAGTAAAATACCACACCAATGTGCAAACAGTCTGGTTCTGCCTCAGACAGTTTCAGGGAAAGGGATGGAGTTGGCAATTAGGAAATGGTTTTGTGGCGGGAATCAAAGACAATGGCCAGGATTTTATGCTGGCGACGGGGGTCTCAACGCCCAGAAAAAGCGATGTCAAGATCCCCGCATCATCTCATCTCCGGAAGGCCTGCCGAATCTAGTGCCAATTAGGCACTTAAGTGGACAGCAGTGGGCCTTCCCCGGGATCAAGGACCCTGGTGGCAGAAGTCCCGCCACTGCAGTGACGGTGGCTGCTGCTGGTGGGGCATCTACCCAAGGCCCACTAGCGGCGCTGGACCCAGGCCACAGGTAGGTCAGGGGAGGAGGGGTCTCGCTGGGTGGGGGTCGCAGGGGAAGGAGGGTTGTTAGCAAGAGCAGAGGGGTGGGTCTCAGTGGGACCCTCCTTCCTAATGCCGCGTCCCTCGTTTAGCCACTAAGTGCCTTTTAATAAGGGACTCCCCCACTCAGAGCCGGGAGCAGCCCACATGGTTTTTCAGGTCATCTTGTCCAGCGCATGACAAATTGCGGCGGTGGCGCCATAAGGCCCTTAATTGGGCTTTAATTGCCAAGTTATGGACCTCAACAGGCAGCAGGACAGGAAGGCCGTTCACAGGTCTTCCTGCCCGGACTTAATTTTGGCGGAAGCAGGAAGGTGACAGGGTTCCACACCCACCACCATCCGATCCGATCTGATTTTATGCTCTCCCACCTCAAAACCCGCCATGGGGGAAGAGCATAAAATTTCCCCCAATGGCTTCAGTCTTCCCAATACTTAAGAGGAAATTTCTGCTCATCTTGCATTGGATGTCGGACAAGCATTCTGATAATTTAGAGACAGTGGGAGAATCATGAGAGTAATGAGGCAGAGCCGAGTGTCATTAGCATACACGTGGAACATAATGTTGTGTTTTCACATGATGTCACCGAGGGGCAGTATGTAGATGAGAAATAGGAAAGGGTCAGGGATAGATCCTTAGGGCACACCAGAGATAATGGTGCGGGAGTGGGAAGAGAAGCCATTGCTTGATGATTCTCTGGCTACAACTGGTTGGATAAAAATGGAACCAGGTGAAAGCAGTCCCACCCATCTGGATGACAGGTGGAGAGGCACTGGAGGAGGATGGTGTGGTCAACTGTGTCAAAGGTTACAGACAGGCCGAGAAGGAAGAGGAGGGATAGTTTATCTTTGACACAGTCAGATAGGATTTCATTTGTGACTTTGATAAGAACTGTTTTGGTACTGAGGTAGGGGTAGAACCCTGATTAGAGAGATTCAAACATGGAGTTCTGGGAAAGATGGGCATGGATTCGGGAGGTGGCAGCACATTCAAGGACTAACATTGTTATCAGCTCCTGCAACGAAAAGAAATAAAAGAACTACTCTGTGCATACGTGTATAAATATGTATATATAAAGAAATATAGAAAGTATGAAACAAAAAATAGCCCCGCATTAGACTGCCATTTTTTATTCGTTTTGAGCAAACAGATAAGATTTCTACTTTAAATATGAGTGTGTATTATATGGCTGTATTATTCACTTGTATATCTTTCATAAAATAAATCCATAAACTTAAAATTAAGTCAGATGTTGCAATGCTCAATAGTCTAGACAGAGATCCTACAGAAGCAATATAACAAAGATTGATCTGCTTGTTATCCTGGGCACATTACTGAAAGCCCACCTAGATATCAAGACCAGTGAAGATACTCTCAAAGGCTAAAAGTAATTGGGATTCACCCTTTGAGAAGAATCATGGAAGGATTGCAGCTTCAAAGATAATTTTGCTTAAAAACAAAAATATGAAATGTAATTACGCTAACACTGCAGGATTTTTGGCAAAAGGGTTTTGAAATAAATGAGAAAATAGGCACAAAAAACAATATTTGTATGAATTATTTGTGTTTACATTTCTTTAAATAAACACTGTTTTGTGTTGAGTATGAAGTGTGGAAGAGACCCAAAAATGCCAGTTTCAATCAAATTGAAATAAAAAGATAAATACACATGGACAAAAAGATCATTCAATTTACCAGCAACTCACCAACTTTGCTTCAAGGATTATGCTAACCCAGGCCAATCTCTTGGAGCAACCAAGTACTCAATTTATGTGCGAAAGGTTCACGATACGGAGTTTTACCAAAAGTCATGAAATTCACCGTGGGACCTTATTTGAATATTTATTCGCTCAGCCCTCCCTAGTGGCACAGCCTGTCAAAACTTGCACAGACCCATTTAGACCAACAATGCAATGTACCGATGTATCAAACAGGAGCCCAACAACCCACTCGACTACATACAAGGAGGAGTTCACCTCAACAGGAGGGGAGGCAATTGTATAAAGTGGTAAAAGAACCAGAGGGGAGAGGAGGAGAACTTGTTTACACAATGAGTTGTTATGATCTGAATGCACTGCCTGAAAATGTGGTGGAAGCAAATTCAATAGTAACTGCAAAAAGGGAATTGGATAAATACTTGAAGGGGAAAAAGCTGCAGGGCTTTGGGGGAAAGAACCAGGGAGTGAGACTATTTGGACTCTTTCAAAGACCAGCACAGACACGATGCGTCTCATGGCGCTGCAAGATTCTATGAAAAAGATGAACAACATATTATAATAAAAGCAAAATACTGCAGATGCTGGAAATCTGAAATAAAAACAAGAAATGCTGTAAATACTCAGCAGGTCTGGCAGCATCTGTGGAGAGAGAAGCAGCGTTAATGCTTCAGGTCAGTGACCTTTTATCAGAACTGAATAACACATTACCTGCCACAGAGATCCTGCTGTGGAAGTTGCTCCATCCAGTGCCAGTAGTCTCTCCTCCTCAGGCCCAGGACTGGCTCTGCAACAAAGCAACAACACCATTAGAAACAGGAGCCTAATTCACTCCTTTTCTTCTCTCTCTCCTTTACTTCAGAACCACCTTACACAATCTTTAACTCAACCAGAACTGCAGTCCCTGTCCTATTGATCTGTATCTTATCCCCTACATTGGTTACCTGTCCCTTGGTATATTTAGTTCAAAATCCTCATCATCTTCAAATCACTCCATGGCCTCACTCCAACCAATCTGCAACCTCTTTGAGAGAAATGAGAAACACAGAGTCAGATAGTGAGAAAAAAATATACATAGTGCTAGTTAAAAGAGAGACAGTGACAGGCAGAGAATATGTGAGTATAATGTTCCCTCTAATTTTCTTTTTGAGTGCATGGGCGATTTCTTTAAGTGTATGGCCCCTTTAAATATTTTGCGCAGCCGCATACAGATGGTAATTTAAAGAGGTCAATTTGTGTGCAGTCTACAGGGGACTTTCGTGTTGCTTTGCAGCCTAGAGGGAACATTGTGTGAGACAGAATGGGAGACAGAGAAAGTGACAGACAGAAAGAGCATAACAGTCAGGTATAGCCCTTCCTCCAACCCATTCCCAGGTGTCAGCCTGTTCCAATGGTCCCCTTCTGCACCCTCTGCCTGTTCGCACCCATTAGGTCCACCCCGCCCCAGGTGAGATCCTATGTAGTCAGCTCAAATCCTGTCCTAGAACCAGCTTTTAATATGAAAACACTGTATATTCTGACTGTACATGCTGACTACGCCCTGACTGAATGCTGACTATATGTTGACTCTACACTGACACGGTGCATGCTGACAGCGTACTCGCTGACTGTATTTGTTGACTGCATGAGCTGACTGTAGGCAAATAACAGTAACAGCAGATTAAGTTGGCTGACATTGGGGAACCCCTGAAATAATCAAGAGTGCCAAGCCTGCTATACTCTCAGCACTACATGAACTGCTATGCCTGTGCTGGGACGAGGGAGCAGTACCCCAGGACATGCGCGATGCCAACATCATCACCCTCTATAAAAACAAAGGTGACCGCGGTGACTGCAACAACTACCGTGGAATCTCCCTGCTCAGCATAGTGGGGAAAGTCTTTGCTCGAGTCGCTCTGAACAGGCTCCAGAAGCTGGCCGAGCGCGTCTACCCTGAGGCACAGTGTGGCTTTCGTGCAGAGAGATCGACTATTGACATGCTGTTCTCCCTTCGTCAGATACAGGAGAAATGCCGTGAACAACAGATGCCCCTCTACATTGCTTTCATTGATCTCACCAAAGCCTTTGACCTCGTCAGCAGACGTGGTCTCTTCAGACTACTAGAAAAGATCGGATGTCCACCAAAGCTACTAAGTATCATCACCTCATTCCATGACAATATGAAAGGCACAATTCAACATGGTGGCTCCTCATCAGAGCCCTTTCCTATCCTGAGTGGTGTGAAACAGGGCTGTGTTCTCGCACCCACACTTTTTGGGATTTTCTTCTCCCTGCTGCTTTCACATGCGTTCAAATCCTCTGAAGAAGGAATTTTCCTCCACACAAGATCAGGGGGCAGGTTGTTCAACCTTGCCCGTCTAACAGCGAAGTCCAAAGTACGGAAAGTCCTCATCAGAGAACTCCTCTTTGCTGACGATGCTGCTTTAACATCTCACACTGAAGAATGCCTGCAGAGTCTCATCGACAGGTTTGCGTCTGCCTGCAATGAATTTGGCCTAACCATCAGCCTCAAGAAAACGAACATCATGGGACAGGATGTCAGAAATGCTCCATCCATCAATATTGGCGACCACGCTCTGGAAGTGGTTCAAGAGTTCACCTACCTAGGCTCAACTATCACCAGTAACCTGTCTCTAGATGCAGAAATCAACAAGCGCATGGGTAAGGCTTCCACTGCTATGTTCAGACTGGCCAAGAGAGTGTGGGAAAATGGCGCACTGACACGGAACACAAAAGTCCGAGTGTATCAGGCCTGTGTCCTCAGTACCTTGCTCTACGGCAGCGAGGCCTGGACAACGTATGCCAGCCAAGAGCGACGTCTCAATTCATTCCATCTTTGCTGCCTTCGGAGAATACTTGGCATCAGGTGGCAGGACTATATCTCCAACACAGAAGTCCTTGAAGCGGCCAACATCCCCAGCTTATACACACTACTGAGTCAGCGGCGCTTGAGATGGCTTGGCCATGTGAGCCGCATGGAAGATGGCAGGATCCCCAAAGACACATTGTACAGCGAGCTCGCCACTGGTATCAGACCCACCGGCCGTCCATGTCTCCGTTATAAAGACGTCTGCAAACGCGACATGAAATCGTGTGACATTGATCACAAGTCGTGGGAGTCAGTTGCCAGCATTCGCCAGAGCTGGCGGGCAGCCATAAAGACAGGGCTAAATTGTGGCGAGTCGAAGAGACTTAGTAGTTGGCAGGAAAAAAGACAGAGGCGCAAGGGGAGAGCCAACTGTGCAACAGCCCCAACAAACAAATTTCTCTGCAGCACCTGTGGAAGAGCCTGTCACTCCAGAATTGGCCTTTATAGCCACTCCAGGCGCTGCTTCACAAACCACTGACCACCTCCAGGCGCGTATCCATTGTCTCTCGAGATAAGGAGGCCCAAAAGAAACATGCTGACTACGCCCTGACTGAATGCTGACTATATGTTGACTCTACACTGACACGGTGCGTGCTGACAGCGTACTCGCTGACTGTATTTGTTGACTGCATGAGCTGACTGTAGGCAAATAACAGTAACAGCAGATTAAGTTGGCTGACATTGGGGAACTTTTGAGGAGACAACCTGTCAGCAGGAACAGGTAAGGGTGGATAGGCTTCATCTAATGGACCAACACCCCGCAGATGCTGCCACTCTCCAACTACACAGACCACCACCCCACCACTCATTGTTCCCTGACCTGCAGGACCTCCCCTCCAATCCTTTTAGACCATGGAACACTCTCCAATGCTACTAAGTCCAGGGCCCTGCCACCACCACACCACCCCCCCCAACCTATCCCTACCAGATTGTCATCTCTCCCATGTGACCTTTCAGAACAGCCTGCGATTTTCCCCCTCCCCTCATGCAGCCGCTTCCTGTGACTTTCCACCTCCCAATACAAAGGCACTTGGTACTTACCCCTCATGCTCGTAGACCCCAGGGCCCAACTTTGCAGTACTGCTATGCCTGGGTATCCCCCCAAAATACTGCCAGACCCCAAGAATCATCTAGTAAATAAATCTCACATTCCACCCTCTGCCCCCTGTACTGCCAAACCAAAGGACCACCCCCAATGCTACCGAAGCTCAATAGCCCCCTTTAATGCTGCCATGCCTGTCAACCCTCCATGCTTATTACTCTAAACTCCAGAGGCCTACCTCCCATCTGCTATCTCCCAGCTCCCTGGGCTTTGGAAAGATGAGGCAAATTTGCATAAACAGGTACAGTTATTATACTAGCAATGAAGCCACATATGGATAGAGGTGCAGAAACTGGAACCCAAGTGGTTAAAAACTCCACAAAGGCATGTTATAAAATGGAACTTGAATATCTTGTTTGCCTACAGAGCACAGTGACTGCATTTCATTAGTGGTCCTGTGGTTGAATTGATCTAGGATGCCCTGACAATGTGATAAGATGCTTCATAAATACAAGTTCTTTCTTTAAAGTATATCAGGCTGCACACAGGGGTTATTATATACCATCAATAGCTTTTCCTTGAACTAGTGAGTGCCCTCAATACACTCTGATTTTCCCCCTAGTTATCTAGCCTCGTCTGCTGAAGGTGCTGACTACTGCTGGGATACAGTTTCAAAGGCTTGAAAGGACTCTGGTAGCCCACCCCAGGTAGCCTTCCTTTATATGAATGTCAGTGCTATTCAACTGCAGCAGGAATCATGACAGAGTTCAACATTATTCAGTAACCACACTGATTTTTGGCTTTTTGGCGAGGGCCACTGACAGCGATCAGGAACAGGAACTCAGGCTAACCTTCCTCCTGACAAGCCCAGGGATGGATGGGGGGTTTTTTGGTGGCGGGGGAGATGTGGGGTGCGGGATGGTGTGTGGATGACAGGGACACTGGAAATTGTAGTAGCTCCAACACTGTGGCTGAAATTAGCTAACCTGACATAGGTCAGTGTTCACCCATAGGATCTTCTGCTTCTCTGTTGCAGGTGCCATCCTTTACATAAGACATTAAACCGAGGACCTGTCGGCCCCCTCAGCTAGACTTAAAAAATCCCATGACACTATTCAAAGAATAGGGAAGTTCTCCATGGTGTCCTGGCCAATATTTACCCCTCAACCAACACCGCTAAAAAAAATTATCTGGTCATTTATCACATTGCTGTTTTTGGGAGCTTGCTGTGTACAAATTAGTTGTTACATTTTCTATGCTACAACAGTGATGCACTTCAAAAGTAATTCATTGGCTGTAATCCAAAATTACATCCTAAAATTGTGAAAGGCGCTATATAAATGCAAGCATTTCTTTCTTACTTTCACATGGTTCAACTGAACCACCAGGAACAACAGTAGAGAATTTGGTGAAGAAATGAAGCATTCCAAAATACAAAATGCCACATCAGAGTTTGCTGACAGTTACTCACGCCGAATTCCCTTCCGCAGGATAATCTCCAGAACATCACACATGGAGGCAAGATTGGGGTTACAATCTGTGATGGGATCTTTGTCTGCCTGGATGCTCAGGATGCATGCTGTAGAGAAAACACAACTCCCATTACATTAGCTCACATGGTTACACCAGAGAGTAAAGTCAATCTGGGCCTGAGACCAAAAGGCAACACCTAAGTGGTTTAGATGGTTCAGAGTTCAGTTACCAATCTGTGCTGCATTAATGGGAACTGCATCTCTGAGATACCACCCTCTGTAAACTTGAGCTCATCCAAAACTCTGCTGCCACTATCCTAACACCAAGTGCTGCTCACCTAACAAGTGCCTGCTAGCCTACATTGGCTTCTGACCTGGCAATGCCTCAATTTTAAAATTCTCATCCTCGTTTCCAAATCCTTCTATAGCCTCGCCTCACCCTATCTCTGTAATCTCCTCCTACAATCCTTTGAGATCTCCGTGATTTGCCAATTCTGGCCTCTTGCCCTTCACCATAGGCTGTTAATTGTATATTAATTGAGTTTTATTGTATTCAGGTGCTGGGCATTAACTGGGGATTCAATGGACACAGGCTGAAACTGTGGTTAACAGAGTTAATGTTTCAGGTCAGTGACCCTTCATCAGAATCACTGACCTGAAACATTAACTCTGCTTCTCTCTCTACAGATGCTGCCAGACCTGCTGAGTATTTCCGGCACTTTCTGTTTTTATTTCAGATTTCCAGCATCTGCAGTATTTTGCTTTTATATTACTGAAACTGCGGTTGTTGGGTGAGGAGGTGAATGCTTGTAATGTGCAACTTTGTAAATAAATGCTTATAAAAGTATGTAAAATTGACTCCAGTTCGATCCTTCACCAACTGGCTTTCTGGAAGAGAACAGTCATTGCTGGATTGTTAGGAGAGTTATTGCTGCTGATCCTGTTGCCTGAAACCTGGAGGAGAGAGAGTGTAAATGAACCTGGGAAGAGGGAGCATTTTAGAGCTGCTTTGCTGCTGACTCCCCATATCATAGGAACATAGGAAATAAGAGTAGGCCATTTGACCCCTTGAGCCCCCCATTCAACTAGATCATGGCTGATCTTCTACCTCAATGCCATTTTCCTGCAATATCCCCATAACCCTTGATAGCTTTAATATCTGGAAATCTATCACAGAATCACAGAATAATACAGTGCAGAAGAGGTCCTTCGGCCCATCGAGTCTGCACCGATGCATTAAAGACACCTGACCTGTCTACCTAATCCCATTTGCCAGCACTTGGACCATAGCCTTGAATGTTATGACATGCCAAGTGCTCATCCAGATACTTTTTAAAGGATGTGAGGCAACCCGCCTCTACCACCCTCCCAGGCAGTGCATTCCAGACCGTTACCACCCTCTGGGTAAAAAAGTTCTTCCTCAAATCCCCCTTAAAACTCCTGCCCCTCACCTTAAACTTGTGTCCCCTCGTAAATGACCCTTCAAATAAGGGGAACAGCTGCTCCCTATCCATACCCCTCATAATCTTGTGCACCTCGATCAGGTCACCCCTCAGTCTTCTCTGCTCCAGCGAAAACAACCCAAGCCTATCCAACCTCTCTTCATAGCTTAAAATATTCCATCCCAGGCAACATCCTGGTGAATCGCCTCTGCACCCCCTCCAGTGCAATCACATCCTTCCTATAATGTGGCGACCAGAATTGCACACAGTACTCCAGCTGTGGCCTTACCAAAGTTCTATACAACTCCAACATGACCTCCCTGCTTTTGTAATCTATGCCTCGATTGATAAAGGCAAGTGTCCCATATGCCTTTTTCACCACCCTATTAACCTGCCCTTCTGCCTTCAGAGATCTATGGACAAACGCGCCAAGGTCCCTTTGTTCCTCGGAATTTCCCAGTGTCAGGCCATTCATTGAATACTTCCGTGTCACATTACTCCTCCCAAAGTGTATCAACTCTCACTTTTCAGCGTTAAAATTCGTGGGCACCTCAAAAATGTGTGGGAAGGCGGTGTTCATTCTGAAGACCGAGCGGGCAGTGCACCTGGCCCTCAAGAGGGGGCTTACAGTGGGCAGGACCTACCTGCCTCTTTTTGAGAGGCAAACAACTGCCCATTTGACCATCCCGTCTATATCTTCCTATAACCCAAGACCCTCAACCTCACTGTTAACCACTCGGCCAATCTCTGTCTTGAATATACTCAATAACTGAGCTTCCACAGCCCTCTGGGGTAGAAAATTCCAAAGATTCACCACCGTCTGAGTGAAGAAATTCCTCCTCATCTCAGTCCTAAATGCCCGACCGCTTATTCTGAGACTGTATCCCTGGTTCTAGAAACCCCAGCCAGGGGAAACATTAGGAGGCGAAAAGTGAGGAAGAACCAGCAAGAATTAACAATATCTGCTTTGGAGGGGGGAGAGGGAGAGAGTGAGAGAAATCAACTTTTACAGCAAGAGGTGGGTGCTTGATGCGCTTTTCAACAAAGATGGTTAATTATGGGTGGGGGAAGGAAAGAAGACAGAAGTCGGAAGGTCATGGGGATTGTATGAGAGCTCCTGAAAATTGTCTAGGCCACGCACACAAACTCCCTCTCCCATTGCCTGGTCAGGGACAGCTGGAGCTGCCTGGGTGAAGTTTTCTTTAATCTCATCAATAAGGCTCGGTGAAGTCCCGGCTGTCCCAGGTGAAGACATCTCACTCTACCAAGAAGATTGCTACCAGAGACTTTCATAATCGCCGGAAAGTGCAGCCCTGCAGCATCCACTCACCCAATGAGCCTGACTTTGAGTGGTGGCCCCCACCCTGTAACCTTCCTCTTTGTCTTTTGTCTCCCTTTTTGAGAGGCAAACAACTTGACCTTTGGTCTCCTCACTAATTATTGTTATGTCTTAGAACTGCACAGGAGGAAAGAAGTCACTCTCCCATCCCAATCTAAGGGAGGGGTGTTTTTTTCCTTCCCAGTGCCCTTTTGTGCAGATGAAGGCCATCATCGAAACATGAGGCCTGAACTCTCAAAGCTTCAATAGTGACTCTATCTTCACCGGCAGCAAGGGTATGAGAACTTATGTGGCAGGGTTGCCTCTGCTGCTCCCACTGCTCCTTCAGCCCCGTCACCATTCACTCTAATCACCAAAAAACATGGGGTGAACGTGACAATTGAGGCATGGGTCAATACCATGGCTGGGTTTTAGGCCCTTCAGCCATCGTGGGCACCTCAAAAATGTGTGGGAAGGCGGTGTTCATTCTGAAGACCGAGCGGGAAGTGCACCTGGCCCTCAAGAGGGGGCTTACAGTGGGCAGGACCTACCTGCCGGTGGACCTTCTTGTGGCCACCGTGCAGCAGATCATCATCTCAAATGCTCCCCCCTTTATTCTGGATGAACTCGTCCACCCCCAACTTCGCCAACTGGGGGAGGTGAGATAGGGGATTGTGCCGATCCCACTCTGCTTCAGGGAGACCGGCCTCCGGCACATCTTCTCCTTCCGGCACCAAATCTTTTTGGAGATGATGCAAGAGGAAGACACAGAGGGTGCATCTCCGTCCAGCACCAGGAGGCCGCCTACGTCTTCAGGTTGTCGAACAGTGTTAACTGCCACATCTGTAAAAAGCTGTGGCACATTTGATAAAACTGCCCCACCTCCCAAGCCGCCAAAACAACCCAAGCGGTCAAGGCTGGTGTCGCCACCTTTCCACCCCACTCCCATATCCAAACACTCGGGCATACAACATCACTGTGGCCGCCCCCGGGGGGGTGGGTGTGAAACGTCCGAGTGGAAGGTAGGCACAGCGAGAAACCAAGCACCTCGAGGCGAGCCCCAAAGATAGGCTGAAACAGCCCACAAGTGATTCCATGCCACATGTGTCTCCATGTGTGACTCTGTGACCAGGTCTGAACATGAGACCATGCCCACTTTGCCGGAACTTTCACACCACACGGCTGGCCTATGGTGCGGGAGAGAAGGAGGGTAAGGAGCCGGAGGCCTCAACAGACATATAGATCTCCTTCCCTCCCTCCGCATCCCACCTGGAAAAGGAGGAGAAGGCACCACTCCTTGGAACCGGGGGGAGCCCGGAGAATGGATGTCCCTCCATGGAAGAGGAGTCAGTGCCCCTTGCAGATCCTGACCCCCAACCACCTCCCCCCACCCCCATCTCACTCCATTCCACCACCGCGCTGTCAGCGGAGGTCACCCATACCTCGGGAGGATGAGACAGATTCCTCTGTCCGGCCTGTATCTCCTTAACAAAACCTGATGTTTCTCAGAGTGTTGACAAGTATTAATTGCATCAGATAAGAAGAATTAGAGAGGAAAAAGGCAAATTGTCTTTAAGTTACACAGACAATTTCCTCACCCTGCTTGTCAAAAGGTTAAAAATTCTGCTAAAAGATGAAGGTGTGGTTGATGAAGAGTACACAAGGCTAATAGAAGAGATTAGTGAGAAGTGGGGACTCTGTAAAAAATATCAGAGGATGCCAACACGCCCTATTGTAAGCCTACCATAGGCAAGTGACTTTAATGGGGTAGTTACAATGGATCTAAAGGTATGGGACAAAGATAGAAATATTTTCATTCTACATTTTGTAGACCTGAGGACCAGATTTGGTCTTTCTACAATAATACTTAGAAAGGACAAAGAGGTTATAAATTATGCAGAAATAGATAGGGATCAGATTTGAGGCACCAGCTAAGTTTCTGATTGATAAAAGAAGGGAATTTGCCAATGACGAGTTCAGAGACCTGTGAAAATGTGAGTATTATGGTCATGAATACTGCAGTTGAAAGTCCTTTCAGCAATGGACTCTGTGAAAAAAATCAGTGATCAATGAAATGCTGCAAAAAATTTTAGCTGATCAAGCAGACTGCAAGTTGACAGCAGCCTGAACATGGGCGGTACATGCAAAGAATTCGCTCCAGATGTTGGGAAGGTATAGTCCCCATCAGTTAGTCTATGGGCAAAATCCCAAATTGCCTTCTGTGCTATACAATAGTCCCCCTGCTCTAAAAAGTACTACAATTAGTTCAATTTTTTCTGCACATTTGAATGTTTTACATGCAAGGAGATGAGCTTTCATCAAGGCTGACATCTCTGAGAAAATTCAGAAAACGCTGAGGCATTGTATAAGACCATGCGAGACAGAATTTAATTCAGGTGACTTGGTGTATTAAAAATTAGAGGGTGATAGGGAATAGAAAGGCCCTGAGCAGGTAATAGGTCATGAAAGGGATTGGGTGGTTGCCAGACAGACAAGAAGGACAAGGCATGTAAGTGCAGGAGTCCCCAGAAGGCATCCCACTTTCTAACTGGTATTCAGTTCTGAGTACCGATGGGAGAGAGGGTTCCTCTGGAAAATGCAGCGAGTCATGACCAGAGCACCATGGGTGGCTCAGCTGTGCAGTGAGGGAGGAGAAATGACAGGAGAGCAATAGTGGTAGGGGATTCTATAGTTAGGGAAACAGACAGGCATTTCTGTGGTCGCAGACTTGATTCCAGGATTGTAAGTTGCCTCCTGGTGCAAGGGTCATGGATATCACCGAGCGGCGACAGAGCTTGTGGTCCACATTGGTACCAATGATATAGGTAGAAAAAGGGATGAGGTCTTGCAGGCTGAGTTTAGGGAGTTAGGAAAGAGATTTGCAAGCAGGACCTCGAAGGTGGTGATCTCCAGATTACTCCCAAGGCCACGTGCTAGTGAGTATAGAAGTAGGAGAATACACCAGACCAGTGTGTGGCTGGACAGATGCTGCAAGAGGGTGGGGTTCAGATGTCTGGGACATTGGGACCAATTCTGGGGAAGGTGGGACTTGTACAAGCCGGACGGTCTACACAGGACCAGGACGAATATCCTTGCAGGAAGGTTTGCTAGTGCTGTTGGGGAACTAGATTGGCAGGGGGATGGGAACCTGAGGGCAGTTTCTGATAGGACAAATTCAGAGGGAGGAACAAGAGGCAGAAAATTAACAAGTGACCCTGAAAGACAGAAGAAGCAAAGGTTAAAAAGTGTGCAGCACAGGAATTTGGCACTGTTAGAAGGTATTTATTTAAATGCAAGGAGTATAGCAAATAAAGCCGATGAAATTTTTTCAAGTAACAAGGCAGATAGATGAGGGCAATTCAGTTGATGTGGTTTACATGGATTTTAGCAAGGCTTTTGACAAAGTCCCACATGGCAGACTGGTTAAAAAAATTAAATCCCATGGGATCCAGGGAAATGCAGCAAGGTGGATACAAAATTGGCTCAGTGGCAGGAAACAAAGGGTTTTAGCGACTGGAGGGTTGTTTCCAGTGGTGTTCTGCAGGCCTCACTATTGGGTCCCTTGCTTTTTGTGGTATATATTAACGATTTGGACGTAAATGTAGGGGGCATGATCAAGAAGTCTGCAGACGACACAAAGATTGGTCGTGTGGTAGATAGCGAGGAGGATAGCTGTGGGCTGCAGGAAGATATTGATGGTCTGGTCAGATGGGCAGAAAAGTGGCAAATGGAATTCAACCTGGAGAAATGTCAGGTGATGCATTTGGGGAGGTCAAACAAGGCAAACGATACATGATTAATGGGAAAATACTGAGAAGTGTAGAGGAAGTGAGGGACCTTGGGATGAATGTCCACAGATCCCTGAAGGTAGCAGGACAGGTCGATAAGGTGGTTAAGAAGGCATATGGAATCCTTTCCTTTATTAGCTGAGGTATAGAATACCAGGGCAGGGAGGTTATGCTAGAACTATATAACACATTGGTTAGGCCACAACTTCAGTACTGTGTGCAGTTCTGGTCACCTCATTACAGAAAGGATGTAACTGCCCTAGTGAGGGTACAGAGGAGATTTACAAGGATGTTGTCAGGACAGGAAAAATGCAGCTGTGAGGAAAGATTGGATAGGCTGGTTTGTTCTCCTTGGAACAGAGAAGGCTGAGGGGAGATCTGATTGAAATGTACAAAATTTTGAGGGGCCTGGATAGAGTGGAGGTGAAGGGTCTGTTCACCTTCGCAGAGAGGTCAGTGACGAGGGGGCATAGATTTAAAGTGATTGGTGGAAAAATTAGAGATGAGACGAGGAAAAACTTTTTCAGCCAGAGGGTGGTGATGGTCTGGAACCCACTGCCTGAAAGGGTAGTTGAGGCAGAGACCCTCAACTCATTCAAAAGGAGTCTGGATATGCACCTCAGGTACCGTAAGCTGCAGGGCTATGGACCAAATGCTGGAAGGTGGGATTAGAAGAGGTGGATCGTTTTTTGGCCGACACAGACACGATGGTCCAAGTGGCCTCTTTCTGTGCCTTAAACCTTCTATGATTCTATGAGCTGAGGGCACACATATACACATGGCAGCATGTTATCATTGCTATAATGGAAACTTGGCTTAAAGAGGGGCAAAAATGGCAGCTCAACATCCCTGTATATAGAGTTTTCAGACAGGATAGAGAGGGGAATAAAAAAGGAGGGGGTGTAGCATTATTAGTTAAGGAATCAATAACAGCTATGAGGAGGGATGATATGCTAAATGAATCATCAAATGAGGCCATATGGGTGGAGCTCAGAAATAAAAAGAGGGGCAGCCACACTACTAGGAGTGTACTAGACCCCCAAATAGTGAGAGGGAGATAGAAGAACAAATATGTAGGCAAATTTCTGACTGCAAAAACTATAGGGCAAGAATAGTTGGCGATTTCAACTACCCTAGTAGCCAGGTTTGTGAGGTTGGGGGGTGGGGGGGCTCGGGGGGGGGGGGTGCGCAATGTTGTATTTAGTTATAGGAAATGAAGCTAGGCAGGTGGAAGGTGTTTTAGTGGGCAAGCACATTTGTGGTAGGGATCATAATTCAGTTAGATTTAGTATAATTATCGAAAAGGACAAAGATAGAATAGGAGTAAAGGTTTAAATTGGGGGAAAGCCAATTTTACTAAGCCTGGAAGCGATTTAGCAAAAGTGAACTGGAAACAACTACTTGAAGGTAAATCGGCGTCAGAGCAATGAGAGGCATTCAAGAAGGAGAATCATAGAGTTCAGGGTAAACATGTTTCCACAAAAAAATGGGACAGCCAAATTTAGAGCCCCCTGAATGACAAGGTGCATAAAGGGTAAAATAAGACAAAAAAGGGAAGCTTATGTCAGACACTGAGAACTTAATACTGCAGAAAGCCTAAAAAGTATAGAAAGTGTAAGGGTGAAATTAAAAGGGAAATTAGGAAAGCAAAGAGAGGGCATTAAAAATATTGGCAAGTAAAATCAAGGAAAATCCAAAGATGTTTTAGAAGTACATAAAGAGCAAGAGGATAACTAAGGAAAGAGTAGAGCCTATTAGAGACCAAAAGGCAATCTATGTGTGGAGACAGAGGATGTGGGCAAGGTTCTTGATGAATACTTTACGGTCGTTGTGACAAAAGAGGGGGCATCATGATGTCGTAGTTAAGGAGGAAGAGTGTGAAATATTGGATAGGAGAAACATTGAGAGAGGGTAGTATTATAGGGTTTGATGTCTTTGAAAGTAGATAAATTGCCCGGCCCGAATGAAATATATCACAGGTCTTTAAAAGAAGCAAGGGAGGAAATTGCGGAGGCTCTGACCACCATATTTCAATCCTCCCTAGCTACATTGCCTGTCCCCATTGGGCTTGACGCATACTGACGAAAAAAGTTCTCCTAAATGAAATTTAGGAATCTGTACCCTCTGTATCCCAGTTAATATTAGGGTAAGTAAAATCCCTCACTATTACTACCTTATTGATTTTGCATGTGTCAGAAATTTGCATCTTTTTGTCTACCTCCATCGGACTGTTTGGAGGTCTATAGTATACTCCCAGCAGTGTGATTGTCCCTTGTTTGTTTCTTAGTTTAACCCATATAGCCTCATCTGAAGAGATAATGGTGCCAGAGGATTGGAGGACTGCCAACATCTTACCATCGTTTAAAAAGGGGGAAGGGGTAATCCGAGTAATTATAGGCCAGTCAGCTTAACTTCAGTTGTGGGCAAATTATTGGAATTAATTCTGAGGGACAGTATAAACCTTCATTTAGAAAGGCATAGATTAATCAAGGAAAGTCAGCATGGATTTGTTAAAGGAAGGTCATGTCTAACTTGATTGAATTTTTTGAGTTGACAAATAGGATTGATGAGAGAATGCAGTGGATGTGGTCTATGTGGATTTTAGCAAAGCTTTTGACATGGCAGGCTGGTCAAAAAGTAAAAGCCCTTGGGATCTAAAATTGGCTTAGTGGCAGGAAGCAAAGGGTGATGGTTGATGGGTATTTTTGCGACTGGAAGGCTGTTACCAGTGGAATTCCGCAGGTTTCAGTACTTGGTCCCTTGCTTTTTGTAGTTTATATTAATGAATTAAACTCAAATGTAGGGAGCATGCTAAAGTATTTTGTAGGTGATACAAAAATTGGCTGTGTGGTTGACAGTAAGGAGGAAAGCTTTTAGACTGCAGGAAGATACTGATGGGCTGGTCAGTTGGGCAGAAAAGTGGAAATAGAATTCAATTGGGAGAAGTCTATGGTAATGTATTTTGGGATGTGCAACAAGGCAAGGAAATAGACAACAAATGGGAAGATACTGAGTAGTGTGGAAGAACAGAGGGACCTTGGAGTGTATGTCCACAGATCTTTAAAGGTAGCAGGACAGGTCAATAAGGTGGTTAAGGCGACATATAGCATGCATTCCTTTATTAGCCGAGACACAGAATATAACAGCAGGGAGGTTATGGTAGAACTGTATACAACACTGGTTAGACAGTTCCGGTCACCATATTAAGGAAACATGTGATTACACTGGAGAGGGTGCAGAGGAGATTTACGAGGATGTTGCTAGGACTGGAAAATTTTAGCTATGAGGTAAGATCGGATAGGCTGGAGTTCTTTTCCTTGGAACAGAGGAGGCTGACGGATGACTTAATTGAGGTGTATAAGATTATGAGGGGCTTAAGACACAGTAAATAGGGATGACCTTTTTACCTTAACAGAGGGATCAAAAACCAGAAGGCAAAGATTTTAAGTATTTGAAAGAAGGATTAGACGGAGATGAGGAAACATATTTGCACCCAGAGGGTTCTAGGGACCTGGAACTCACTGCCTGAACAGGTGGTAGGGGCAGAGACAGTCACCGCATTTAAAATATACTTGGATATCTACTCAAAGAGCCATGACCTGCAGGATTACAGATCTAGTGCAGGAAGGTGGGATTAGGATGAGTAGCTCTTCGTCGGCCAGCACAGACACGATGGGCCAAACAGCCTCCTTCTGTGTCGTAAATTTTCTATGATTTCAACCCATTTACATTGTTTGCTTAAAAATCCTTCCCTAGCAATTTATTGCACAATTCAATTAGCCCTTGGGCAGTAAAGTTCCACCTGATTTCCTTTCTTACTCGCAAACTGTTTGGGGTACAAAAGAAATAGCCTAGCTGACCTTGTGATCTTTTGTGTGTTTCTCTCAGAGCCATACACACCATTTCCTACATTACAACAGTGACTACATTACTGAATTGGCTGTAAAGCACTTTGAGGTCATGAAAGGCACTATATAAATACATGTCCTTCTTTCTTTTTCACCCTCACTCTCTGTATTGTTTATCATTGGCAATATCTGAGGAGTTGTTCTTACGGTTCATCAAGCTCACTGTACAGTCCTTGATTGTAGGTAGATCTTGCCTTTTGTTGGGGCCCAGTATTATTTGTAAACCTTGTTCGCTGTAGGAGACTTTTCTCTCCTGGGGTTCATGTGTCTTCAGTGGATTCAGAGGCTTGTGAGAAAGAGATGGGAGCAAACAGGAGAGAGATCTTCTCAGTCCAGGAGCAAACAGACTTTCTCACAAGCTGTTTGTACAAATTCAAAAAAAAAACTCAGGTTGCCCAGCATGTTAGTCATGTGACTAGCTGGTTTGACAATGTCCATTTGTGTATTCGGCCATCTTAGCAGTCAACCTGGAAAGTGAGCTTCCCCGCCTTCAACGTCTGGTGATCAAAAGTCCATTGTGGGTTGAATGAGTCAGGGAATGACTGCTTTGTCCTTCCAAACACTGTCTGTTAATATGCAAATGTATTCTCCAGCCACAGCTGATCTGTTTAACAAGTCCTTTCTTCACTCCAGTAACAGTTTACAATCAATGTTCATGGCAAAACTAATGTGCCTCATTCTTGGCAGGTGGGGGCCTAACATAACACGAGCCATTACAAAAATTTTACGAAACTCCGGAAAGTCAACACAAAAGTAGAACAGCATAGAACTGTCGACAGGTCAACGCCTGAAAAATTAATTCTGTTTCTCTCTCCACAGATGCTGCCTGACCTGCTGGGCATTTCCTGTTTTTATTCTGGAGAATCAACAATTAGGAAGGAAGAGGTTGACCCTTTTTTGATTCAACTGAGGTTTATTTTACTGAAACAATGTAGAAACATAAACTTGCTCAGCCTTGGTCATCACACAGCACCTCTGCAGGGTCACTGCTTTCTCAAGACTGACAATGGGGTGGGCCAGGTGTAAACTCGTACTAGTTAGTTTGGTATCAACCAGTTGGAAGCAAGTCTGGAACAAAGGCCGAAGAGAAAATCAGCCAGCTATCTAATAGCAAAGAGTATCCATCATCAGTTTTCTAATATAATATATATACTATAAAATAAAAACATGAAATGCTGGAAATACTCAGCAGGTCTGGCAGCATCTGTGGAGAAAGAAGCAGAGTTAACGCTTCAGGTCAGTGACACTTCAGAAGGGTCACTGACCTGAAACATTAACTCTGCTTCTTTCTCCACAGATGCTGCCAGACCTGCTGAGTATTTCCAGCATTTCTTGTTTTTATTTCAGATTTCCAGCATCCGCAGTATTTTGCTTTTATATCAGCTTTCTAATGTCTGTCTGTTCCAAACTGGACACAATATGTTACCCATGAAGTACATTGACAATTCTACTGCATTCCTGCAATGCATTCCCTTCAGTATATGGGATATTACAACATATTTATTAGGAAAGCATTACACTCAACAGGTCTGTCCTTTTCTCAGAGATGAATCTCGCCATCTTTTTATTCGTTTCATTGGATGTGGGCGTCGTTGGCCAGGCCAGCATTAATTGCCCATCCATCACACTCCTGACTTGTGCCTTATAGATGGTGGACAGGCTTTGGGGAGTCAGGAGGAGAGTTACTCGCCGCAGAATTCCTAAACACTGACCTGCTCTTGTAGCCACAGTATTTATATGGCTACTCCAGTTCAGTTTCTAGTCAATGGTAATCTCCATGATGTTGATAGTGGGGGATTCAGCAATTGTAATACCATTGAATGTCAAGGGGAGATGGTTATATTCTCTCTTGTTGGAGATGGTCATTGCCTGGCGCCTGCGTGGCACGAATGTTACTTGCCACTGATATTGCCTGGATACTGTCCAGGTCTTGCTGCATTTCTATGAGTCACGAATGGTGCTGAACATTGCACAATCATTATCCCCACTTATGACCTTATGATGGAGGGACGGTCATTGATGAAGCAGCTGAAGATGGTTGGGCCTAGGACACTACCCTGAGAACTCCTGCAGTGATGTTCTGCAGCAGAGATGATTGACCTCCAACAACCACAACCATCTTCCAGTGCGCTAGCTATGACTCCAATCAGCGGAGCTTTCCTCCCGATTCCCATTGACTCCAGTTTCGCTAGGGCTCCTGGATGCCATACTCAGTCAAATGCTGTCTTGACGTCAAGGGCAGTCACTCTCACCTCACCTCGAGTTCAGCTCTTTTGTCCATGTTTTAACCAAGGCTGTAATGAGGTCAGGAGCTGAGTGGCCGTGGCAGAACCCAAACTGAGCGTCACTGAGCAGCTAATTGCTAAGCAAGTGCCACTTGATAGCACTGTCAATGACACCTTCCATCACCTTACTGATGATTGAAAGTAGATTGATGGGACGGTAATTGGCCAGGTTGGGTTTGTCCTGCTTTTTGTGTACAGGACATACCTGGGCAATTTTCCACATTTCAGGGTAGATGCCAGTGTTGTAGCTGTACTGGAACAGCTTGGCTAGGGGCACGGCAAGTTCTGGAGCACGAGTCTTCAGTACTATTGCTGGAACGTTGTCAGGGTCCATAGCCTTTGCAGCATCCAGTGCCTTCAGTCGTTTCTTGATATCACGCGGAGTGAATCGAATTGGCTGAAGACTGGCATCTGTTATAGTGGGGACTTCAGGAGGAGGCAGAGATCATCCACTCGGCACTTCTGGCTGAAGATTGTTGCAAATGCTTCAGCCTTATCTTTTGCACTGATGTGTTGGGCTCCCCCATCATTGAGGATGGGGATATTTGTGGAACTACCTCCTCCTGTTAGTTGTTTAATTGTCCACCACCATTCACGGCTGGATGTGGCAGGACTGCAGAGCTTAGATCTCATCAGTTAGTTGTGGGATTGTTTAGCTCTATCGCATGCTGTTTTTGCAGTTTGGCATGCAAGTAGTTCTGGGTGGTAGCTTCATCAGGTTGACACCTCATTTTGAGGTATGCCTGGTGCTGCTCCTGGCATGCCCTCCTGCACTCTTCATTCAACAAGGGTTGATTCCTCGGCTTGTTGGTACTGGTAGAGTGGGGGATATGCTGGGCAATGAGGTTACAGATTGTGGTTGAGTACAATTCTGCTGCTCCTGATGGTCCACAGTGCCTCATGGATGCCCAGTTTTGCATTGCTAGATCTATTCAAAATCTTATCCCATTTTGCCTGAAGCAGTGCCACACAACAAGTGAAGATGGGACTTCGTCTCCACAAGAACTGTGCAGGGATCACTCCTACCAATACTGTCATGGACAGATGCATCTGTGGTAGGCAGATTGGTGAGGACAAGGTCAAGTATGTTTTTCCCTCTTATTGGTTCCCTCACTACCTGCCGCAGACCCAGTCTAGCAGCTATATCCTTTCGGATTCAGCCAGCTCGGTCAGTAGTGGTGCTACCAAGCCACTCTTGGTGATGGACATTGAAGTCCCCCACCCAGAGCACATTTTGCGCCCTTGCCACCCTCAGTGCTTCCTCCAAGTGGTGTTCAACATGGAACAGTACTGATTCATCAGCTGAGGTGGGGTGGGGGGCACGGTGGCGATAGACCGTAATCAGCAGGAGGTTTCCTTGCCCATGTTTGACCTGATGGCCTGAGACTTCATGGGGTCCGGAGTCAATGCTGAGGACTCACAGGGCAACTCCCTCCCGACTATATACCACTGTGCCGCCACCTCTGCTGGGTCAGTCCTGCCGGTGGGACAGGACATACCCAGGGATCCTCATGTCTACTTTCTTAGCATATCCCTCAATGTCTTCTCTCTCCAGACTTCCTTTTGGCCCTGTGTGCTTCAATCGCCTTCTCTGGCAATTTAACCTCCAACTCTGATGCACTGTTGGTAAGAAAACCATCCTCCCGCACCCCCCCCCCCCCCCCCACCTTAATATTAACTTCCCTTTTTTCACTTGTATCCCTCTCGTATTTGATCGTTTTGCCATCAAGAGCAATTTTCATGGATCAATTTTACCAATTCCCTCATGGTCCTGAAAATTTCAATTAAATCACCTTGAATTTCAAATAAGAAAACCCCCAACATGCTTAACCTTTCCTCACAATCCTGACACTTGGAATCATCTTCACTGCTCTCCACTCAAGGGATGTAGATTGTCAGCATTGTGGATGTGCAATCTGAAGGAACTTAGAATGGAATCATCAGCAAGAGTGGATAGGGTTGGATGTTGAATAACAAGGATAAGAAGCAACATTTTGATCAATCAGAAATGACATTCAGCACGATTAGTTACATTTAGGGCGGCACAGTGGCTAGCACCGCAGCCTCACAGCTCCAGGGACCCGGGTTCGATTCCGGGTACTGCCTGTGTGGAGTTTGCAAGTTCTCCCTGTGTTTGCGTGGGTTTTCTCCGGGTGCTCCGGTTTCCTCCCACAAGCCAAAAGACTTGCAGGTTGATAGGTAAATTGGCCATTATAAAATTGTCACTAGTATAGGTAGGTGGTAGGGAAATATAGGGACAGGTGGGGATGTTTGGTAGGAATATGGGATTGGTGTAGGATTAGTATAATTGGGTGGTTGATGTTCGGCACAGACTCGGTGGGCCGAAGGGCCTGTTTCAGTGCTGTATCTCTAATCTAATCTAATTAATATGTAATGTACAATAGGATGATGCTAGCTTTGGTGATATAAAAATGAACAAGTAGGGGAGAACAAAGCCCTTGTTAAGTCGAGAGGTGATCTTATTGAAACATTTAAGATCCTAACAGGACATGATAGGGTGGATGTTGAAAGGATATTTCCCCTTGTGGGAGAGACGAGAACTAGGGGACTCAGTTTAAAAATAAGGGGTCGGCCATTTAAGGAGACATGTTTTTCTCTGAGGGTTGAGAGTCTTTGGAACTCTCTTCCCCAGAGAGTGGTGGAGGCAGTCTCATTGAATATTTTTAAGGCTGAGGTAGATAAATTCTTGACTAACAAGGGAGTCAAAGGGTATCGGGGTAGGCGGGCAAGTGGAGTTGAGTCCACAATCAGATCAGCCATGATCTCATTAAATTGCAAAGCATACTCAAAGCAGCCGAATTGCCTACTCCTGCTCCTAATTTGTATGTTCATATGTTTAATGGAAAACCAGCACAAGGTCAATCATAGTACAATGAGGTTACTGGGAAAACAGAGCAGCTGTGAACACAGCTTTGATGAGAGGTCATTTGATGCTGAGTTGATTAGAAGCATAGTGCCAGACTCTGTCAAATGCTACTGAGTTGCCCATGGACAAGATGAATAATTTACTAAGTGTTCCAGACCAAAGTTCCAGAGTTATGTAACATAGACAACAAAATCATCAGTATGTTTGATGTTCAGCTGAACACTGTGCCCTTGCTGTGTATGTGTCATCAGTTACTATACCACGTGCATTTGAGAAAGTGCAACATCACCAACAGCATACTTACATGATACTCACCAACAGCATTGTTTCCCTTTCAGTACTCACCAACACTGTTCCCCCTTTGAGGACTAACCAACAGGATTGCTTCCCCTTTCAGTATGCACCAACAGGACTATTCCTACTTTTAGTGCTCAGCAATAGCACTGGGTCCTCTTTTAGTCCACAGCAATAGTGCTGCTTCCCCTTTCAGTGTTCAGCAAAAGCACTGTGTCCCGTTATGCAAACAATATTCAGTGTTAACACTGTGACCCACTCCAATATCACCAGGATTTCAAAGCGCAATGGTGGATGTGAAATGTTCTTACCATATCTAGTTGAGTTGTAAAAAACATCCAGCGACGCAATTACATCTATTGTCTTTTCAAATTGAGAGTTATTTTTAGAAAGAGCATTTTGAGCTGTTAAACAGTAGGGTGAAGAATCAATGGTGGCAGGGTACAACACTCAAGTGTATTGAGTTTAATGTTTTTTCCTTTAGCTTGTTACCAGAAGTCTAAATAATCCTAGTTGCAACAGCGACAGTGTGACAGATATGATATTATAGCCATTTTTCAGATGAGTTGTGAAACAAAGGCCGCGGCTGACCTCGCTCAGATGGATGTAAAAATCCCAAGGCAAAATTTCGAGGAAGAGCAGGAGTTCTGCCAATATTTATCACTCAACCAACATCATGAAAGAAAAACGGATTACCCAGTCATTATCACATTGCTATTTGTGTGATCTTGCTTTGTGCAAGTTGACTGCTGTATTCCTGACATCACAATAGTGGCTTCAAAAATTATTTAATTGGCGGTAAAGTGCATTAGGATATCCTGAGGTTATGAAAGATGCGATATTAATGCAAGTCTTTTTCTTTTTTCTGGGAAGTACAATCAGAGTAATATGGAAGATAGATTGACAAAGGCACTCCATCTGTGCTATTATAGTGTTGTGTTCAACATCACTCCCAGAAGAGTACACTACCTTCAATGAGATCACTCCATACTTCACATCATGCAACTCAAGTTTAATCCTGACTCAAGAGTGTTCCCCAGATGGCTCAATGGGCAACGGTCTGAAGTAGCACTAATCTATCCAGACCAGAGATCCTGGATTCTGTTTCCAGTCTGTACTGGTTTAGTCAGTGATAGCAATTCACCTGCTACAACTGGCCTCCGCCTCCCTGGGCCACAGTGTGCGGAACAAAAAAAAAATTGTTCATCCTCATTCCTATTCCACGAGTCCTGCTTGTGGATGTTGGTGAGGGCAGGCAGAGTTCAATCACGAAACCTCTCCAACCATGTACCATTCCTGGGTAGCCCTTTCTCGAACCAAACAAAGCCAGCATTTATGGCCCATCCCTAATTGCCCTTGAGAGGATAGTTGTGAACCGCCTCCTGAACCGCTGCGAGCATAGCAGTTTGGTACTACATAGTGGCTTTGTAGACCATTTCGAAAAGTTAAGAGTCAACCACATTGCTGCGGGTCTGGAGTCACATGTAAATCAGACCAGGTGAGGACGGCAGATTTCTTTCCCTAAAGGACATTAGAGAACCAGTTGGATTTTTACAATAATCTTCAAGGCCACTTTTTTATTTCCAGGCTTTTTATTTTAAACTGAAATCACAGTAGGATTTAAACTCACATTAGTCCAGCTTCTGGATTTCCAGTCCAACAATATAACCACTATGTTACCGTATCCCCTGCAATTTCATGAGCCCAAACAAAAAAACAAAACCTACGCAGCCAAGAGTGCAGAGACGTCCTTAGCATGACTGAGACTTAAAGCATGTTCATTGTTTGTTTAAAGCACAGACTGGTTACGGCAGCCCCACCCTTCTACACTTGGACCGGCCTGTCTGGTTTTTAAAAACAGAACTCTACTTTTATCCACTTCCTTTGTCTCCCTTGATGCGGAGGCAATGCTTGATTAAGATATTGGTTTGATATTATTTAACAGTTACAGTGAATTAACATAGGAACAAGAAGAGGCCATTCTGGTGGATCAATACCTCAACTCCATTTTCCTGTCTTTGTTCCATACCCCTTGGCACCCTTACCCAAGAAAAATCTATCAACCTCAGTCTTGGAAATTACAATTATTCCCAACATATACAGCCTCTTGAGAGACTGAGTTCTGGATTTCTACTACCCATTGTGTGAAAAAGTGCTTCCTGATTTCACTCCTACATGGCCCAACTATAATTTTAACATTATGCCCCCTTATTCTGGATTCCTCCAAAGAAAATAATTTCTCTGTGTCTATTTTATCAAATGCCTTTATCATTTTAAAGATCTCAAGTAGCAATAGCAAAATTTATCAGCACTGTCTTCCAAGTTCCTGAATCAAACCTCACTTGTGTTGGTTTTGGCTTTCGAAGAGTGGCAACAATGGGTGTAAAATCAGCCTCACATCATATGGACTGGCTGCTGAAAGCTGGGCTCAGCGTCAGGCCCCAATTTGTTTCTGCTTCTCGGTGGAAGGAATAGAGAGAGGTACAGAGAGACTCAGTTAGGGGAATGGGAAATCAGAATAGAGAGATACAGAGAGACTGTGGGAAGGGAAATAGAGAGGATGGGAAGTAAAGGGAACACATAAATAGAAAGACTGGCAGGAAGAATGGAAATCAGGGAAATGCGGAGGCACAGGTACAGAATGGGAAAGTGAAAAAGGAAGTTGCAGAGACTCACTGACAGAATGGGAACAGAGGGGATAGGGGGCAAGGTGCAAAGGAAAGAGGAGACAAGAGTGAAAGATGAAAGTTGTTAGCAGAGGTGTGCCAGATCAATACGCAGTTCGAGCCTGAATCAGTCCAATTTATACTCTAGTGTCCTGGCTATAAATTTTCTGCTGCAGTAATTTTTTTTTTTATTTTGTTTATGGGATGTGGGCATCGTTGGCTAGGCCAGCAATTATTGCCCATCCCTAATTGCCTTTGAGAAGGTGGTGGTGAGCTGCCTTCTTGAACTGCTGCAATCCACGTGAGGTAGGTACACCAACAGTGCTGTTAGGAAGGGAGTTCCAGTATTTTGACTCAGCAACAGTGAAGGAACGGCGATATAGTTCCAAGTCAGGATGGTGCATGGCTTGGAGGGGAACTTGCAGGTGATGCTGTTCCCATCTGCTGCCCTTGGGCTTCTAGGCAGTAGAGGTCATGGGTTTGGAAGGTGCTGTTGAAGGAGCATTGGTGAGTTGCTTCAGTGCATCTTGTAGATGGTACATACTGCTGCCACTGTGCGTCAGTGGCGGAGGGAGTGAATGTTGAAGGTGTTGGATGTAAAGGACTGCTCGGGTATGCAAAAAAAAAAAACCCCAACCCGAGCCCCACAGAACCACATCCACCCAAGCCCGATCCAGCCTGAGTCCTTCCATTTTTGCCGCGCCCGACCCGACCAACTTACCTTCCGTTTTTCACTTTGTTGCTGACCTGCACAAGCTTAAAATAACTGTAACAAAACCACCTTTCAAGTCCAAAAATTAACATTGGATCCGCTTATTTGTGATAGAGTGCGTCCGACCCAGCCCAACCCTGAATGCCAGACCCAGAAGTGCAACACAACTTGACCCGAACCCGATACATGTAGTCGGGTCACGTCGGGTTCGGGTCAGGTAGCAGGCTTTTAGGTGGATGGGGTGCCAATCAAGCGGGCTGCTTTGTCCTGGATGGTGTCGAACTTCTTGAGTGTTGTTGGAGCTGCACTCATCCAGGCAAGTGAAGAGTATTCCATCACACTCCTGACTTGTGCTTTGTAGATGGTGGACAGGCATTGGGGAATCAGGAGGTGAGTTACTTGCCACAGAATTCCTAGCCTCTGACCTGCTGTTATATCCACAACAGTTATGTGTCAGGTTCAGTTCAGTTTCTGGTCAATGGTGACCCCCAGGATGTTGATAGTGGGGATTCAGTGATGGTAATGCCACTGAACGACAAGGGGAGATGGTTAGATTCTCTCGTGCTTGAGATGGTCATTGCCTGGCACTTGCGTGGCGCGAATGTTGCTTGCCACTTATCAGCCCAAGCCTTGATGTTGTCCAGGTCTTGCTGCATATGGACACGAGCTTCGTCACTATCCGAGGAGTCACAAATGGTGAACATGGTGCAGCGATCAACGAATGTCCCCACTCTGACCTTATGACGAAGCAGCTGAAGATGGTTGGGCCTATGACACTACCCTGAGGAACTCCTGCAGTAATGTCCTGGCACTGAGATGATTGACCTCCAACAACCACAACCAGTTCCGAAGAAAGGTCACAGACCTGAAACAATAACTGTGCTTCTCTCTCCACAGATGCTGCCAGACCTACAGAGTATTTCCAGCACTTTCTGTTTTCATTAACAACAAGCATCTTCCTTTGTTCCAGATATGACTCCAACCAGCAGAGTGTTTTCCCCAATTCCCATTGACTCCAGTATTGCTGGAGATATTAAGCATGCTTAACATGGCGAAATCTCTTACTCCCCCTAGTCTACCAAAACCCCGAAATCAATCTTCATTTTATCTCTCACTATTTTGCAGCAATGATTTATTGGGTAATGCAATGAAAAAAAGAGCGCAATGTCGGATATTTGGTAAACACTGGTAAATTCAGAAAGACAATGCTTCGGAGTCTAGTTGCTTTCCTACAAGCACCTTCCCTGGACACCCATTTCCAGCTTATGAATAAAGAAATACTTCCTGATGTTACCTCTCCCCACTTCGAACCCTTTGACAGTAATTGTGGGTTTAGTTTCTCTACCCATTAAATTATGCCAGTGGAAGTGGAAATTCTGTGAGCTGGACGGAAGTCCCTGAAGGCATTGTGATGTTCAAAAAGACCCACCGACCCGAGTTGAACAGGCAAGGCCCTGTGAACCAGGCCTCCCCGTCACACCCCGACTTCATGCCTCACTGCCACAGTCCCGCCTAAGGACACACTCTCGCCACCACATCCCTCACCCATACAACCGCTTCAGGCCCCCCTTCCCTGAATCCCCCACCCGCTCCATGCCCCCCTTATCCCAACCCGCACCAGGCTGTCCAAGCCCCCACCTGCTCCAGACCCCTCCTCCAAGCCCCCCCGCTCCAGACCACTCCTCCAAGCCCTCCCCCCGCTCCAGACCCCTCCTCCAAGCCTCCCCCACCCACTCCAGACACCTCCTCCAAGCCCCCCACCCGCTCCAGACCCCTCCTCCAAGCACCCCCCTGCTCCAGACCACTCCTCCAAGCGCCCCCCTGCTCCAGACCCCTCCTCCAAGCGCCCCCGCTCCAGATCCCCTCTCCAAGACTCCCCCACCTGCTCCAGACCCCTCCTCCAAGACACCCGCTCCAAAGCCCCCTCCCCGCCAGACCCCCCCTCTCCAAGTCCCCCTACCCACTCCAGACCCCACCTCCAAGCCCCATCCGCTCCAGACCCCTCCTCCAAGCCCCCACCCGCTCCAGACCCATCCTCCAAGCCCCCACCCGCTCCAGACCCCTCCTCCAAGTCCCCCTGCTCCAGACCCCTCCTCCAAGCCCCCCTGCTCCAGACCCCTCCTCCAAGCCCCCACCCGCTCCAGACCCCTCCTCCAAGCCCCCACCCGCTCCAGACCCCTCCTCCAAGCCCCCACCCGCTCCAGACCCCTCCTCCAAGCCCCCAACTGCTCCAGACCCCTCCTCCAAGTCCCCCTGCTCCAGACCCCTCCTCCAAGTCCCCCTGCTCCAGACCCCTCCTCCAAGCCCCCCTGCTCCAGACCCCTCCTCCAAGCCCCCACCCGCTCCAGACCCCTCCTCCAAGCCCCCACCCGCTCCAGACCCCTCCTCCAAGCCCCCACCCGCTCCAGACCCCTCCTCCAAACACCCACCCGCTCCAGACCCCTCCTCCAAACACCCACCCGCTCCAGACCCCTCCTACAAGCCCCCCCACCCGCTCCAGACCCCTCCTCCAAGACCCCCCACCCGCTCCAGACCCCTCCTCCAAGACCCCCCACCCGCTCCAGACCCCTCCTCCAAGACCCCCCACCCGCTCCAGACCCCTCCTCCAAGACCCCCCACCCGCTCCAGACCCCTCCTCCAAGACCCCCCACCCGCTCCAGACCCCTCCTCCAAGACCCCCCACCCGCTCCAGACTCCTCCTCCAAGCCTCCCCCACCTGCTCCAGACCCCCTCTCCAAGCCCCCACCCGCTCCAGGCACTTCTCCAACCCCCACCTGCTCCAGACCCCCTCTCCAAGCCCCCACCCGCTCCAGACCCCTCCTCCAAGCACCGCCCGCTCCAGACCCCTCCCCCCGCTCCAGACCCCTCCTCCAAGCCCCCCCGCTCCAGACCCCCCTCCAAGCCCCCACCCGCTCCAGACCCACTCTCCAAGCCTCCCCCACCCGCTCCAGATCCCTCCTCCAAGCCCCCCCCACCCGCTCCAGATCCCTCCTCCAAGCCCCCCCACCCGCTCCAGACCCCTCCTCCAAGCCCCCCCCCACCCGCTCCAGACCCCTCCTCCAAGCCCCCCTCACCCGCTCCAGACCCCTCCTCCAAGCCCCCCCCACCCGCTCCAGACCCCTCCTCCAAGCCCCCCCCACCCGCTCCAGACCCCTCCTCCAAGCACCGCCCGCTCCAGACCCCTCCCCCCGCTCCAGACCCCTCCTCCAAGCCCCCCCCACCCGCTCCAGACCCCCCTCCAAGCCCCCACCCGCTCCAGACCCCTCCCCCCGCTCCAGACCCCTCCTCCAAGCCCCCCACCCGCTCCAGACCCCTCCTCCAAGCACCCCCCTGCTCCAGACCCCTCCTCCAAGCGCCCCCGCTCCAGATCCCCTCTCCAAGACTCCCCCACCTGCTCCAGACCCCTCCTCCAAGACACCCGCTCCAAAGCCCCCTCCCCGCCAGACCCCCCCTCTCCAAGTCCCCCCACCCACTCCAGACCCCACCTCCAAGCCCCATCCGCTCCAGACCCCTCCTCCATGCCCCCACCCGCTCCAGACCCCTCCTCCAAGCCCCCACACACTCCAGACCCCCTCTCCAAGCCTCCCCCACCCACTCCAGACCCCTCCTCCAAGCCCCCCACCCGCTCCAAACCCCTCCTCCAAGCACCCCCCTGCTACAGACCCCTCCTCCAAGCGCCCCCACTCCAGATCCCCTCTCCAAGACTCCCCCACCTGCTCCAGACCCCTCCTCCAAGACACCCGCTCCAAAGCCCCCTCCCCGCCAGACCCCCCCTCTCCAAGTCCCCCCACCCACTCCAGACCCCACCTCCAAGCCCCATCCGCTCCAGACCCCTCCTCCAAGCCCCCACCCGCTCCAGACCCCTCCTCCAAGCCCCCACCCGCTCCAGACCCCTCCTCCAAGCCCCCACCCGCTCCAGACCCCTCCTCCAAGCCCCCACCCGCTCCAGACCCCTCCTCCAAACCCCTCCTCCAAGTCCCCCTGCTCCAGAACCCTCCTCCAAGCCCCCCTGCTCCAGACCCCTCCTCCAAGCCCCCACCCGCTCCAGACCCCTCCTCCAAGCCCCCACCCGCTCCAGACCCCTCCTCCAAGCCCCCACCCGCTCCAGACCCCTCCTCCAAGCCCCCACCCGTTCCAGACCCCTCCTCCAAACACCCACCCGCTCCAGACCCCTCCTCCAAACACCCACCCGCTCCAGACCCCTCCTCCAAACACCCACCCGCTCCAGACCCCTCCTCCAAAGACCCACCCGCTCCAGACCCCTCCTCCAAACACCCACCCGCTCCAGACCCCTCCTCCAAGACCCCCCACCCGCTCCAGACCCCTCCTCCAAGACCCCCCACCCGCTCCAGACCCCTCCTCCAAGACCCCCCACCCGCTCCAGACCCCTCCTCCAAGACCCCCCACCCGCTCCAGACCCCTCCTCCAAGACCCCCCACCCGCTCCAGACCCCTCCTCCAAGACCCCCCACCCGCTCCAGACCCCTCCTCCAAGACCCCCCACCCGCTCCAGACCCCTCCTCCAAGACCCCCCACCCGCTCCAGACCCCTCCTCCAAGACCCCCCACCCGCTCCAGACCACTCCTCCAAGACCCCCCACCCGCTCCAGACTCCTCCTCCAAGCCTCCCCCACCTGCTCCAGACCCCCTCTCCAAGCCCCCACCCGCTCCAGGCTCCTCCTCCAACCCCCCCCTGCTCCAGACCCCCTCTCCAAGCCCCCACCCGCTCCAGACCCCTCCTCCAAGCACCGCCCGCTCCAGACCCCTCCCCCCGCTCCAGACCCCTCCTCCAAGCCCCCCCCGCTCCAGACCCCCCTCCAAGCCCCCACCCGCTCCAGACCCACTCTCCAAGCCTCCCCCACCCGCTCCAGATCCCTCCTCCAAGCCCCCCCCACCCGCTCCAGATCCCTCCTCCAAGCCCCCCCCACCCGCTCCAGATCCCTCCTCCAAGCCCCCCCCCACCCGCTCCAGACCCCTCCTCCAAGCCCCCCCCACCCGCTCCAGACCCCTCCTCCAAGCCCCCCCCCACCCGTTCCAGACCCCTCCTCCAAGCACCGCCCGCTCCAGACCCCTCCCCCCGCTCCAGACCCCTCCTCCAAGCCCCCCCCACCCGCTCCAGACCCCCCTCCAAGCCCCCACCCGCTCCAGACCCCTCCCCCCGCTCCAGACCCCTCCTCCAAGCCCCCCGCTCCAGACCCCCCTCCAAGCCCCCACCCGCTCCAGACCCACTCTCCAAGCCTCCCCCACCCGCTCCATACCCACTCTCCAAGCCTCCCCCACCCGCTCCAGATCCCTCCTCCAAGCCCCCCCCACCCGCTCCAGACCCCTCCTCCAAGCCCCCCCCACCCGCTCCAGACCCCTCCTCCAAAACCCCCCACCCGCTCCAGACCCCTCCTCCAAGCCCCCCCCACCCGCTCCAGACCCCTCCTCCAAGCCCCCCCCACCCGCTCCAGACTCCTCCTCCAAGCCCCCCCCCACCCGCTCCAGACCCCTCCTCCAAGACCCCCCCACCCGCTCCAGACCCACTCTCCAAGCCTCCCCCACCCGCTCCAGATCCCTCCTCCAAGCCCCCCCCCCACCCGCTCCAGATCCCTCCTCCAAGCCCCCCCCACCCGCTCCAGACACCTCCTCCAAGCCCCCCCCACCCGCTCCAGACACCTCCTCCAAGCCCCCCCCACCCGCTCCAGACCCCTCCTCCAAGCCCCCCCCACCCGCTCCAGACCCCTCCTCCAAGCACCGCCCGCTCCAGACCCCTCCCCCCGCTCCAGACCCCTCCTCCAAGCCCCCCCCACCCGCTCCAGACCCCCCTCCAGGCCCCTCCTCCAAGCCCCCCCCACCCGCTCCAGACCCCTCCTCCAAGCCCCCCCCACCCGCTCCAGACCCCTCCTCCAAGCCCCCCCCACCCGCTCCAGACCCCTCCTCCAAGCCCCCCCCACCCGCTCCAGACCCCTCCTCCAAGCCCCCCCCACCCGCTCCAGACCCCTCCTCCAAGCCCCCCCCACCCGCTCCAGACCCCTCCTCCAAGCCCCCCCCACCCGCTCCAGACCCCTCCTCCAAGCCCCCCCCACCCGCTCCAGACCCCTCCTCCAAGCCCCCCCCACCCGCTCCAGACCCCTCCTCCAAGCCCCCCCCACCCGCTCCAGACCCCTCCTCCAAGCCCCCCCCACCCGCTCCAGACCCCTCCTCCAAGCCCCCCCCACCCGCTCCAGACCCCTCCTCCAAGACCCCCCCACCCGCTCCAGACCCCTCCTCCAAGACCCCCCCACCCGCTCCAGACCCCTCCTCCAAGACCCCCCACCCGCCCCAGACCCCTCCTCCAAGACCCCCCACCCGCTCCAGACCCCTCCTCCAAGACCCCCCACCCGCTCCAGACCCCTCCTCCAAGACCCCCCACCCGCTCCAGACCCCTCCTCCAAGACCCCCCACCCGCTCCAGACCCACTCTCCAAGCCCCCCCCACCCGCTCCAGATCCCTCCTCCAAGCCCCCCCCACCCGCTCCAGATCCCTCCTCCAAGCCCCCCCCACCCGCTCCAGACCCCTCCTCCAAGCCCCCCCCACCCGCTCCAGACCCCTCCTCCAAGCCCCCCCCACCCGCTCCAGACCCCTCCTCCAAGCCCCCCCCCACCCGCTCCAGACCCCTCCTCCAAGCACCGCCCGCTCCAGACCCCTCCCCCCGCTCCAGACCCCTCCTCCAAGCCCCCCCCACCCGCTCCAGACCCCTCCTCCAAGCCCCCCCCACCCGCTCCAGACACCCCTCCAAGCCCCCACCCTCTCCAGACCCCTCCTCCAAGCCCCCCCCACCCGCTCCAGACCCCTCCTCCAAGCCCCCCCCTCCCGCTCCAGACCCCTCCTCCAAGCCCCCCCCACCCGCTCCAGACCCCTCCTCCAAGACCCCCCACCCGCTCCAGACCCCTCCTCCAAGACCCCCCACCCGCTCCAGACCCCTCCTCCAAGACCCCCCACCCGCTCCAGACCCCTACTCCAAGACCCCCTCCAGACACCCCGCTCCCGCTTCAGAGCTCCCCCTCTCCTGCTCCAGACCCCTCCTCCAAGCCTCCGCCCGCGCGCTCGAGGCTCCTCCCCTTCCTCAACTCCAGGCCCCACCCCCTCCGCCCGCCCCTTGCTGTAGACCCTCGGACGCCTCCGCTGTCACACTCACCCTTCAGGGCGCCAAGTAGTGGCTCCTTTCTCGACATTTTCCTCTCTCGTCAGTGGCTCGAGCCACCAGAAACGCAGCCACTCCAAACCACCTGACCCGTCTAATCTAACTCCCTCACAAACCAGGCCGCCCCGGGAGGGCGCAGCTTCCAGTCACGAGGCAGAAATTCGGCGGGGCTATCGGTGAACTGGCCTGTCAATCAGCGGACTGGGCGGGGCTAACTGCACACCTGTCAATCAGACACTGGGGCGGGACTAACTGTGCAGACCTGTCAATCAGCAGACTGGGCGGGGCTAAATTCAACGTCTCAATTAAAAATAAAAACAAGAAATGCTGGAACCACTCAGCAGGTCTGGCAGCATCTGTGGAGAGACAAGCTGAGTTAACGTTTCGGGTCAGTGACCCTTCTTCGGAACTGACAAATATTAAAAATGTCACAGGTTACAAGCAAGTGAGGTGGGGGTGGGGCAAGAGATAACAAAGGAGAAGGTGTAGATTGGACAAGGCCACATAGCTGACCAAAAGGCAAACAATATGTTAATGGTGTGTTGAAAGACAAAGCATTAGTACAGAAAAGGTGTTAACGGACTGAATATTGAACAGCATGGTCCCATGCACCTTCCCCTGCAATCGCAGGAGGTGTAATACCTGCCCATTTACCTCCTCTCTCCTCACTATCCCAGGCCCCAAACACTCCTTTCAGGTGAAGCAGCGATTTACTTATACTTCTTTCAATGTAGTATACTGTATTCGCTGCTCACAATTTGGTCTCCTCTACATTGGGGAGACCAAGCGCAGACTGGGTGACCGCTTTGCGGAACGCCTCCGCTCAGTCCGCAAGCAGGACCCTGAGCTTCCGGTTGCTTGCCATTTCAACACTCCCCCCTGCTCTCATGCTCACATCTCTGTCCTGGGATTGCTGCAGTGTTCCAGTGAACATCAATGCAAGCTCGAGGAACAGCATCTCATCTACCAATTAGGCACGCTACAGCCTGCCGGACTGAACATTAAGTTCAATAATTTCAGAGCATGACAGCCCCCCATTTTACTTTCATTTTTAGTTGTTTTTACTTTTTTCTTTTTTTCTTTTTTACATTTTTTACAACCCTTTTTTTTTGCATTTATTTCATTTCATCTTAGTTTGTTCAGTTTGCTTACCCACTGTTTTTTTTCATGTTTGCACTTGCTGCTATTCAATATTCAGTCCATTAACACCTTTTCTGTACTAATGCTTTGTCTTTCAACACACCATTAACATATTGTTTGCCTTTGCTCCATGACCTTTTGGTCAGCTATGTGGCCTTGTCCAATCTACACCTTCTCCTTTGTTATCTCTTGCCCCACCCCCACCTCACTTGCTTATAACCTGTGACATTTTAAATATTTGTCAGTTCTGAAGAAGGGTCACTGACCTGAAACGTTAACTCTGCTTGTCTCTCCACAGATGCTGCCAGACCTGCTGAGTGGTTCCAGCATTTCTTTTTTTTATTTCAGATTTTCAGCATCCGCAGTATTTTGCTTTTATCTCAATTAAAAATGCCACTTCCAACAGTTAGCACTCCCTCAGTACTGCACTGGAGTCTCATAGATTAAAGTCAAAGAGTGGTTACAATAAAGAAGGTGACCATTCAGCCCATCATGTCTATGCCAGCTCTCCGCAAGAGCAACTCACCCAGTACCACTCCCCAGCCTTTTCCCTGTAGCTCTGCAAATAGTGTCTCTTCACATGATTATCGAGTTTTTTTTGAAGGCCTCAATTGAATCTGCCTCCACCACACTCCCAGGTAGTGCATTCCAGATCCTAACCACTCACTGTGTAAAAAAAGTTTTTCCTCATGTTGCCTTTGGTTCTTTGCCATTCACCTTAAATTGGTGTCCTCTGGTTCTGGATCCTTCTGCCAATGGGAACAGTTTCTCTCTATCAACCCCGACTGGACCCCTCACAATTTTGAACACCTCTATCAAATCTCCTCTCAACCTTCTTTTCTCGAAGGAGAGAAGCCCCATTTCTCCAGTCTACGTTTGGAGCTGAAGTCCCTCATCCCTGGAACCATTCTCATAAACCTTTTCTGTACCTCTCGAAAGCCTTCACATCCTTCCTAAAGTGTGGTGCCCAGAATTGGACATAATATTCCAATTGAGGCCGAACCATTGTTTTATAAAAGTTCCCCATAACTTCCTTGCTTTTGTACTCTCTGCCTCTGTTTATGAAGCCCAGGATCCTGTGTACCTTTTTAACCTCTCCACTTGCCCTGCAGTCTTCAGCGATTTGTGCACATATACCCCAGGTCACTCTGTTCCCCCTTTAGAATTGTACCTTTTAGATTATATTGCCTCTCTTCATTTTTCCTACCAAACTGTGAACCCACCTGTCAATTAGATCATGGTCAGGACTAACTGTTGGAATATAGGAAGATGTCCTGTTTGACAAATCTGATGTAAGATCATCAACCTGGAACATTAACTTTGTTTTTCTCTCTCCACGAATGCCACCTGAACTGCTGAGGATTTCCAGCATTCCTGATGGACAAGTAACGACATTTAGCCACACCCCCAGTCCCATGATTGATTGGGGTTCAGTTAGCTTCCACCCCCAGTCCCTGTGCCCCATGGAGGGCCAGCCCCGAAGCCCCAACTGTCCCCACCACACAACACTCCCCACCAGCCCGCCCCCCAACCGATGCCCCTTGCCTTGCCAGGGCTCAGCCGATTCTCCCCAGTGAACCCCAAAAACCTACCTTTCTTCCAGGGCCATCCATCACCTTGCTTGCTGTGGCTGGGCGCAGTCCTAGCAGTGGCCACCACTCCAAGTGGCGCTGCTGGGACTAAGAGCTGCCGGCCCGCTGATTGGCTGGTAGCTCCATTAGGCGGGACTTCCGGCTTCAAGTATGTGCAAGTCCCGCCCAAGACCAATTAAGGGCCCGTGGAGCAAAAACTCCCGGCCTTTCTCCCCAGACCCAGCAGAGGCGGGCTTGCCCCCGACTTTTGGGTCAGTGGGCGGAGCCTCCTGCCAACATAAAATTCCAGCCTTTCTCTCTCTGTCTTTGCCTCATATCCTATACCAAACTCGGCTAAACCTCACTCAAATCCTGAGAACATCACGTAGTAAACATAAAAAGGATTGGAAAAACTGGAAACATGCTTTCAGGTATGAAAATTTTGGAAGCTTTTATCTACTTTCACAGACAACATTTTAATTTGGAGACTGTGTTAGGCACATACAGGAAGCTTGTACAGTGTATACTCACACACTGATCTCTCCAAAATAACCATCCTACCAAAAAAATATATATAATCTCAGATCACGGCAGAGAAGGTTCCTCTGACAGGAATGCAATCCCAGATGCTTCATCACTACGTTGCTGATCAGTCTGGCGTTGTCTATGCCCAACCTACTACACTTTGATGTGCAATCAGAGCCATCATCCCTCGGTGCGGGGGTGGGGGAGGGGGGGGGGTCAGTTGGCTCCACCCCCAGTCCTCTGATTGATAAGGGGTACAGTTGGCTCCACCCCCAGTCCTCTGATTGATAAGGGGTACAGTTGGCTCCACCCCCCAGTCCTCTGATTGATAAGGGGTACAGTTGGCTCCACCCCCATTCCTCTGATTGATAAGGGGTACAGTTGGCTCCACCCCCAGTCCTCTGATTGATAAGGGGTACAGTTGGCTCCACCCCCCAGTCCTCTGATTGATAAGGGGTACAGTTGGCTCCACCCCCAGTCCTCTGATTGATAAGGGGTACAGTTGGCTCCACCCCCAGTCCTCTGATTGATAAGGGGTACAGTTGGCTCCACCCCCATCCTCTGATTGATAAGGGGTACAGTTGGCTCCACCCCCAGTCCTCTGATTGATAAGGGGTACAGTTGGCTCCACCCCCAGTCCTCTGATTGATAAGGGGTACAGTTGACTCCACCCCCCAGTCCTCTGATTGATAAGGGGTACAGTTGGCTCCACCCCCAGTCCTCTGATTGATAAGGGGTACAGTTGGCTCCACCCCCAGTCCTCTGATTGATAAGGGGTACAGTTGGCTCCACCCCCCAGTCCTCTGATTGATAAGGGGTACAGTTGACTCCACCCCCCAGTCCTCTGATTGATAAGGGGTACAGTTGGCTCCACCCCCAGTCCTCTGATTGATAAGGGGTACAGTTGGCTCCACCCCCCAGTCCTCTGATTGATAAGGGGTACAGTTGGCTCCACCCCCAGTCCTCTGATTGATAAGGGGTACAGTTGGCTCCACCCCCCCAGTCCTCTGATTGATAAGGGGTACAGTTGGCTCCACCCCCAGTCCTCTGATTGATAAGGGGTACAGTTGGCTCCACCCCCCAGTCCTCTGATTGATAAGGGGTACAGTTGGCTCCACCCCCAGTCCTCTGATTGATAAGGGGTACAATTGGCTCCACCCCCAGTCCTCTGATTGATAAGGGGTACAGTTGGCTCCACCCCCAGTCCTCTGATTGATAAGGGGTACAATTGGCTCCACCCCCAGTCCTCTGATTGATAAGGGGTACAGTTGGCTCCACCCCCAGTCCTCTGATTGATAAGGGGTACAGTTGGCTCCACCCCCAGTCCTCTGATTGATCGGGGGTTCAGTCATTCAACGAGATCATCAAACATGGCACCCCCACCATCTCATAAATCAAGGGACAAACTCAGACGAAAATCAGGAGATTTTGTATAAAAATCATGTTTTGATTTTTTTTTACAAACACAAACCGATATAGTTGGTTTAGAAACCTCATTAGTATTTTCTTTAATCTCTGGACTTGTCAACTCACATGATTTTATCTCAAGAGATGTGATTTTGAAGTGAAATTGATCTCATGTGAGAGCTCTCTAATCACGGGACTTTTGACAGGGATTACATGCACACGTGCCTAAGACTCTGAGAGCTGATTCCAGAGGAACTGGGCCCTACCCAAAGCATGTTGCATTGCCGAGCCTGAAGCCTGGAGCTGTCTTGCTCTCAGGCCTGAGCTGTGCCTGACTTCCGCCCCCCGCCCCCACCCCCACCCCCACCCCCACCGCGCCCCCTCACTCCGACTCCTCAGGATCTGGCTGGGTGACTGGTGGGGGGTGTTCAGGCATTTCTTATGTCAGTATCAGGGCCCATGATCAGGCTCCGGCTCCAACTTGCCTGCCTCCCCCACCTTGCTGGTACTACAGTCCGCTGGCAGCCAGCAAGCAGGATATACTGCCGGTGAACACTGCTTCCGATGGCTGATGTTGTTGTTGTTATTATCTCACAGCCAGGGGGAGTGGGCGGGGATTTGAAACAACAAAAAGAAACAAGCAAATAGAGTCAAAAAACAGAGATACTTTCAAAGCCATAAATTCAAACATAACACCGAGGTACAGTCAAGTACAATGATCACCAATACAACTGCACAGAATGACATTTACAACTGACAGGGAGATACATAAATGCTGTGATCAATAACACATAAATAAATGTATTTATAGAATCATAGTAAGTTTATGACATAGAAAGAGGCCACTTGGCCCATTGTGTCTGCACCGGCCAAAAATCGAGCCTCCCAGTCTGATCCCAACTTTAGCATTTGGTCCGTAGCCCTGCAGATTACGGCACTTGAGGTGCATATCCAGACTCCTTTCAAATGAGTTGAGGGTCTCTGCCTCAACTACCCATGCAGGCAGTGAGTTCCAGACCCCCATCATCCTCTGGGTGAAAAGGTTTTTCCTCGTCTCCCCGCTAATCTTTCCACCAATCACTTTAAATCTATGCCCCCTCATCACTAACCTCTCTGCTAAGGTTCACCTCCACTCTGTCCAGGCCCCTCACAATTTTGTACATTTTGATCAGATCTCCCCTCAGCCTTCTCTGTTCCAAGGAGAACAACCCCAGCCTATCCAATCTTTCCTCATAGCTGCATTTTTCCAGTCCTGGCAACATCCTTGTAAATCTCCTCTATACCCTCTCCAGTGCAATTACATCCTTTCTGTAATGAGGTGACCAGAACTACACACAGTACTCAAGTTGTGGCCTAACCAATGAGTTATACAGTTCCAGCATAACCTCCCTGCTCTTATATTCTATACCCCGGCTAACATAGAAACATAGAAAATAGGAGCAGGAGTAGGCCATTCGGCCCTTTGAGCCTGCTCCACCATTCATTATGATCATGGCTGATCATCCAACTAAGTAACCTGTTCCAGCTTTTGCCCCATACCCTTTGATCCCTTTAGACCCAAGAGTTATATCTAACTCCTTCTTGAAAACATACAATGTTTTGGCCTCAACTGCTTTCTGTGGTAGCGAATTCCACAGGCTCACCACTCTCTGGGTGAAGAAATTTCTCCTCATCTCAATCCTGAAAGGTTTACCCCGTATCCTTAGACTATGACTCGTGGTTCAGGACTCCCCCACCATCAGGAACATCCTTCCTGCATCGACCCTGTCAAGTCCTGTTAGAATTTTATAGGTTTCTATGAGATCCCCCCCCCCCTCACTCTTATGAACGCCAGTGAATATAATCCTAACCGATTCAATCTCTCCTCATACATCAGTCCCACCATCCCAGGAATCAGTCTGGTAAACCTTCGCTGCACTCCCTCTATAGCAAGAAAGGAAAGGATTCCATATGCCTTCTTAACCACCTCATCGACCTGTCCTGCTACCTTCAGGGATCTGTGGACATTCACTCCAAGGTCCCTCACTTCCTCTACACTTCTCAGTATTTTCCCATTAATTGTGTATTCCTTTGCTTTGTTTGACCTCCCCAAATGCATCATCTCACACTTCTCCGGGTTGAATTCCATTTGCCACTTTTCTGCCCACCTGTCCAGTGTATCAATATCTTCCTGCAGCCTACATCTATCCTCCTCGCTATCTACCACAGGCCAATTTTTGTGTCGTCTGCAAGCTTCTTGATCATGCCCCCTACATTTACGTCCAAATCGTTAATATATACCATAAAAAGCAGGGGTTCCAGTACTGAGCCCTGCGAAAAGCCACTGGAAACAGCCCTCCAGTCGCAAAAACACCCGTCAACAATTACCCTTTATTTCCTGCCACTGATCCACTTTTTTATCCACCTTGCTACATTTCCCTGGATCCCATGGCCTTTTTGTTCTCACCAGTCTGTCATGTGGGACCTTGTCAAAAGCCTTGCTAAAATCCATGTACACCACATCAACTGCACTACCCTCATCTATCTTCCTCGTCACGTCTTCAAAAAATTCGATCAAGTTGGCCAGACAAGATCTTCCCTTAACAAACCCATGCTGGCTATCCTTGTTAATCTGTGCCCTTCTAAGTGATAGTTTATACGATATTCTGTTTCTCAGAATAGATTCCAATAATTTGCCCACTACTGAGGTTAGATTGACTGGCCTCTAATTATTCGGTCTATCCCTTGCTCCCTTTTTAAGCAGAGGTACAACATTAGCAGTCCTCCAATCCTCTGGCACCACACCTGTATCCAGTGTGGACTATAAACAACACATACACACGTAAGATTAAATACTTATAAACTAATAAACAGATAGGCACAAATGCATGTACAAATAACACAGTTACTATTATGAATGCTGAACTTTGTAACATGATTATGTTTATAAAATTGTAATTTTTAAAAGTTTAAGATGGAGTCCAGAAGGTCAGGTGACCACACATCCACTCTTTTAAAGGACAAGACAGAAATCTTGGTTACCAGGACAACGGAGAACACAGAGCAAAGACTTTAAAAAAAAAACAGGGACTCCAGGGGTAACACCTGAAGAACAATGGGTTTCACCCTCCCAGACTTTCGGGCTGTAAGCAAGGAGTCAGTGATTCTGAAGGTGCAAATGTACCAGGCAGCTGTTAACACCTGGGAACAATGGAAGGCCCAGGTGGCTCTGTGAAACCAGACTTCTGGACTTTACATATTGAAAAAGGGGCAATAAGCTATTGATTTTTCAGCCCAGATAAATTTAACAGATTTTCTGAAGGAGGCCCAGTAGTTGCAGCCTCAGAGCAGGCTAGAAGGAAGACAACTAGTGGTTGCAGCCTCGAGAGGGAGAGAGCGGGCACCTGCACTCAGACGCCTGATACAGCGAAAGGCTGCAAAGACTTGAACCCATTTTGAAGGTTGAAATCTGCAGAGACGTAGAAGACCAGCTGGATAACCAGGAATTGCCTTATTCACAGGTTGGTAATGCTTGGAGAAGTGAGCGAAGAGGACATTGATTTTTGAAAAAGTCTGGGAGATCCAACCCATTGCAACTGGGAGGAGGTTGGGACTTTTAACTGCAAAGATTTCACCATCAAAAAGGACTGTGTAATGTATAAGTGTGGTGTGAGGTTGCCAAGTATTTTTAATAAGTAAAGAAAATACCTTTCTTTGTAATTTGAGCTACTTACAAAGAGCTATTTAGTTAATGGGGATTTCTTTTGGTTTAGTTGTTAGAATAAAAGTCTTAAAACGTGAAATCTTGTCATATAATTCTTTAAATTGGTCTGGGGGTTCATATCTCATGTTTTTCACGTTAACAGTCTCACTGAGGTCATAACAGTTACATAGATAGACACACATAGATGCAGACAGTACATTGATAATGAACACGTAAGTACTCACAAAGACGTTAAAAAAAGTTACAGCCCAATTCATTTAAGTGTATAAGAGATAACAGACTGATAGACATAAAAATGATAGGCATAGGCATTATATAGGCATTAATATGATGATGAACCCTCTCCTGTCCCTGCCCACCATCCTAGCAGCTGTGAGGCCTGAAATCTGCATCCAGTTTCTTTTGCTGCAGTTTCATTGGCCTCTGAGAAGAGAAATGTGGCAACAGATGCCTCTGTCTCAGGTGGGGCTATGATAATACCCAAACAGGTAGGACATTTTAAAAAGTTGTTTAGAAAGCATTTTCAGATGCAGTAATGTAGTTTTTGTAGAGAGCACTGACCTGTTAAAGATTAAATAAGCCACAATTGAGGTTTATAAAGCAACTGTCAATTTATATTTTATGTTTGAAAAAAATGCAGCTCATGACTTTTATGTCAAATGTCTTGATTTTTATGAGTTTGTTTCATGTTTTATGAGACGGTGGAGTTGGCACAACTGAATCTCTAACAGGCCAGAGCTCTTTACAAAGACTATATTATTGTCCCTGAAAATGTTTTACAAAATATTTGTAAAAATTGTACCTATTATCCCCACACACGTATTCCACCATTTCCAACACCAGCCAATAGAGTTAAATTGCTCATTAATGTTAGTCTTGCGATGTGAGTCCAGCCCTACTGGGAGCTGAGGCTCCAGGAGCAACAAGGACATAACCTAAGCTGGATCAAATCCCAGGTTCCAAAGATAAGCGACATAAAAGATAAGTATAAGGATGTAAAGGGTTAATATCGAAGCCAGTGAGAGAGACCCCTCCCACTGTCCAAGCAATTATGCAACCATCACATGAGATAGGCTTGAGAAGAAGAAGGTATAGCAGCACGAAGGATGCTAGTTTAGGTGGTTTCCTGAGAGTGTATTTGGTAACTGTAAATAATAAAGACTTGTTAGTTAACCTTTATCAGAGTCTATGACTTTCTCTAGAATGCCCTACTGTCATGGTCCTGTAGTTTTTCTTTTGGGACTATGCGGTTTGCCTTTAAGGCTTGCCAAGGATCAGAATTGCTTTAAGAGCCGGCAAGCCTCAGGAGTTATAGGAAGGTCCATTTTCGTTGCCTTAGAAACAGCCATTTGGAGACTGCGATTCAAAGCATGCATTCTCATTCCCATAGATACAGCCACTGAGAGTGAGTCTCATGCAATACATTTGTTACAATTCAGTTTTGAACTGGCTTTTTAGTTGAAGACAGTTTGTTCTAACAGAACACACAGACAGAGACATGCAGACACAGCTGGTGTTGGAACCTGAAAAAGAGCTCTCAACCATTTAAACTGAATGAATAGGATTTTAGTCTGTTTAATTATTATCTCTCAAAATTCTAAAAACAAAGTCAAGCCAAAACAGAGATCTCTGGTAATTTAAATTGCAGAAAGGGAAGTTAGACTGTGGCAATCTTTTATCCCTCAAAAATGCTAAAGTCCGATTGATTCTGTTGAAAGTGTTTGCAAGTCGTTAATTATCGAAATTCGCTGGAGAAGGAAAGCAACATCCTGTGAGGACTTCAAGCAACATTGGACTGTAAATTTGCAAGGACTCCAATTTTTTTCTATTTTAAATGTTGTTTATATCTTCATAATGTTTAAGAATTTAGTTCTTCTAATTAAAGAGTTAATTTTTTGATTTAAAGACACCTGGTTTGTTTAGCCTCATTCAGGGGTTAATAGGTGGTACAATTTGGTTGGGTCTTTCTTTAATTTGGAAAGTGTAAATGATATGTTAGCTGATCTGTGGAGCGACGGAATTGAATTAACAGTGCGTTGGTCCCACCACAATCAGAATCATCTATTTTGATTGGGGGCTTTGACTGGAGCGGTCGGTCGTAACACTACCATGATACTCATACAAACCCAACAATACAACATGATGGCAACAGTGAAAGCGACCAGGAGAATTTAATGATCTCCTTACCTTAATAAGAAACACCAGGGGAACAACAGAGAAATTTAAAGAGAAAACTAGCACAGAAGTAACAAAACACTTACATACAGAAGAGGTTATGAGGAGATCGGCAGATGTGGGGGAGTCAGAGCGCTGAAATACAGGCTGCACCACAGAAGCGTGGTCACCTGCAAATATAATCCAGCAATCAGATGAGTTAAAAACCCTTTGCGAAGGTTGAAGTAATTTTCTTAAGGTATCGACCTCAAAGAGAAAACCCCAATCCTTCACTCAGGCTGAATGCGAGGGCAAAAAGCAGGAAACCCCCTGAAAAGCACTCAAACTGCCAAAAAGTTTGGGAAACTCCCAAACACAGCAGTGTTATGATCAGATGAGGATGGACCAAAGGGCTCCCCTCTTGTCCCGTTCCTTGTTTGATTGCTACAGGGTTTATTTATTTTTTAAAGTGGCTATGCTTGTCAATTCAGTGAGTGTTTAACTATTTACGTGCTATAATCATAAAAGAACCAATCGGACAGGTTTTCGTGAATTTAACAAAGAAAGAGTTAGTTTTTATGTACTTAAACTGATCAAAGTAAAACAATATACTATGCTCCAACTTTCACACATAAACACACTCGAGGTTCACACACACACACACACACAAATAGGTTACAGAGTGGGGAAGGATAGATTGGTTGAATTAAAAATGCGGTGCAATAAAAAAGGGTAGACAATCTGTGCAGTTTGGTGACTCGGCTGGCTTCCAGCTGAACTCGGTGGTCCTGAGGCGTCCGGCTTGCAGGTGTGGCCAGCTGGTTCAGTAGTTCTCCTGGAGAACAGCGAGGCAGATGATTTCCTTCATGGGGTCTCTGTCTGCAGCAGTGATAGGCCCAGGTGGTTATAGCCAGCAGGCAGAGTTCGAAGCTTGCAAGGTGGACTGGAGAGAGAGAGAGGTGGCAGGGACCCCACGTGGGTGTACTGTGGTTGGTGTCCAGTTGCTTGTCTCTGTTGCTGCAGAGACAACACCAGCTTAAACACACAGATGGTGGCCCTGTCACATGACCATCACCCAGTGATTCAACATGATGGTACAGTGTGTATTTCCTCTTGCAACTTAATTAGTTCATGTCTAAAAATTCCCTTCTCTCAACCAGGGTTCCATTGTTCCAGTAATTAGTTTTGAGTGGTTTGTCTCTAACAGTTTAATGACCCAAGTGATGCCTTAGGGCTAAATTTTATTGGGGCGTTGCCATCCGTGGTGGCACCCTTTGAACTCGGCGGTGCGCCAACATTTGCCGGCTGCCGCCGAGCCCCAGCGATATTAATCACATTAGAATCACGGCGCCGAGCCGCCCTCCCCATATTACGCGGGGAGAGATGGGACATTTGGCGCAGTGAGAACTTTTGACAGTTGTGCATCAGGTGCTGGGGCCCTATTTTAAGCACCCCAGCACCTGCTTCCTCACAGCTGTCAAAGGATACTTACCTGACTGCTGAAGAGTGGGGCTGCTGTCAATCTGGCAGCAAATCAGAAAGTGCTGCAGAGATCCAGCAGGTCAGGCAGCATCTGTGGAGAGAGAAGCAGAGTTAGCTTGTCCAAGTTCACAGACCTGAAAGTTAACTCTGCTTCTCTCTCCACAGTTGCTGCCTGACCTGCAGAGTTACCCCAGCACTTTACGCTTTGGCACCACATATCTACCAGGCTGTGTCCCAGTGTCCTGTGAAGTTGCGATCCTCTTCTCCTGCTCAAGTGTAACATTCCTTCTTGTAGGCGTGCTGCACCTGGGTGAATAATTTTAATTTTGCACATTCCAGGACATGAGACTTAAATAGACCACAAAAGGTATTACAGAGGTTTACAGAGAACACACTGAAACAAATGGGAATGCACGGGTGTCACAGCAATGTAAATACGACTTTCACTAAATGTTCCTCACCAACATGTATGTCCTTTTCTCTGTGTGAATGATGTGTGCCAGCATGTAGCGCCAATGTCACATCCCGTTGCACTGTTGGCCCTTCAGGAGAGCCAACGTATGCAATAACATCATTGCCATGCCACCATTACACATGAGGTCTCCACGGTTGCTGTGACATGGACATTGGCTCAGTCAGCTACTGCCGCTAATGGTTTACACAGGGATGCTGCAGATGTGGACTGGTGCACAGCAGGAGAGCGAGGGTGATGTGTGGCTTGCAGAGCTCATGTCAGTTCCTATGTCTGATAAGACACTGCCGTACATCCCTACCTCACTGCTAGCCCTGCGTGCAGAGCCTGGGTGCCATCTGCCCTCCCATGTGTCTTTCATGAAGTAGGTCCTCAGTGTCCTCATAATCCAAGGAGGAATCCTGTTGACGTCTCTCCTTATCATGCCAGGCCTGGCCCCTATTGGGTGCGTAGTTGTGCAGAGCAGCAAAGAAAGGAGCTGGCTTTTTCGGCCCGTAGTACAGGGCATCACCCTATCCATACAGGCATTGGAGGCGCTCTTTCAGCATGCCGATCTCCTACTCAATGGTGGCTCATGTAGTTCAGTGGCTGGTGTTGCATCTCTCCTCTGCTGCAGTGGTGGAGTCTCTCACTGGTGTTGGGAGCCATGTCTGCAAAGGATAGTCCTTATCTCCAAGAAGCTACCCTTCCATCTGAGCCAGTTCAGTGAACAGCAGTGGCAGCCGGGACTGGTGCAAGACCCAGGTGTCATGGCAGCTGCCTGAGAAGCAGTCACACATTCGCTGCAAGCATCTGCGGTGTTCACATACCAGCTTCACCTAGATTGAGAGGGCTCCTTTAATGGTGATGTCTGCAGGTGGTAGCCTGGCGGGAGGCCTCATGGTCACATGAGTGCAGTCTATGAACATTACAACCTATGGTTCTCCGGCAATGGTGCCAGAACCAATGGCCCTCTGGGCCTGGCTGTGAGAATCCGTCCTGAAGCGGACATCCTCACTGGCCCTCCGGTGCAGGGCATTGGTGACCTCCCTGATGCAGCAGTGCACTGCTGACTGTGTGACCCCACAAAGGTCTCTGTGGGCCCCTGAAAGACTGCAGAGGCATCAGGCTTGAGAACCGCTGCCACTATGAGGAACAAAGGCGTGGGATGTCCACCGGAGCCCATGGGCTGCAGGTCATCCTTGAGCAGGGCACAGAGGCGTGTCACCACCCTCTCTACATGCGCAATCGCCTCTGACACTGGTGCTCTGACATCCGAGGGCATGTCATGTGGGGCCTGTAGATGCACGGCAAACGTAATGGCAGGCTCCCCTTGGGGGCTGCTGCTCACGACCAGAGGCCTCTACATGGTTCGCACCTGCCTGTTGATATTGCCTCTGGTGCATACAGATCCTCACGTGCAGAGGATCACATAATGTAGGATGAGCCATACCTATTTCCAAATGATAAATAAAGTTGAACACTGCATGTATTCGAAGGTTCCTAACAGAGCATGAATTGGTGTTGACGGGTACATCAGCTGCTTTCCTGGATCAACTATGTGGCGTACCATGGCATTGCCCATCTTGGCCAACACTCAGAGTGGCACAACATGACCACATCAAGATCCTACCAGCTGAATTGTTTGCCCCCACCATCCATAAAACCTTAATGCTCCTGCCCTTTCTGGCACCCTCCCCACACACAGAGTGCCTAGTGTGTCATTGCCCCGTCTCAAACGTAGAGCATACGCTGTTAACAGAGGGATGGTACATAGTACCTCCCTTCAGGCCAGCATAGCTTTCCTTCCAGTAATCCCAGACCCTCCTCCCTTTCAGAATGCAGAGTGCGACCCCTGTGTATACCCCCCCCCCCACTTCTTCCTTCCAGAATGCAAAGTTAAACCCCTTAATTTCCCCCCTTCCAGAATGCAGAGTTAGACCCCTGTGTATCTCCACCCTCCTCCTTTTCAGAATGCAGTTAGACCCCTGAATATCACCGCCCCCCCCCCACTCCCTTCCATAATGCAGAGTGAGACCCCTGAATGACACAACTTACCTTCGCTGGCGACAACTCCTGCCTCTGAAGACCCGCTGGCTTTCCAGATTGTGAACAGGACAGCACGTGACGGCCGCCCGTTCAATGAAAAATCCGGAAGTGTCAGTGGAGAGGCGGCGGGCTGCATAATCAGCATAGGTAAGTAGTCCTTACCATATGCTAATTGTGGTGCCGCCGCCATGCAGCGGGAGGGTCAACCAAGGTCCCACTGTCGCTGGTAATATGCGGTGAGCCCTTCTCGACGTTGCGAGCGGAGGCGGGTCTCTCCCCGCAGCATTTTACTGGCCCCCGGGCCGCGACCCACGGCGTCGAGGGGCCAATAAAATCCAGCCCTTAATGTCTTGTTAATGAGAGCAGGATAGGTGGTTCGCTCAAAATTCCCCAAGTCATTTTCTGGAGGGGACTGGCCAGGCAATTCATCTCTACCTTGATGTATTGAAATGTGGAGTATATTGCGGCAAATTGCAGTGGCCATTTTAACTGCTTGCAGTCACCGTTTATTTGTTCCTTTTTTCCTTTTTAAAAATTTAATTCAGATTTCCAGCTGATGGATTAAAAAATCACTTGATATAGTATGTTTCCGTGACCCATCCACACTATGCGGAATGAAATGTGACGACAGGAGCATTTCATTAATAGGTTGTAAATTTAAAAAAAGGAACTGTACACGCACAGTCATCCTCGAAAACTCACTTTTCAATCTCACACTGCTATGTACTGAATTAGACGATCAGCCATGATCTTTTTTGAATGGTGGAGCAGGCCCGAAGGGCCAAATGCCCTACTCCTGCTCCTATTTTCTATGTTTCTATAGTTATGTTCTGGTTAAGCTTTCATCTGGGATGACTCAGTGCTGAGTTAAACTCTGGATAAAGCATCAACCATCACATTGTTTTTTTCTGAAATGCAGGTAATCTTTAGGTGGTAGGGTCACAAAAGCAGGTTCCATCGAAATAGCCTTGCATTCTAGGTTTTGAATTTCTCTACAAATGTCAAATGATTGTCGTCTTTATAAACTATGGTTTCCCTATATCCATTTTGGACATATACCTCAAAGTGCTTGAGAGCCAGCAACAGTCCCAGAGTTTCCTTCTCCAAAGTAGACTATCTCCTTTGATGTCTGTTTAACTTTTTGGAGAAGTACCCAACTGGTCTCTCAATGCCTGACTCATCAACTTGGAGCAGGATGGCACCTACCCCGAGGTCACTAGCATCAACTGCCACTTGAAAATGCTTTGTTAAAGTTTGGAGCTGCCACCACCGGTTTGTTGGTTAAGGTGGCTTTCAGTCTCTCGAAAGCTGTTTGGCACCTCCCTGACCACACTACCTTTGCTCTTTTCTGTAATAAGTCAGTCAGTGGGGCAGCTATGGTGCTGAAGTTTGGGACGAATTTGTGGTAAAATCCACACGTTCCCAAAAACTGCATTATTTACCATTTGGCCGTGGGGACAAGAAAATCCATCAGCGCCTATACCTTTGCTCCTTTGCTGCTCTGGGCAACACTCTCCCTTGACCCACAATATGCCCGAGGTAGGTTACTTAAGCTTTAGCGAACTTGCTCTTTGCAAGATTTACCTCTCAGTCAGCTGACTGTAACCTTCAGAAGAGGGCTTCTAACTGGTCAGGTAACCACCACCCCCCCCCCCCCCCGACCCCCCCAACACACCCAGGTGTCACTGTGCATAACAGATCATCCAGGTACACTACACAGTTGGGCAGGCCAGTTACTACCTGATTCATCAGCCTTTCGAAGGTAGCTGGGGCATTTCTTAATCCAAAGGGCATCACACAGCACTGGAATAAACAGCCTGGGGTGACAAAAGCCGAGATCTCTTTAACTCAGGTGGTTAAGGGAAACTGCCAGTATCCTTTTAACAAGTCTATTTTGGTTAGGTAGATGATATTTTCTACTCTATTAATACTGTCTTCCAGGTGGAGAATTAGGTAGTAGTCAGCTCTGGTCACTGCATTAACCGTCCTGTAATCAATGCAGAGTCTTGTTGAGCCATCGGGCTTGGACACCAGCACAATAGGAGGACTCCTCCTGCTCTGGCTGGGCTCAATTAGCTTATTTTTCAGCATACACTGGATTTCCTCCCAAACCTGGGTCAGTTTCCTGGGACCTAGGCGATAGGATTTTGCTTTATGGGCGGGGTCTCTCCTACATCCACATCGTGTAGGGTTAGGGTTGTGTACCCTGGTTTGTCCCTACAGATCTCTTTAAAGGCTGTGAGCAGCCTTGTTATGTCTCCTCTTTGTTCTGCATTTAAATAGGAGAGTACAGTATCTATTTTCCCCAGCATTTCAGTGTAAGCTAACTGGAAAGTAGGGGGTTTGATTTGGGAATCCTCCAGGCCTCCCTCTAACTCATCCCTTTTGCACTCCTCTTTCCTCACTGTCTGACAGACCTGTGCTTGTTTGTCCACTTCCCAGCTGTGATACCGCTTTAACATTATTGATGTGGCACAGCCTTTGCTTTTTCCTACCATCTGGGGCATCAATTAAATATTTCACCTTGTTAATCCTTGTAATGAGTTCTTTTAAGTTGGCTGTTGCAACATAAATGAGATGTGCGGAGTCCAGTTGGTTGAAGATCTCAAACAGGTTTATTTACAGCTGGACTATTATATACAGTAGAGAGCTAACTATTTACCGAACCTTACTCTGCGTGTTACAGTTGCAGAGTGACTCTGGCTACAAGTCACATGACTGCATTCTGGTACTTAGCTCATTAGCATACTAAGATCTTCAAGGGACATCACTCTTAAAGGCAATCATACAACATGCCCATTCTTTCCAAATATAAGGCTCATATACTAAAAGTAAAAACACATAATATTAGATAAAATCAAACATATTTACACAGGTATAGAGGTTATGAACTTTGCACGTGCAGCGTCTTGAAAGTCCATAGATCCTTTTGGTGGTTTGACAATTCTTGATCGGTGAATTTGCACCTCAGCTGTTGCTGTTTTTCTGAGGTTTCTCCCTTTCTGCATTCCGTTTCTGTTGCTCCGGCAACTCATCTCAAAGAACCAATAGATGATTCTTCAACTCATTCCTCCTCTGCCTCTTCAGGACATTGCGTATCCTTTGCCTCTCCTCATCCTCTGTGTCTGAAAGCTTGGGGCTCAAGGTTGAGGACTTGTTCGGGAAAGAATACTGGTTTCATGGAAATACCTGTCCGTTTTGGCTTGTTGTGGTGCTGTCGGTTCTCTATAGAGCAGAAGTGAAGGCGCTGCATAGTGCTGTTGCTGGTGGCGAGTGGGTTCTGGTCCTTGGAGATTTCCTGTTTGCAATGCTCTCGTGCATAGTTATGATGTTGAGGTTCTTACATGCTGGTAGTCCTGCCACTGCTAGAGTCTACAAGGTAGAATGTTTGTGGTTTCCATGATGACTTGCCATATCTGCATTGCATTGTTAGTGTGCCTGTCATGCTAGACCCCACCTGCCAAGAATGAAGCACATTAATTTTGTCATGAACATTGATTTTAAATTGTTACTGGAGCGAGGAAATGATCAGCCGTGGCTGGAAAAGACATTTGCATATTAACAGACAGTGCTTGTGTCGATTAAGGACCATTCCCTGACACATTCAACTCACAATGGATGTTGATCACTGGACAATGAGGGGTGGGGAAGCACATTCCAGGCCTGCTGGGGTGATGCATGGGGCCAGGACTGGTTGGACCAGCTGGTGACATGACTAACTGGCTGTTCCAGGGTTTTTTTTGAACTAGCCACAGAGAGTTTGGACAGAGAAAGACTGTTTGCTCCTGGACTGAGAAAATCTCTCCTGTCTGCTCCCATCTCTTTCTCACAAGCCTCTGAATCCACTGAAGATACATGAACCCCAAGAGGGAAAAGTCTCCTGCAGTGAACAAGGTCAAAGAAGAATACTGGGCCCCAACGAAAAGCAAGATCTACCTACAATCAAGGATTCTACAGTGAGCTCGAAGAACCATAACAAAAACTCTTCAGATATTGGCTCAAACCTTTCCACTTTATTTTCTTCTGCTCTTTTCTGTCTCTATCTGCATGTGTGTATCGCATATGCATGCTAGCATGGGCACATCGTGTATCCGTAGGCATTAACCAAATTAGAATTTAAGTTTAATAAATTTCAACCTTTCTTCTTTAAACCTAAGAAAACCTGTTTGTGCTGGTTTCTTTGCCTTATAATCGGAAAGCGGTGAACAAGGATTCACCAAGGGGGAGCTAAAAACACAGTGTGGTTAAAATTAAACCCTGTTACAGTAAGACCAGGTGAAGGCTGAGAGGGACCCCTAGACACCTTTCTCACCTGGTTGTAACAATGCCACTGCAAGGGATGGATGACTCATTGTATGCAGATAACTTGTCAGTTGTCAGTTGTATCATTAATTTCCAACGCCTCCGGTACATATCTTTGAGTATTCGGACTGGTAGGATATTTGCACTAGTGCTGGTGTCAATCTTGACCGTGAGTGTATGTTTGCCAGCTTTCTTTGGGCATATGATGCTAATAGTGGCGAAAGCTTCCTGTTGTTTGACTTTATCAATGTGATGTGTCAGGTTCACAATGTGGAATGCCTGTTCATCTTCTGGCTGAGAGTTACCTCTCGTTGAGTCTTGTCTCAGGTCTGTTTCACTATGGACTTCGTGTATCGGCTTGCATTTATGCAGGTCTGTGGCACTTTTGTTGCTGTTGTTGCCCTATTGTTATATTTGTCATCTGTTTGTCTGTGTCCTGCTGCAGCTTCTGGACGCGTCTTTGAAGCCAGATTTCTCACTGAGGCGGGCCCAGTGTCCTTTTGCACTGCACGCCTTGCATAGGTCACGAAATGCAGGACAACTTCGCCATGAGTAGGACCAACCGCATTTACCACACAGCTTGCTTGCTCTTTTCGACCTGGTGCTGATACTGTTGGCTTCACCTAGTGCTTGCAGGTGCTGTTGTACAGCTACAATGGCTTCATATTTCCTGCCATCTTCCAGCAGCTCATCAATGCATTGACCTTTATTTTTCCCCAAGAGGCCTTTCTGAAAGACTTCAATTGGTGTCGATACAATCACTAGCTCCATTATTCTGTCCGACAGCTCAGTTTCTGGGAATTCACATTTGTTGCCCTTACTACGGCATCTACTGATGAACTGGTCTATTGATTTCTGTGGCTGTAGCCTGTAGGACATCAATTCCATGTGGTGAATTCTAAAATTCACTCATAATCAGAGCTGATCTTCTAGCACTTTCCATATCTTTGCGGTCATCTTCTGATAGTCTGGAGGTGTTGATTCTGTGTAATCCCTCATTTCCAATTGCTATTAGTATTTTTACAGCCTGTTTTTCTGGTTCTACAATTATTTGGTCTGAAGAATAACTGCATTCTTTGTTTGAACAGTTGGAACTTGGATAGGATATCCAAGGCCTTCCAGTTTATGCCGAGAAATTTGGTATCCATATTTCTGTGTTCTTTTGCTTTAAAACTTGCTTTAAGACTTGTTCTATGACTCTGCGCTGTTTCTCCTTTAAGAGACTCTGTTATTTATACTAGCTGCTTCGATTAACAGGAGCAGGCGTTTGTTAGTGCTGTGTGTTTATTTTGCTTCCAGCACTTCTGTTTTGACAGCTGTTCAATAGGCAGTCAATGGATTTTTTTTTTAGAGTTTTTATGTTATTCACACTCGAGTGGCTTAATTTTTTTTTACTGTGGCTTTGTAAATGGAAGCTCTTATTCACGCTCAAGTAGTTTAATGGGTTTTAAAAAAAACTTTGGCTGCATGAAGGAAGGCTCTGCAGTGATCTGGGGTTTCCAACATTTTTTTGAACAGATGTCTCCTGTAAAGGCGCCGACATCGATCAGCTTGTGAAAGGAGTCGGGCCTTCCCATTTTTTTTCTACATGGAGCTTTTGAAAAAAAAAAGCAATCTTTTGAAGGACTTAAAAGCTTTTTTTTTTAAAGCAGTATCCCTTGCCCGTCGGCACAATAACTCACCTGATTTACTTGCACCCTGTCATTCTGTGCTCTGTCTTCTACAGCTTGAGGTACGTTTTTCTTTTTTCATAGTTTGAGCCAGTATTTTTCTTGAACGTTCTCTCTACTGGCTGTAGAAAAGGTTGTTTTCAGAGTTGTTTTAAACATGGTCTTCAACCTCAGACTTGTCTTCTCACCACTGCTGCCACCATATAATGAATTCTTTTATTTTGTCTGAGGCAACATAAATGAGAGGTGTGGAGTCCAGTTTGTTGAAGATCTCAAACAGGTTTACAGCTAAACTATTATATAGAGTACAGAACCTTACTCTGGGTGTTATAATCGGAGAGTGACTCTGGCTGAGTCACATGACTGCGTTCGGGAACTTAGCTCATTAGCATACTAAGGGACATCACTCTTAATCCTATTTACTACTCTGTATGGGCCACTGAACCAGGCTTTCAGTGGTTCACCCTGTATTGGTAGTAGCACTTAACACATGGTCTCCAGGCCAAAATGTTCTGGTCTTGGCATGTTTATCTGCCTGCATTTTCATAGCTGTCTGGGAGGACTTTTAGGCATTCCTGAGCCACCACACAGGTTCTCATGAGCTGCTGATGGAACATGGAGATGTAGTCTAACAGGGAAGGCTCATTCCTGTGTCCCAAAAACCTCTCCTTGGTTAGTTTAAGAGGGCCTCTCACCTTGGCCAGGATTTTACAAAGCTCCCAACGTCGGGCTCTGTGGCAGGGCTGGGTGGGAGGTTGGGCTGGAAGATCATTCGATTTTATGCCCCCCCCAACTTTCAGCTCACTCCTGTGGCTGGGGGGTGGAGAGTGGGATGGAGGGCGTTAAATTCTGACCTTGGTCTGAGTTAGGATATGGGCAACAGAGTTTTGGATGAGCTCAAGATAATGGAGGGTGGGAAATTGGAGGCCGGGCAGCAGCGTTTTGGAATAGACAAGTCTGCAGGTAACCCCACATTCTTCTGTGTCCTCAAGTCACTTACCACTGCACTTTCAAATTCCCAACGATCTAGCCTTTGGCCCTCCATTCATCATGACATTCCTCAGCTACTAATCTGCTAAATAAAGAAAAAAAAAAGACTTGCATTTATATAGCACCTTTCACGACCTCGACATCTCAAAGCACTTTAGAACCAATGAAATACTTTTCAATACTGTTATAATGTAGGAAACATGGCAGCCAATTTTCATGCAACAAGCTCCCATAAGCAACATGTGATGGCCACATGGTGAGGTGTGTGGGTGGTTCCCACTGTTCAACTCCCAACTGACAGCAGCAAGTGTTGTTACTAGGGTTTAACCCCTTTGTGTTTTATTTGTCAAATAGACAGCGACAGGTTTTCTTGTAGGTTTAAAACAGAAGATTAACTATTTATTGAGCAAGTATTCAATATCCCAAAACTGTCGCAACCACACCCACTCACACATTCACTCACATGCCCATATACACACGAGACAGATAGAAAGGAAAAGTGGTAAGTGGTTTGAAATGAGGTAGGTTTTGGGGGTTGAATCTTTTTGGAGGTTAATTTCTCTTTAAAATTGCAGGCCTGGGGTGTTTGTAGATTTCTCTGTTGTTTGAAATTTCAGTCTGAAGACAGGGGATCATTTTCAGTTCTCCGCTGCACAAGTTGAAGTGTAGAACTCACAACAGGGCACCTTCCTTTTGGTGTGCTGGATTTTCTCCAAGCTCTCAACTGGACAAGCTTTAGTGATGTTTTGTCCTGATTCTCTTTTTTTCTCTCTCTCTCCAGAACACTACTTTTTAAGCGAAACATCTCTCACATCCTGTCTCGGTTGGGAGACATAGATCTTCCTCCCTGTGGTGACCAACAATGACCCAGGGCGTGGCTGCTTCACACCTTCTTTGTTTTAGAAGAATTCATTCAATTCAAAAATGTCTCTTGATGGGTTCAGGATGGGAGTAATTGACACCTCTTAGCTTGGAAGTACCTTTCTGTCCTTTCCAGACAGTAAGACAGATTGAGTCTACAAGGTCAGGTCTTTTGACTTTTCGTGGCCATTTTGAAGCACATTGTCCATTTTTTAAAAAGAAAAGTCAATTTTTATAACTCTTCAGGTTGAGTTCTTGTATTTTTAATCACTGCACTTTACGTGAGTGTAACAAACACCTATGTGATAATGACCAAATAATCTATTTTTGTGATGCTGATTGAGGAATAATATTGATCGGGATGTTAATCTGAGTTCTTTTTGCCTTCAGTCTGGTTCAGTAAATATACCGAGTCGGATGTGTAGGTAAAATCAATTACTTTATTTGCGCAGTCGCCAGCGGACTTACTCTGAGAACAGCGGCACTGACTCCACCAGAGTCTGTCGGGTCCCCCCCTCAGAGTAAGTAAAGTTTGTGATACAGGTACTACTGTTTATACATTAAGATTCATGCTACACCTCCTTGTTTAACCAATCAGTGCGGTACAATTCGACTTCACCCACGTGGTGACATGCAGTACATCTGTTACTGAGGTTACAATACACTCCATTCTCAATACATACTTGTTATTAATAAAATATTGTTTTGTACCAGCAAGATAAAACAAAGCGGACTAGCAAACTAATTAACAAGAGCGTAGGAATCATCAATAACCATGCTGGTCTCACTCCCTACATGGATCATGAGTCTGTCTCTACCTTGTGACAAGTAATTGCGGCACATCCTGCTATCTCTATTAGGTGTACATTCCTGAGTGTTTTGTGCAGTGTGCAGCTACATCAAGTAGTGGCAGTTCACGAAGATAAGAGGGGCCTAACACTCCTTATCACTCACACAGGGATGGACATCATTTGATTCACAGGAGTCCATTTGTTCCAAACCACAGGGAGTCACGCAATCAGGCCATAAAGAACAGATGTCCTGGCAATTACCAGTGTCGGCTAGTCTTTACAGTCTCACACGCTCTGCCTTTACTTTTAACTATTTCATTGTGGTTTCTGCTACTTAAAATCAAAGCTTAGCAAAGCTACTGTTCCTAACTTGGCTATATTTCCCATTAAGCATAGTGCCATGCCTTTCTGCTCACTTCCACAGGGACACCAGGCATAACTCCCCTGCTCTTCTTCAAAACAGTGCCGTGGGATCTTTTTATGGAAATTGAACACAAAACCTTCTGACTCAGGGGCGTGGGTGTTATCAAAAGAGCCATGGCTTAAGTCCAATGGACACAGATTTGAATGTCTATGACAGGCAATTGGTTTAACCATCCATCGCCAGATCTGGTTGGACCACATAAAGTGCTATCAGGTCCTCTCTCCGTTGCTAAAATTGCTCACTATTCAAAGATTATTGTGGAATACAAAGATAACCCCTAACTTCTCTTTCCCATCGAAACCCTCTTCTTAAACAGCACTCCAGAATCTGCTCCACCTTTATCTCCAATTGCAAGTGCAAATGGACTTCTTTGTCCCAAAGGTCAAGACCATCAATTCAGCTGCCTCTGCTACTTCCCTCTCTTCCCCTAGCCCAGTGAGCCAAACCTCCCCTAATTTACCCACTGCCCCAGTGCTGATGAAAGGTCACGACCTGAAACTTTAACTCTGCTTCTATTTTTTTTATTTAGAGATACAGCACTGAAACAGGCCCTTCGGCCCACCAAGTCTGTGCCGACCATCAACCACCCATTTATACTAATCCTACATTAATCCCATATTCCTACCACATCCCCTCAATTCCCCAACTACCTACCTACACTAGGGGCAATTTACAATGGCCAATTTACCTATCAACCTGCAAGTCTTTGGCTGTGGGAGGAAACCAAAGCACCCGGCAGAAACCCACGCGGTCACAGGGAGAACTTGCAAACTCCGCACAGGCAGTACCCAGAATCGAACCCGGGTTGCTGGAGCTGTGAGGCTGCGGTGCTAACCACTGCGCCACTGTGCCACCCCACATCTCTCCACAGCTGCTGCCTGACCTTCTGGGTATTTCCAGCACTTGCTGTTTTTATTACCTGCTCTCTGAAGCTCAGTTTGGGTTCTTCCAGGAACACTCAGCTCCAGATCTCATTACAGCCTTGGTCCAAACATGGACAAAAGAGCTAAATTCAAGAGGTGACAGAGTGACTGACCTTGACATCAAGACAGCATTTCACCAAGTGTGGAATGAAAGAGCTCTTGAGTAAAAGTGAAGTCAATGAGACTCTTCATTGACAGAAGTCATACCTAGCACAAAGGAAAATGGTTGTGGCCTCTGTCCCAGGACATCACTGCAGGAGCTCCTCAGGCCAGTGTCCTATGCCCAACCATCTACAGTCATGCTTCATCAATGACCTTCCTTCCATCATAAGGTCAGATGTTTACTGATGATTTCACAACTCCCCAGATAATGAAGCAATCTGTGGTGACATGTATCAAGACCCGGATAACATTCAGGCTTGGACTGAAAAGTGGCAAGCAACATTTGCACTGACAGATGCCAGGAGATGACCATCTCCGGCAAGAGAAAATCTAACCTTGACATACAATGGAATTATCAGCACTGAATTCCCTACCTGGGTGTTCTCGTATACCAGTCGCTGAAGGCAAGCATGCAGGTCCAACAGGCAGTAAAAAAGGCAAATGGTATGTTGGCCTTCATAGCGAGAGGATTTTTGTACAGGAGCAGGGATGTCTTGCTGCAATTATACTGGGTCTTTGTGAGGCCACACCTGGAATATTGTGTGCAGTTCTGGTGTCCTTATAGAGGGAGTGCAGCGAAGGTTTACCAGACTGATTCCTAGGATGGTAGGACTGACGTATGAGGAGAGATTGAGTTAGGATTATATTCACTGAAGTTCAGAAGAGTCAGGGGGGGATCTAATAGAAACCTATAAAATTCTAACAGGATGTGACAGGGTAGATGCAGGAAGGATGTTCCCGATAGTGGGGGAGTCCAGAACCAGGGGTCATAGTCTAAAGATATGGGGTAAACCTTTCAGGACTAAGATGAGGAGAAATTTCTTCACCCAGAAGTGGTGAGCCTGTGGAATTTGCTACCACAGAAATCAGTTGAGGCCCAAACATTGTACGTTTTCAAGAAGGAGTTAGATATAGCTCTTGGATCTAAAGGGATCAAAGGGTATGGGGAGAAAGTGGGAACAGGTTACTTAGTTGGATGATCAGCCATAATCATAATGAATGTGGAGCAGGCTCGAAGGGCCGAATGGCCTACTCCTGCTCCTATTTTCTATGTTTCTATGTTTACCATCAACATCCTGGGGATCATCATTGACAAGAAATTTAAATGGACCAGTCACACAAATTCTGAGGCTACAAAAGCTGCTCAGACATTGGGTATTCTAGGTAACAAAATAAGAAATAGGAGCAGGAGTAGGCCATTTGGCCCCTCGAGCCTGGTCTGCCATTCAATATGATCATGGCTGATCTTCTACCTCATCTACACCTTCCAGCATTATCCCCATATCCCTTAATTCCCTTAATATCCAAGAATCTATCATTCTCTGTCTTGAATATATCTTGGGCCTCCTTGTCTCGAGGGACAATGGGTAAACGCCTGGAGGTGGTCAGTGGTTAGTGGAGCAGCGCCTGGAGTGGCTATAAAGGCCAATTCTAGAGTGACAGACTCGTCCACAGGTGCTGCAGATAAAATTGGTTGTCGGGGCTGTTACACAGTTGGCTCTCTCCTTGCGCTTCTGTCTTTTTTCCTGCCAACAGCTAAGTCTCTTTGACTCACCATTCTTTAGCCCCGCCTTTATGGCTGTCCACCAGCTCTGGCGATCACTCGCAACTGACTCCCATGACTTGTGGTCAATGTCACAGAACTTCATGTCGCGTTTGCAGACATCTTTAAAGCGGAGACATGGACGGCCAGTGGGTCTGATACCAGAGGTGCGCTATTTTCCCACACTCTCTTGGCCAGTCTGGACATAGCAGCGGACGCCTTTCCCATGCGCTTGTTGATTTCTGCATCGAGAGACAGGTTACTGGTGATAGTTGAGCTTAGGTAGGTGAACTCTTGAACCACTTCCAGAGCGTGGTCGCCAATATTGATGGATGGAGCATTTCTGACGTCCTGTCCCATGATGTTTGTTTTCTTGAGGCTGATGGTTAGGCCAAATTCGTTGCAGGCAGCCGTAGTCCTGTTGATGAGTCTCTGCAGACACTCTTCAGAGTGAGATGTTAAAGCAGCATCATCAGCAAAGAGGAGTTCCCTGATGAGGACTTTCCGTACTTTGGTCTTCGCTCTAAGACGGGCAAGGTTGAACAACCTGCCATCTGATCTTGTGTGGAGGAAAATTACTTCTTCTGAAGACTTGAACGCATGTGAGACCAGCAGTGAGAAGAAGATCCCAAACAGTGTAGGTGCGAGAACACAGCCCTGTTTCACGCCACTCAGGATAGGAAAGGGGTCTGATGAGGCGCCGCTATGCTGAATTGTGCGTTTCATATGGTCATGGAATGAGGTGATAATACTTAGTAGCTTTGGTGGACATCCGATCTTTTCTAGTAGTCTGAAGAGACCACGTCTGCTGATGAGGTCAAAGACTTTAGTGAGATTTATGCAAGCAACATAGAGGGGAATCTGTTGTTCGTGGCATTTCTCCTGTAGTTGGCGGAGGGAGAACAGCATGTCAATGGTCAATCTCTCTGCTCGGAAGCCACACTGTGCCTCAGGGTAGACACGCTCAGCCAGCTTCTGGAGTCTGTTTAAAATGACTTGAGTGAAGACTTTCCCCACTATGCTGAGCAGGGTGATTCCATGGTAGTTGTTCCAGTCACTGCGGTCACCCTTGTTCTTATAGAGGGTGATGATATTGGCATCGCGCATGTCCTGTGGTAGTGCTCCCTCATCCCAGCACAGGCAAAGCAGTTCATGGAGTGCTGAGCGTATAGCAGGCTTGGCACTCTTGATTATTTCAGGGGTAATGCCGTCCTTCCACTGGCTAGAGAATCAATGGCATCACTGAGTTCCGATTTTGTTGGCTGTTCGTCCAGCTCATCCATGACTGGCAGAGACTGGGCTGCATTGAGGGCGGTCTCAGTGACAACATTCTCCCTGGAGTACAGTTCTAGGTAGTGTTCCACCCAGTGGTCCATTTGCTTGCATTGGTCAGTGATCATGTCCCCTGATTTAGACGTGAGAGGGGTGATCTTCTTGATGGTTGGACCAAAAGCTCTCTTAATGCCATCATACATTCCTCTGATGTTTCTGGTGTCGGAGGCCAGCTGAATACGACTGCATAGGTGTTGCCAGTAGTCGTTTGCACAGCGCCTGGCTGTTCTTTGTGCAGCACGTCTGGCTACTTTAAGTGTTAACTCGCTGGGGGCTTTCTTGTAGTTCAACAGTGCAATGCGCTTAGTGGCTATGACAGGTTTCAGCTCTTCAAAGTGAGATTGAAACCAGTCTGTATTCTGCTTTACACGTTTGCCATAGGTGGTCATTGCTGAATCATAGATGGCTTCTCTGATGTGGGTCCACTTGGTTTCTGCATCCCCTGTAGGAGTGTTTTGAAGGGCTTTTTCAAGTGATGTTAGATACTCAATGGCTAACTATCCACAGCTTTTTGGGGTAGAAAATTCCAGAGATTCACAGCCCTTTGAGTGAAGAAATTGCTTCTCATCTCAGTCCTAAATGCCCAACCCTTTATTCCTCGTCTTTGACAATGTGTCTGGATGACTGCAGCTCCAACAACAAGCAAGAAGCTCGACACCATCCAGGACAAAGCAGTCCGTTTGCTTGACAGGCCATCTGCCACCTTAAACATTCACTCCCTCTACCACCAGTGTGCAGTGGCAGCAGTGTGTACCATCTACAAGATGTACTGCAGCAACTTGCCAAGACTCCTTCGACAGCAACATCCAAATTGCAACCTCTATCACCTAGAAGGACAAAGGCAGCAGACACATGGGAACACCACCACCTGCAAAATCACACACCATCCTGATCTGGAAACATATCCTCGTTCCTTCACTGTCGCTGCGTCAAAATCCTGGAACTCCCTCCCTAACCACACTGTGGGTGTGCTTAAACCACACAGACTGCAGCAGTTCAAGAAGGCAGATCACCACCACTTTCTCAAACGGCAACTAGGGAGGGTCAAACTAGGGATGAGGGGAAAAGAGGGAATCCAAAATTCTTCTATCGGCAAATACATTGTAAAAGGGTAGTAAGAGGAGGGCTGGGGCCGATTAGGGACGCACAGAGGCAGAGGGCATGGCTGAGGTACTAAATGAGTACTTTACACCTGTCTTTCCCAAGCAAGAAGATGTTGCTGGAGGCATAGTGAAAAAGAGGAAGTTAAGATACTGGATGTGTTAGAAAATTGATAAAGAGTATTTTTTAGAAAAGCTTGACATAACTTCAGCCCAGAACAGTACATCCATTACTTCATTGTAAGCTTTGTGGATTGTTACGTGTTGAGATTCAAACCAAATGATTAAATCCATCAGTCGTGTAGCATTCTTGGCAACAAACTGAACCTCTTCATTAAGTTGACAATTGTTTAGAAGGTTTACAATGTTTGTTAAAACCTGTGTTTTCAGTGTCAGTGTAAGCTCTTCTGAGACAAAGTCTGAGTAGTATTTCAGGTGCGCTTTATGATACTGTACTACCTGAAACCAAGAATTCCAACGTAATTACTGGCTCCAGAAGAAGGGCAATGTTTTGTTCCCTAAATTCAGCCATTTCAGCCACATTTGCAATGTATTGCCTGTGTTAAAGTTTGGGGCTAGGGCATTGTTTGAAGATTTTTTAAATGTAGCTGACCAGTTTGTCGACTTTATCAAACTTGCTTTTCCTCAGTTCACTGACAAGAGAAATTATACGTGCATTACATGTAATATGGACAGCATTAGGCATTTCACCTCGGAGCACAGATTTAAAAGATTTTGTAAGTTGCATTGTCACTATTGAAAGCAAACACTTTATTGAAATCTGTACCATATTTTGGAAGAGTTTTGATTATTGCTTGGGAAACTGTGGTGTAATTAACAGCTTTTAAGTGGGCACAGTTGACAAGCATTGTTGTTAGCTTTTCTGACTGTACATCTTCAGCCTTACCAGACATAAAATCAAACAAAACGTGCAGCATATAGTTGTCTTGTTTATCGGCGGACTCATCACAAATAATTCGATCTTAGAGTAGGTTAAAGGGTCGGCACAACATCGTGGGCCGAAGGGCCTGTACTGTGCTGTACTGTTCTATGTTCTATGTTCTAATTGCAAAATACTCGTTGAGATTAATCCCCTCACAATGCGTAGCAATAGCATTTGGTAGGTGGTCCTGTCATAGTTTATTTGCACTTGGCAAGCAGCCATTTTGCACATTACGTTGAATGAATACCCGCAGTTTTGTGTGATCAAGTTTTTATAGTGGTATGTTGAAGCTTGCAAAAGCATCCACAAGTTCCATCGTAACCAACTGACAATTTTCTGAGCTCTCTATTGACTCTGGAAAAAGAAATGGAATTTTTTTTTTGCATTTTCTTTTTCCAGCTGTGCAGTGTTGGATGCTGTCTTTCTGCTGCGTTGGGTTTCGGACTCCAAGTGGCGCTGAACCGTTGCCCGCTGTGTGTGATCCAATAAAACTCTGCAGCTTGTACAAAACAGTATTCCAACATTGGCATTCAGAATTTGGCTTCCAAATTATTCCACTCTATGTGCTACAGTAATGGTTTTGGCTGTTTTTGATTTGCTCGTTCTGCCATTCTCACTTGTCTGTCAATACTTGAGACTGCTTCTCTCAAAACTGCAATGGAAGCGCTCCCTCGTCTACCAATCAGTGAGTTGAGACTTGGGTCAATCATTAAAACGCGCAATGTTTGCAAAATGGCTGATTTCATGGAGGACCCGAGATTTCACGGTCCGTGACGCAAATTTCATGGCCGTGAATTTGGTAGGGTCGTATCGATAAGTTACCAGGACTGGATGGGATGCATTTGAGGATGCTGAGGGAAGTAAGGGTAGAAATTGCAGCGGTACTGGCCATAATCTTCCGATCCTCCTTAAATTTGGGGATGGTGCCAGATAAAAGCCTGCTTGGGTCTGCAAAAAAAACCCGATACAAGCCCAACAGAACCACATCTGAACCGAGCCCGACCCGGCCCAAATCCTTCTATTTTTTTCTGCATCCGACCCGACCCGACCTGACCATCAGTTAACTTACCTTCCGTTTTTCACTTTGTTGCTGATCTGCAAAGCTTAAAATAACTATAACAAAACCACCTTTCTAGTGCAAAAATTACATTAACAGTGGAGCCACCTACCTGTGATAGAGCGTGTCCGACCCGACCCGACCCGATCCGACCCGACCCGAGCCTGAATGCTGGACCTGGAAGTGCAACCCGACCCGACCCGAACCCGACACATGTCGTTGGGTCCCGTCGGGTTCGTGTCAGGTAGCCGACCTTTAGTGCCAGATGACAGGAGAATTGCAAATGTTACACTTCTGTTTAAAAAATGGTGTAAGAATAAACCCAGAAACTACAGGTCAGCCAGTTTAACCTTGGTGGTGGGAAATATTTTAGAAATGATAATCCGGGACAAAATTAACAGTCATTTGGAGAAATGTAGATTAATTAAGGAAAGCCAGGTAAATCCTGCTTAACCAACTTGTTTGAGTTTTTTGATGAGGTAACAGAGAGGGTTGATGAGGGCAATGCAGCTGATGTGATCTATGTGGACTTTCAAAGTTGAAGCCCATGAAATAAATGGGAAAGGCAGTATGCATAAGAAGTTGGCTGAGTGACAAGAATTAGAGATTAGTGGTGAATGGTTGTTTCTCAGACTGGAGAAAGGTATGCAGCGGGGTTCCCCAGGCGTCGGTACTAGGAGCTCTGATTTTTTGATATATAGGGTTGGGTGTACAGGGCCCAATTTCAAAATTTGCAGATGACACAAAACTTGGACTTATTGTGAACTGTGAGGCTGATAGTGATAGACTTCAGCAGAACGTAGACATGCTGGTGGAATGGGTGGACATGTGGCAGATGAAATTCAATGCAGAGAAGTGTGAAGTGATATATTTTGGTAGGAAGAACAAAGAGAGGCAATATGGCAATATAAAATAAAGGGTGCAATTCTAAAGGGTGTGCAGGAATAGAGAGAGTTGGGAATATGTGTGCATAAATCGTGGAAGGTGGCAGGGCAGGTTGAAAAAGCGGTTGAAAGGGCATACGTGATCCTGGGCTTTATATATAGGGGCGCAGAGTAGAAAAGCCATGAAATTATGATGAACATTGGTTTGGCCTCAACTGGAGTATTGTGCCCAATTCTGGGCACTACACCTTAGGAAGGATGTGAAAGGTTTAGAGAGGGTGCAGAAGAGATTTATGAGAATGGTTCCAGGGATGAGGACCTCAAATATGTGAATAGATTGGAGAAGCTGGGGTTGCTCCCTTAGAGAAAAGGTTGAGAAGAAATTTGATAGAGGTGTTCAAAATCATGAAGGGTCTGAACTTTCAAAAGGGCATTGGCTAAGTACTTGAGAATTTGCAGGTGACTGGAACAGGCAGAGGGGTGGGATTAACTGAGTTGCTCCTGCAGAGAGCTGGCCCAAACATGATGGGCCGAATGGCTACAAGCATAAAATGGTTCCAGCATAGAAGGATTCTATATTTAAATAAGTGCTGGCCTTGCCTATGATGCCCACATACCTGGAATGAATATTAAATAGTGGAGTAATTGTGAACCCAGCTGTCAATCAGGATCTGGGGCGGGGCCAGCACTGATACATGGGCGGAGTCAGGGAGTTGTCATGCAGGGGCGGTGTACCCTGGTAGCCAATAGGAAGCTCGGAACTGGAGGCGCAGCCGTTACTGGGCGGGGCCAATGCGGTTTGATTGACAGGAGGGAGCGGTTGCTTGACAATGATGGCGGAACCCGGGGTTGCGGCTCTGTTGGAGGAGACGCTGCGGGTTTTCAGGGAGAATTACCCGGGCTGTGAGCCCGGTATTGGCGTGGCGGCCCCGGGAAGAGTGAATCTCATCGGGGAGCACACGGACTATAACCAGGGTTTTGTGCTGCCTGTGGTGGGTGAGGGTAAGGTGGGTGGGGAGGGGGAATGGAGCGTGCTGCGGGGGGCGGGGGCGTGGACGTGGAGGAGGAGTATGCTGGTGGTCGGGGGTGGGCTGGGAGGAAGGGGACGGGCGGGGGCATGGGGAGAGGGGAGGGCTGGCTGGGGGCAGAGGGGTGAGGGGTGAGGGGAGGGCGGGCTGGGGGGAAGAAGGGAGGGCTGGGGGTAGAGGGATGAGGGGAAGGCTGGCTGGGGGTAGAGGGATGAGGGGAGAGGAGGGTTGGGGGTAGAGGGGTGAGGGGCGGGCGGGCTGGGGGTAGAGGAATGAGGGGAGGGCGGGATGAGGGGAGGGTGGGCTGGGGGTAGAGGAGTGAGGGGAGGGCGGGATGAGGGGAGGGTGGGCTGGGGGTAGAGGAGTGAGGGGAGGGCGGGATGAGGGGAGGGTGGGCTGGGGGTAGAGGAGTGAGGGGAGGGCGGGATGAGGGGAGGGTGGGCTGGGGGTAGAGGAGTGAGGGGAGGGCGGGCTGGGGGTAGAGGGGTGAGGGGAGGGCGGGGTGGGGGGGAGAAGGGAGGGCTGGGGGTAGAGGAATGAAGGGAGGGCTGGGGGTAGAGGGATGAAGAGAGGGATGAGGGGAGGGCTGGGGGTAGAGGGGTGAGATGAGGGGAGGGGAGGACTGGCTGTGGGGGGGGGGGGAGAGAGAGGGGAGGGGAGGACTGGCTGTGGGGGGGGGGGGGGAGAGAGGGGAGGGGAGGACTGGCTGTGGGGGGGGGGGGGAGAGAGGGGAGGGGAGGACTGGCTGTGGGGGGGGGGGGGAGAGAGGGGAGGGGAGGACTGGCTGTGGGGGGGGGGGAGAGAGGGGAGGGGAGGACTGGCTGTGGGGGGGGGGGAGAGAGGGGAGGGGAGGACTGGCTGTGGGGGGGGGGGGGGGAGAGAGGGGAGGGGAGGACTGGCTGTGGGGGGGGGTGGGGAGAGAGGGGAGGGGAGGACTGGCTGTGGGGGGGGGTGGGGAGAGAGGGGAGGGGAGGACTGGCTGTGGGGGGGGGGGGAGAGAGGGGAGGGGAGGACTGGCTGTGGTGGGGGGGGGGGAGGGGAGGGGAGGACTGGCTGTGGTGGGGGGGGGGAGGGGAGGGGAGGACTGGCTGTGGTGGGGGGGGGAGGGGAGGACTGGCTGTGGTGGGGGGGGAGAGCGGGGGGGAGGACTGGATGGGGGGAGAGCGGGGGGGAGGACTGGATGGGGGGGGGAGGGGAGGACTGGCTGGGGGGTGGTTGGAGGAAGAGGGGAGGACTGGCTCGGGGGGGTGGGGTTGGGGGAGGACGGGAGGACTGGCTGTGGGGGGGAGGGGAGGACTGGCAGTGGGGGGGAGGGGAGGACTGGCTGTGGGGGGGGGGGGGGGGAAGAGGGGAGCGGAGGACTGGCTGTGGGGGGGGGGTAAGAGGGGAGGGCTGGGGGAGGAGGAGAGCTGGAGGGGTAGGGGCTTCTGCGGGGAGAGGAGGAGGGCTAGGGTGAGGGGGCAGGACGGTGGGGCAGAGGGGAGGGATGGAGAATACAGGAGGAGTGAAGATTGGGGGGGATGCTGGGGGTGTGGGGAGGGGTGAGGAGGGATAGGAGGAGGGTTGGGTTTGTGGAGCGGATAAGGGGGAGGGCTGGGTTGAGGGGAAGGGGCGTACAGGGAGATGGGGCACTGGGGGAAAGGGCGGGTGGAGAGATGGGGCACTGTGGGAGAGAAGGATCGGGCGGAGAGATGGGGCACTGGAGGAGGAGGGAAGGATCGGGCGGAGAAATGGGGCACTGGGGGAGGGAAGGGGCGGGCGGAGAGATGAGGCACAGGGTGAATGAGCGGGTGGGGAAATGGGGGTGTGGGGGAGGTTTGGCAGTGTGGGGAGCCTGGGTGTTTGGGGAGGCAGGAGGGAGATGTGTGGGTATGGGAGATGGGGGTGGGCGAGGGGGTAGAGATGTGGGTGGTGGAGAGAGGAGGGGGTTGGGTGGGCAGGAGTGGGGGCAAGCAGAGTGGGGAGACGGGTGAAGGGAAGAGCTGGAAGGGAGGTGAAGGGAATGTTGGTGGAATGGGTGCAGCTGAACAGCGTGTTCTCCCAGGGAGTGTCCTGACGGACATCACTCCCTCAACCAGATAACCTAATTGCTGATTCTGGGACATCACTGTGTTCAGATAGGCACCCGCACCTTTCCCAGTGCTCGCACCTCAAGATTACTGTGTTGGTCGTAAAACGTTTGGGACTTCCTGAGACCGTGCAAGGTGCTGTAGATATTCAAAATCTTGTTTGGACAAAAATGCTTGCTGGTACTGAACACGGCATGCACTAAGTGGAGGCCTGAACACGAGGAAGAGAAGCTGAACAGAAGGGATAAGAGACATTCTTCAGGCTTTGTTGTTCAGTTGACTCGATTTTGGTAACTGTTGATGTGGGCTGCTAATGATCTGTTAATCCTTTAGGCTCTTCCGATGGTCACTGTGGTGATTGGGTGTCAGAGTGCAGATGGGATCATCTCATTACTTACCACAGCAAAGGAAGCGGATGAACCAAAGCGATTGGAATTTCCTGTGCCTACTGAAGCAAACCCTCTGAGTCCTGGGTTACCTAGCTGGGCCAACTACGTGAAGGGAGTTATTCAACATTACAGAGGTAATACGACACATAGCATCTGGTGATGGCTGTGACTTCTTCAGGTCTGGGCAGTCCAAAACGAGGAGCCATAAATATAAGATAGTCACTAATAAATCCAATCAGGAATTCAGGAGAAACCTCTTTACCCAGAAAGTGGTTAGAATACGGAACTCACTACCACAGGGAGTAGCTGAGGCAAGGTACCTTCATGGGGAAGTTAGATATATAAATGACAGCAAAAGGAATAGAAGGTTATGCTGATGGTGAGATGAAGAGGGTGGGAGAAGATTTGTGTGGAGCTGTTGGGATGAATGTACAGCACAGAAACAGGCCGTTCTATGGTCTGACACTCGTTTCTGAAAAATTGCTTTTAATGCTAAAATGTCCTTTTTTAATATATTTTTACCTTCTCCCTTGTTACAGCTATTATGTGTGTTTAGATATGCTGGTGTCTTTACTCCAGGTCCCTTGCCAGAGTTGCATTTTAAGTCGGTAGGAAGCATGAACTTGGATTTATGTAGCGTTGCATTTAGAGCTTCGTGTACAATGAGTTACTTTGTGGACCACCTCAAAAGCTACTTAGTAAAGCAATGGAACGAATGACCAGTTAATCTGTTCTTCATGGTGTTATATGCAGTCATATTCAGCTGGCCTCAGACAGTGGAAACATCAGAGGAATGTATGATGGCATTAAGAGAGCTCTTGGGCCAACCATCAAGAAGATCGCCTCCTTCAAATCTAAATCAGGGGACACAATCACTGACCAACGCAAGCAAATGGACCGCTGGGTTGAGCACTACCTAGAACTGTACTCCAGGGAGAATGTTGTCACTGAGACCGCCCTCAATGCAGCCCAGCCTCTGCCAGTCATGGATGAGCTGGACGTACAGCCAACAAAATCGAAACTCAGTAAAGCCATTGATTCTCTAGCCAGCGGAAAAGCCCCTGGGAAGGATGGCATTACCCCTGAAATAATTAAGAGTGCTAAGCCTGCTACACTCTCAGCACTCTACGAATTGCTTTGCCTGTGCTGGGAGGAGGGAGCAGTACCACAGGACATGCGCGATGCCAATATCATCACCCTCTATAAAAACAAAGGTGACCGCGGTGACTGCAACAACTACCGTGGAATCTCCCTGCTCAGCATAGTGGGGAAAGTCTTGGCTCGAGTCGCTTTAAACAGGCTCCAGAAGCTGGCCAAGCGCGTCTACCCTGAGGCACAGTGTGGCTTTTGAGCAGAGAGATCAACCATTGACATGCTGTTCTCCCTTCGCCAACTACAGGAGAAATGCCGCGAACAACAGATGCCCCTCTACGTTGCTTTCGTGATCTCACCAAAGTCTTTGACCTCGTCAGCAGACGTGGTCTCTTCAGACTACTAGAAAAGATCGGATGTCCACCAAAGCTACGAAGTATTATCACCTCATTCCATGACCATATGAAACGCACAATTCAGCATAGCGGCGCCTCATCAGACCCCTTTCCTATCCTGAGTGGCGTGAAACAGGACTGTGTTCCCGCACCTACACTTTTTGGGATTTTCTTCTCACATGCATTCAAGTCTTCAGAAGAAGGAATTTTCCTCCACGCAAGATCAGATGGCAGGTTGTTCAACCTTGCCCGTCTAAGAGCGAAGACCAAAGTATGGAAAGTCCTCATCAGGGTGCTTCTCTTTGCTGACGATGCTGCTTTAACATCTCACACTGAAGAGTGTCTGCAGAATCTCATCGACAGGATTGCGGCTGCCTGCAACGAATTTGGCCTAACCATCAGCCTCAAGAAAACTAACATCATGGGACAGGACGTCAGAAATGCTCCATCCATCAATATCGGCGATCACGCTCTGGAAGTGGTTCAAGAGTTCACCTACCTAAGCTCAACTATCACCAGTAACCTGTCTCTCGATGCAGAAATCAACAAGCGCATGGGAAAGGCTTCCACTGCTATGTCCAGACTGGCCAAGAGAGTGTGGGAAAATGGCGCACTGACACGGGACACAAAAGTCCGCGTGTATCAAGCCTGTGTCCTCAGTACCTTGCTGTATGGCAGCGAGGCCTGGACAACGTATGTCAGCCAAGAGCGACGTCTCAATTCATTCCATCTTCGCTGCCTCCAGAGAATCCTTGGCATCAGAAAAAGGAAGTATTTGTAAGGGCTGGAAGGCTAGGAACAGATGAAGCACTTGAGGAATATAAAGACAGTAGGAAGGAACTTAAGCAAGGAGTTAGGAGGGCTAAAAGGGGTCATGAAAAGTCATTGGCAAACAGGATTAAGGAAAATCCCAAGGCTTTTTATATTTATATATATATAGCAAGAGGGTAACCAGGGAAAGGGTTGGCCCACTCAAGGACAGAGATGGGAATCTATGCGTGGAGCCAGAGGAAATGGGTGAGGTGCTAAATGACTACTTTGCATCAGTATTCACCAAGGAGAAGGACTTGGTGGATGATGAGCCTAGGGAAGGGAGTGCAGATAGTCTCAGTCATCTCATTATCAAAAAGGAGGAGGTGTTGGGTGTCTTGCAAAGCATTAAGGTAGATAAGTCCCCAGGGCCTGATGGGATCTACCTGAGAATACTGAGGGAGGCAAGGGAAGAAATTGCTGGGGCCTTGACAGAAATCTTTGCATCCTCATTGGCTACAGGTGAGGTCCCAAAGGAGTGGAGAATAGCCAATGTTGTTCCTTTGTTTAAGAAGGGTGGTAAGGAAAATCCAGGAAATTATAGGCCGGTGAGCCTTATGTCAGTGGTAGGGAAACTATTAGAGAGGATTCTTCGGGACAGGATTTACTCCCATTTGGAAACAAACAAACTTATTAGCGAGAGACAGCATGGTTTTGTGAAGGGGAGGTCGTGTCTTACTAATTTGATTGAGTTTTTTGAGGAAGTGACAAAGATGATTGATGAGGGAAGGGCGGTGGATGTTGTCTATATGGACTTTAGTAAAGCCTTTGACAAGGTTCCGCATGGCAGACTGGTGCAAAAGGTGAAGTCACACAGGATCAAAGGTGAGCTGTCAAGATGGATACAGAACTGGCTCAGTCACAGAAGACAGAGGGTAACAGTGGATGGGTGTTTTTCTGAATGGAGGGATGTGACTAGTGGTGTTTCGCAGGGATCAGTGCTGGGACCTTTGTTTGTAGTATATATAAATGATTTGGAGGAAAATGTAGCTGGTCTGATTAGTAAGGTTGGTGGAGTTGCGGATAGTGATGAGGATTGTCAGAGGATACAGCAGGATCTAGATCGGTTGGAGACTTGGGCGGAGAAATGGCAGATGGAGTTTAATCCGGACAAATGTGAGGTAATGCATTTTGGAAGGTCTAATGCAGGTGGGAGGTATACAGTAAATGGCAGAACCCTTAGGAGTATTGACAGGCAGAGAGATCTGGGCGTACAGGTCCATAGGTCACAAAGTGGCAACGCAGGTGGATAAGGTAGTCAAGAAGGCATACGGCATGCTTGCCTTCATCGGTCGGGGCATAGAGTATAAAAATTGGCAAGTCAAGTTGCAGCTGTACAGAACCTTAGTTAGGCCACACTTAGAATATTGCGTGCAATTCTGGTCGCCACACTACCAGAAGGACGTGGAGGCTTTGGAGAGGGTACAGAGGAGGTTTATCAGGATGTTGCCTGGTCTGGAGGGCATTGAGGAGAGGTTGGAAAAACTCGGATTGTTTTCACTGGAACGACGGAGGTGGAGGGGCGACATGATAGAGGTTTACAAAGTTATGAGTGGCATGGACAGAGTGGATAGTCAGAAGCTTTTTCCCAGGGTGGAAGAGTCAGTTACTAGGGGACATAGGTTTAAGGTGCGAGGGGCAAAGTTTAGAGGGGATGTGCGAGGCAAGTTTTTTTACACAGAGGGTGGTGAGTGCCTGGAACTTGCTGCCAGGGGAGGTGGTGGAAGCAGATACGATAGCGACGTTTAAGAGACATCTTGACAAATATATGAATAGGATGGGAATAGAGGGATATGGGCCCGGAAGTGCAGTAGGTGTTAGTTTCGGCAGGCATCAAGATGGGCGCAGGCTTGGAGGGCCAAATGGCCTGTTCCTGTGCTGTACTGTTTTTTGTTCAGGTGGCAGGACCGTATCTCCAACACAGTAGTCCTCGAGGCGGCCAACATCCCCAGCTTATACACCCTACTGAGTCAGCGGCGCTTGAGATGGCTTGGCCATGTGAGCCGCATGGAAGATAGCAGGATCCCCAAGGACACATTGTACAGCGAGCTCGCCACTGGTATGAGACCCACCGGCCGTCCATGTCTCCGCTTTAAAAATGTCTGCAAACGCGACATGAAGTCCTGTGACATTGATCACAGGTCGTGGGAGTCAGTTGCCAGTGATCGCCAGAGCTGGCGGGCAGCCATAAAGGCGGGGCTGAAGTGTGGCGAGTCGAAGAGACTTAGCAGTTGGCAGGAAAAAAGACAGAGGTGCAAGGGGAGAGCCAACTGCGAAACAGCCCTGACAACCAATTTTACCTGCAGCACCTGTGGAAGAGTCTGTCACTCTAGTATTGGACTTTATAGCCACTCCAGGCGCTTACCCATTGTCTCCTGAGACAAGGAGGCCAAAGAAGAAGCATGGTGTTAATAAATGTTGGCACTAAAAGTGCACAAAGGACCTGAGTGAAGAATAACTTGACAAAGTTCATTAGTTGCAGACTTAAAGGGAGTTTAAATGTATCACAACTTGGAAGCTGCTGGGCTCTATTTAATACAAACAAGGTTTAACTCAGTCCAAGATTACAGACGTAGTTGAACTGATCTTTGACTTCAAATCCTCCATGGCCTTACAACTCCCTATCTTTGTTACCACCTCTGACCCTACAACACTCTGATTTTTGCTGTCCTATTTTGGCCTTGCATATGCCCAATTTTCTTTGCTCCACAATTGGCAGTCATGCCTTCAACTACCTCAGCTCTAAACTATGGAATTCTTTCCCTAAACCCCTCTGCCTCTCTACTCCTTGAAGACACTCCTTAAATCCTACTTCTTTGATCAAGCTTTTCGTCACCTGTTCCAATATCTCTTTATGTACCTCACTGTCAAATTTTGTTTGCTAACACTCCTGTGAAGTGCCTTGGGCCAGTTTATTATGTTAAAGGCGCTATATAAATGCAAGCTATTGTTGGTGACAAAGAAGTCCATGAGCTTCTTGCACATTTTGGAGGTGAAGGCAGAAGGAAGAGAGGTTAGAGCTTCTGCTCCCTATTGTGCCTTTTGGAGAGCCAATAGGAGAGTTTTGCTTTGCTTTCATTGACGATTCTCAAGGTGTGTGATATTGGAGATGAAGACAGTTACATTGATAATGTGCTGTTAGCAGTGAGTGTGTTCGGACCTGTAGCTAACATCATGTTCCGCTATGAAGGCATGAGCAGATCCGTCTGCCTCCAGATATAGGCTGTACTGGGGCATTGTGAGATTATTGCGAACTCAGTGCAGATTTGCCCCCTCTGATCTGAAATGTTAGAGATACGATACCATCTATTTGTTAATCTGTCTACCACTTGTTTCCCATTACGTGGTTTATAATTGCCGGTTAGTAGATATTTTCTGTAAAATTTCTTATGGTGTGCTACCAAGTAGAATATAATTAATGTTTGATACACCAGGGACACTACTTGTTATCCAGTAGATTTGATTTAACTATACAGTATAGTTTTTTTCTTGAATGTTTTTTGCTCTGTGTTGTATTTTTGTAGCAGGCCCGCTCCCTGGGTTTAAGGCGGTGATGGCAAGTAATGTCCCATTAGGAGGAGGCCTGTCCAGTTCGGCGTCTTTGGAAGTGGCCATGTATACCTTCCTACAGCAGATCTGTCCAGGTGAGTGAGACGAACTGCTTTATAAATGGAAAGTGAATGGGCCTCTACCATACCTCATTGCTTCTTCCACTCCCAAAAAGGTCCAATGACAAAGGACTCCTTGGAATACTTGGTCCTTTCCAGTCCAGCTGTTGAGTTTGAGTAATGGAGGTACTCAAGTGGCCATGTGATGTAATTGCTCAATAAACATTCCCTGCTCTTTGGCTCGATGAACAGATGTGACTAATCTACCCTGTTCCCAGCAATTACAGAGCAGGACTGATGGTTGCACAAAATCTTGGCCTGGATTGTCGTCCTGCCCTGGTAGATAAACATCCTAGACTTTTGAAGGTTGTATGGGTATTGTAGTATAGTGGTCGTGGTACTGTATTGGCAAGTTAGAGGCCATGAGTTTAAATCCCACTGGGACAAGTTGATAAATTTAGTTCGATAAATCTGGTTGGCATCAGGAAAAATAACCATAAAAACCTCTGCATTGTCATAAAAACCCAACTGGTTCACTAATGTCCTTCAGGGAAGGGACCTGCCGCCATACCTGCTACACATGACTCTAGTCCCCATTGTGGTTGACTTTTAGTGGCCTCTGAAATGGCCTTAGTAATTCGGGCAACTAGGGATGGGCAAGTGGTTGGGCCTTGCCAATGTCTCCCATATGCAGGTTTGCTGTGGGGAAAAGTACAGAATCTTTCTTTTTGGCTAGTTCAAAGAACATTGCTCTAAACTCTGGCATTGGCTTTGGAGGACAGACATGCTAAGTGTGGCACAGACTTTGGGATGGGAGAGAAGGGGTGGTATGGATTGTGTAGTGATATACATTCTAGGAATGGGGAGCATTTCTCACAGAGGAAGCATGCATCTTGGTGTAGGAAGGAACAGCGCCAATGAACCCTGACTATGTTTTAACTTTCTGATAATCAGACGATGAGAATTTAGTGGAAAAGGCTCTGACCTGCCAGAAAGCCGAGCACACGTTTGCCTCCATGCCCTGTGGAATCATGGACCAGTTCATCTCGGTGATGGGGAAAAAGAATCATGCCTTGCTTATTGACTGCAGGTGAGCCAAGGAAGCAATGCACCTCTACTGAGGGTGGTCTGTGGTCTGACTCTAATCCCTGTGGCTCAGTGATAGCACAGTCATCTCAGTCAGAAGGTATGGGTTCAAGTCCCACTCTAGAAACTTGAGCACTAGATCTAGGCTGACGCTCAGTGCAGTACTGAGGGAGTGCTGCACTGTCTTAAGTGCCAATTTCAGATAAGGCACTAAACTGAGGTCCCATCTCAAATCGATGTAAAAGATGCTTTTGATGAGCTTGCTCCTGGCTGGTCAGTTCCCTAGGAAACTCCTCACTGCATGTCTAACCTTGTCTGCTGCCATTCTTTGTGCTTTCTCCCCCAATCTCCTCTCTTCCACTGTTTAAGTTCCCCTGGCTGTAATATTGGGTGCATTTTAGCCCCAACTAAATTAGCTTCTAGTTTAAACTGCCTCTGCTCATCCCCCAACCATGCCTCCTCTTTGCTTTCCTCCGTGAGTGGTGGATCTTTTCTCAAATCTGGTTTCCAAATTCCTGGCCTTCTCTGGGCATCAAGACTGCGTTTCTGCATTGGACTATACTGGATTACGCTATTACGCTCAGCTGCTGAGTCTCTGATCTGCTGCTCTGTTGCTTAAATTTTAGGTAACTTTGATCATCGTTGTTCCCTTCTGAGCCTGTGATAGGACTGTTTCTGGTTTTTCAGCTTCAGCTACAGTCTGGTGCCTGGCTGGCAATTCACTCTCCTTGGCTGAAGCACATTTTCTGTTCCACATCTGGACCTTGTGGTGACCTCCAACTTCACCGATTTTTATTTTCCCTGCCCTGTAACCGATACTGCACACATCCTAGTTCTTTCTTCCCATGGAAATACTTCCATCACTGCATCCTCCAGTGCTTCCTTCAAATAGCTTCTAAACTTTTTGATCACCCATCACACCTGTCTGCAAACTTGGACTTTTGATTCCTGAAACCTCCATCCCTCAGTCCCATACCAGTACACGTTTTCTTCCTGCAGCGTGTTGACCTCTAGTGGCAGCTGAAAAGTACTACAGAACAGGGATCTGGGTGTTCTTGCATATGAACTACATGAAGTTCACATGCAGGTATGGCAAGTAATTAGGAAAGCAAATGGGGTATGTTAGCCTTTATTACAAAGGATTGGAGTATAAGAGTACTACAGAAATACGGTACGTTTTAGCATAATCATGGAAAAGGACAAAGATAAAACAGGAGTAAGAGTTCTAAATTGGGGGAAGGCAAATTTTAAGAAGCTGAGAGGTGACCTGGTAAAAGTCGACTGGATACAGCTACTTGAAGGCAAACCAGTGGGAAACATTCAAAAGCGAGATTCTACAGGCACTGTGTAAGCATGTCCCCACAAAGATAAAGGATGGTACTGCCCTGGTTATCTAGAAGCTTACAAGGTAAGTTAAAGCAGAAAAAGAAAGCTTATGACAATCATAAAAATTTTAATACTTTAGAAAGCCTAGAGGAGTATAGAAAGCGCAGGTTGAAGTAAAAAAGAAATGGCTGCGTTTGCTGTCAGCACAACCACTAGGTGGCGCAGTACTTGCACATGTGCAAATGCAGGCTCTTCAACTGGAACGTCAATGTCTGCGACGTTCGGGCAGCTGCCAGGATTAAAGATGGCGCTGCTCAGTTTATCACAGGAAATGCTTATGGCTAGATCATTCTAGCAAACTAACCTTGCATTAAGTAGAATGGAAGCCTAGTAATATGCTACTATGTAGTTATAGGATGCTAACTGTATCCCTCAGATCCATTTAATATTCCAGTAATCCTAGTAAATACATAAGGAATTTTATGATTGAATTTCCATTGGGAGATAGTGAATTGGCACCCTGATCAATGGAAAAGAAAATCGGGCAGAGTATAAATCGTGCTGCCAATTCGTTATTGTGATTCGTTTATATGACTGACCAGGACTGATTTCAGCCAAACGCAGCAACTTGCTCCCGCCCCACTGGCCACTCTTCACCCCTCGGCAACTCACTTTCTCCCCTCCTCCCTATCGGTCACCTCCACCTCAGCCGCTAGCTCCAGACCTCGCTGCTCCCCCCCCCCCCCCCAACTTCCCTGGCCGATTGTTCCCCGCTCACGCCACCTCGCTCTCCGCTCGCTGGCTTCCCGCACCCCTCTGCTAGTTATAGGCTGCGCCGCTTCCCTCCCCTCGGTCACTTGCTTCCACTTTTGATCAGTCACCACACACCACCCGAAGAAGCAAGGCGAGGCACACAGGCCGACGTAGGAGCGAGAGGCCAAGAGGAGGGAAGCAGCCCGGCCTAGTGCTAGTGGCTGGAGGGGAGTGCGGGGGAGCAAGTGGCCAAGAGGAGGGAAGCGGCGTGGCCTAGTACTAGCTGGAGGGGGGGAGCGAGTGGCCAAGAGGAGGGAAGCGGCGCGGCCTAGTGCTAGCAGGTGGGGGGGGAGGGGGGCGGGGATGCGGGGAACGATCGGACAGGGGAATGGGGGGGGAGTGGGGCAAGAGCGAGGTCTGGAGCGAGCGGCTGAAAGGAAGAAGTGTCAAGGCCTGGAGTGAGTTGCAAGGGGGGAAAGCAGCTAGTGGGCATGAGCGAGTGATGGGGTTCGAGTTCCAGCCTCAAAGTCTCCCATTCAACCACTTCCTCCAGCCGAGTGGGGGTGGGGGAGCTGGATACCTGATGGCGCTTTATCGTGCATGCGCGAAGATGGACCATGTGGGGATACGTGATGACGTAATCCCGCACATGTGCCACTTAGTCCTGGCAAGATATAGCTGCGCATGTGCACAGTTTGGCGCACTTTGACGTCAGCGGGCTGCTGCATTGTCAGGAATCACTTTGAAAAGGAAATTAGAAAAGTAAAGAGAGGACATGAAAAATTATTGGCAGGTAAGATCAAGGAAAACCCAAAGGTGTTTTATCAGTACATTAAGAGCAAGAGGATAACTAAGGTAAGGGTAGGGCCTATCCGTGATCTACGGGGGAACTTGCATGTGGATGCAGAAGATGTGAGCGGGGTTCTTAATGAGTTTTTTGTCTCTGTCTTCACAAAGGAGAGGGTTGATGTAGACATTGTAGTAAAAGAGGAGGAGTGTGAAATATTAGATACAATAAGCATAATGAGAGAGGAAGTACTAGAGGGTCTGGCATCCTTGACAGTGGATAAATCACCAGGATCGGATGGATTGCATCCCAGGTTGTTAAACGAAGCCAGGGAGGAAATAGCGGCTGTGCTGAGGAGCATCTTCAAATCCTCACTAGATACAGGAGAGGTACCAGACAATTGGAGGTCTGCGAACATTGTGCCATTATTTAAAAAGGGTGCGAGGGATAGGCCAAATAATTATAGGCCGGTCAGTTTGACCTCGGTGATGGGTAAATTGTTAGAATCTATTCTGAGAGACAGGATAAACTGCCACTTAGAAAGACATGGATTAATCAGGGATAGTCAGCATAGATTTGTTAAGGGACAGTCATGTCTTACTAATTTGATTGCATTTTTTGAGAAAGTAACAAGGAGAATTGATGAGGGTAGTGCAGTGGATGTGGTCTACATGGATTTTAGTAAGGCATCTGACAAGGTCCCGCATGGCAGACTGGTCAGTAAAATGAAAGGGATACAAGGGAGTGTGGCAGGTTGGATCCAAAATTGGCTGTGACAGGAGGCAAAGGGTAGAAGTCGACAGATGTTTTTGTGAACTGAAAACTGTTTGCAGTGGCGTTCCACAAGGCTCAGTGTTGGGTCCGTTGCTGTTTGTGTGGACTTAAATTAATATTAATGATTTGGACTTAAATGTGGGAGGCATGATTGGGAAATTTGCAGATGACACAAAAATTGGCCATGTAGTTGATCGTGAAGAGGATAGCCGTAGACTCCAGAATGATATCAATGGTTTGGTTGGGTGGGCAGAAAAGTGGCAAATGGAATTCAATCCAGAGAAGTGTGAGGTAATGCATTTGGGAAGGGCAAATAAAGCAAGGGAATACACAATAAATGGGAGGATATTGAGAGGGGTAGAAGAAGTGAGAGACCTTGGAGTGCATGTCCACAAGTCCCTGAAGGTGGCAGGATAGGTAGATAGAGTGGTGAAGAAGGCATATGGAATGTTTTCTTTTATTGGCTGAGGTATACAATTCAAAAGCAGGGATGTAATGCTGGAACTGTATAAAACATTGGTTAGGCCACAGCTGGAGTATTGCATACAGTTCTGGTCACCACATTACAGAAAGGACATAATTGCTCTGGAGAGAGTACAGAGGAGATTTACAGGAATGTTGCTGAGGCTCGAAGGTTGCAACTATGATGAACGATTGGATGGGCTGAGGAGTGACTTAATAGAGCTGTACAAAATTGAGGGGCCTAGATAGAGTAGGCAGGAAGGACCTGTTTTCCCCTAGTGGAGAGGTCAATTACCAGGGGGCACAGATTTAAGGTGATTGGTAGAAGGATTAGGTTGGATATGAGGAAAAACTTTTTCACCCAGAGGGTGGTGGGTGTCTGGAATTCACTGCCAGGAATGGTGGTGGAGGCAGAAACCCTCAATTCTTCTAAAAGGTACCTGGACATGCACCTGAAGTGCTGTAACCGGCAAGGCTATGGACCAAGTGCTGGAAAGTGGGATGAGATTGGGCGGTTAGTTTTTTTGACCGGCACGGACACAACAGACTGAATGGCCTCCTTCTGTGCTGTAATTTTTCTATGGTTCTAAGAGTAAAGATGTCTTGCAGCAATCATATAGGGCCTTAGTGAGACCGCATCTGGAGTACTGTGTACATTTCGGTCTCCTTACCTAAGGAAGGATATACTTGTCTTAGAGGTAATGCAACAAAGGTTCACTAGACTGATTCCTGGGATGAAGTGATTGTCCTATGAGGACAGATCAAGTAGATTAGTCCTATATTCTCTGGAGTTTAGAAGAATGAGAGGTGATCTCATTGAAGATATAAAATTCTTGATGTGCCTGACAGGGTAGATGCTGGGAAGATGTTTCTCCTGGCTAGGGAGTCCAGAACTCAGGGTCACAGTCTCAGAATAAGGGGTTGGCAATTTAGGACTGAAATGAGGAGAAATTTCTTCATTCGGAGGGTTGTGAACTTTTGGAATTTTCTATCCCAGAGAGCTGTAAATATTCAGTAATTAAGTATATTCAGGTCAGAGGTTGATTAGACTTTTTGGATACTAAGGGAATCAACGGATGTGGAGATAGGCTGGAAAGGTGTAGCTGAGGTAGAAGATCAACCATGAACTTGGGAAAAGGACATTCGGACCCATTCTATCCTTGTCTACTAACCACCCCGACCCACTTTCTCATCATATCTCTGTCTCAATCTCTCTGATCTCAGCCTCCCTCTGTAGTTCAGCATTCCGGATGTCATGGAGAGGCTGCAGGACATTCTTCTGGGGGAGGGTGAACAGTCAGAGGTCGTGGTCCACGTTGGTACCAATGACATAGGTAAGAAGGGGGATGAGGTCCTGAAAGCAGATTTAGGGAGCTAGGAAGGAGATTAAAAAACAGGACGTCAAAAGCAGTAATCTCAGCATTACTCCCAGTCCCACATGCAAGTGAGCATTGGAATAGGAGAATTGAGCAATTGAACACGTGGCTGGAGAACGGGTGTAGGAGGGAGGGCATCAGATTTGAGACATTGGGACCGGTTCTGGGGCAGGTGGGACCTGTACAAGATGGACGGGCTACACCTTAACAGGACTGGGACGAATATCCTCGCAGGGAGATTTACTAGTGCTGTTGGGGAGGGTTTAAACTAAATTGTCAGGGGGATGGGAACCTGAGAGGGAGCTCAGATTGAAGGAAAGCAAAGCTGGTAACTCGTCTGGGGTGTGGGAACCAGGAGCAAGTATTAGAGAGGAATGCCAAGGTGCACAGAATACTGGGGGAGATAGATAGCACGAGAGTAGGGAATAATAAGTTATTAGGTGAGGTCAGAGTAAGGGAGAAAGTAATAAAGTCTGAATCAGTGTTAATGTGCATGTATGTGAATGCATGGAGTGTGGGAATAAGACTGAGGTGCAGATTGACATGTGGAAATATGGCTATAACAGAGACCTGGCTCAAAGGAGGGCAGGACTGGGCGTTAAATATTCCTGGATACAAGGTGTTTAGAAAAGGAAAGGGTGGTGGTATTGATGTAGGAGAGCACTGCAGTGCTGGAGAAAAAGGATGTCCCAGAGGGGTTGAGGACAGAATCAATTTGGCTAGAGCTGAGGAACAAAAAAGGTGCAGTTACATTGTTTGGTGTTGTCTTTAGGCCACCAACTAGTGTGATGGACGTGGAGGAACAAATCTGCAAGGAAATTACAGAGGTGCAAAAATTATTGAGTAGTTTTAATGGGGGACTTTAATTATCCAAACATAGACTGGGATAATAGTGCAAAGGGCAGTGAGGGGCAAGAGTTCCTAGAGTGTGTTAGGGAGAATTTTCTACAACAGTATGTTGCTAGTCCAATGAGAAAGGAGGCACTGCTAGACCTGGTTCCTGGGAATGAGATGGGCCAAGTGGATCAAGTATCAGTAGGAGATCATTTAGGGGATAGTGATCATTGTATCATAAGGTTTAGACTGACTATGGAAAAGGACAAAGAGCAATTCAGGGTAAGAATAATTAACTGGGGAAAGGCCAACTTCAATGGGGTAAGAATGGAGCTGGGGGTGAATAAGTTTAGTTTTTAGTTCAGAGATACAGCACTGAAACAGGCCCTTCGGCCCACCGAGTCTGTGCCAACCATCAACCACCCATTTATACTAATCCTACACTAATCCCATATTCCTACCACATCCCCACCTGTCCCTATATTTCCCTACCACCTACCTATACTAGGGGCAATTTATAATGGCCAATTAACCTATCAACCTGCAAGTCTTTGGCATGTGGGAGGAAACCGGAGCACCCGGAGAAAACCCACGCAGACACAGGGAGAACTTGCAAACTCCACACAGGCAGTACCCAGAATTGAACCCAGGTCGCTGGAGCTGTGAGGCTGCGGTGCTAACCACTGCAAAAGCTGGCAGGAGAACGGGCAGATGAACAATGGGTACCTTCAAATAAGAGATAGTTCGGGCACAGTCACAGTATGTTCCCTCGAAGGGGAAAAGTAGAGCAAACAAGGCCAGAGCTCCCTGGTTGACAAAAGAGGTAGAGATTAAGATAAAGAAGAAAATGTGTGTTTGTGACAGATGCCAGGTAGAAAATACTATTGAGAACCAGGCTGAATATAGAAAGTCCAGAGGAGAAGTGAAAAAGCAAATAAGAGAAGCAAAAAGAGAGCATAAAAAGAGACTGGCAGCTAGCATTAAAGGAAATCTCAAAGTTTTCTATAGGCATATAAATAGTAAAAAGGTGGTAAAAGGAGGAGTGGGGCTGCTTAGGGACCAGAAAGGGTATTTACACATGGAGGCAGAGGGCATAGCTGAGGTATTAAATGAATACTTTGCATCTGTCTTTACCAAGGAAGAAGATGCAACCCTGGCAATGTTGAAAGATGAGGTAAGTCAGACACTAGAGGGGTTTAAAATTGATAAAGAGGACGTATTAGAAAGGCTGTCTGTACTTAAAGTAGATAAAGCACCAGGGCTGGATGAGATGCATCCAAGGATACTGAGGGTGGAAATTGCAGAGGCACTGGCCATAATTTTTCAGTCTTCCTTCGACTCAGGGATGGTGCAAGAGGACTGCAGAATCGTAAATGTTATTCCCTTGTTCAAAAAAGGGTGTAAAGATAAGCCCAGCAACTGCAGGCCAGTCAGTTTAACTTCGGTGGTGGGAACACTTCTAGAAAAAGTAATTTGGGACAAAATCACTAGTCACATGGACAAATGCGAGTTAATTAAGGAAAGCCAACATGGATTTCTTAAGGGAAAATCATGTTTAACTAACTTGCTGGAGTTTTTTGTGGAGGTAACAGAGAGGGTAGATGTGGTGTACATAGACTTCCAAAAGGCATTTGATACAGTGCCACACAACAGACTTGTGCACAAACTTGCAGCTCATGGAATAAAAGGGATGGTAGCAACATGGATACGGAATTGGCTGAGGGACAGGAAACAAAGAGTAGTGGTTAATGGATGTTTTTCGGGTTGGAGGAAGGTTTGCAGGGGAGTTCCCCAGGGATCAGTGTTGGGACCCTTGCTTTTCCTGATATATATTAATGACCTAGACCTCGGTGTACAGGGCACAATTTCAAAGTATGCAGATGATACAAAACTTGGAAGCATTGTGAACTGTGAGGACGATAGTGTAGAACTTCAAAAGTATAGATAAGTTGGTGGAATGGGCAGACAGGTGGCAGATGAAGTTCAATGCAGAGAAATGTGAAGTGATTCATTTTGGTAGGAAGAACATGGAGAGCCAATAAAGGGTGCAATTCTAGAGGAGGTGCAGGAGCAGAGGGACCAAGGTGTATATGTGCATAAGTCATTAAAGGTGGTAGGACAGGTTGAGAGAGCAGTTAAAGCAGACAGTATCCTGGGCTTTATTAATGGGGGCATAGAGTACAAGAATAAGGAAGTTATGTTGAACTTGTATAAGACAATAGTTCGGCCTCAGCTGGAGTATTGCATCCAATTCTGGGCGCCACATTTGAGGAAAGTCGTGAGGGCATTGGAGAGAGTAGAGAAAAGATTCACGAGAATGGTTCCAGGGATGAGGAATTTGAGTTATGAAGATAGATTGGAGAAGTTAGGACTGTTTTCCTTGGAGAAGAGAAGGCTGAGAGGTGATTTGATAGAGGTATTCAAAATCATGAAAGGTCTGGACAGAGTAGATAGAGAGAAACTTCCCATTCGTGAAAGGATCAAGAACGAGAGGGCACAGATTTAAAGTATTTGGTAAGAGAAGCAAAAGTGATATGAGGAAGAACTTTTTCACGCAGCGAGTGGTAAGGTCTGGAATGCACTGCCTGAGAATGTGGTGGAAGCAGGTTCAGTGAGTGGTTAGGATCTGGAATGCATTGCCTGAGAGTGTGGTGGAAGCAGGTTCAGTGAGTGGTTAGGATCTGGAATGCACTGTCTGAGAATGTGGTGGAAGCAGGTTCAATTGAAGCATTCAAAAGGGAATAAGACAGTTATATGAAAAGGAAGAATGTGCAGGGTTACGGGGAGAAGGTGGGGGAATGGAACTGAGGGAATTGCTCTTTCAGAGAGCCAGTGTGGACACGATGGGCCGAATGGCCGCCTTCTGTGCTGTAATAATTCTGTGATATTCTGAGACCAAACAAGCATCAGTTTTATGTGTCCCCTCGAGGAGGGCACCATTAATAAAGCATTAATGATCCAATTAAACTAAATTGTGCTCAAACCAAAATGTACCCTGAATTATTGTTCTATTCTTGTATTCTGTGTATCAAACCTGTGCTGTTCCAACCCTGGGGGTGTTTGAATGGACAGTGCAGAGGGAGCTTTACTCTGTCTCTAACCCTGTACTGTACTAGCCCTAGGAGTGTTTGAGGACAATGGGTACCTGAATTGCCCAACACTAACATCCCTCAGTTTAAAGAGCTACAAAATTCACAGAAAAGGCCAGAAATAAGCTGGTGAGTTTCCCTCCAACACTGGGACTGTCCTTTATTGGCAAGGAAGGTGTCAGGTTAATTCTGTGCATCATGTGACTCTTTGGGATCTTTGCTTATTGCTGCCCTCAGAGTGAGCCAGCTGAATTCAGGGGGCTGGAGCTGTTTAACCTCATACTCTTCTATCTTTTTAGGTCTTTGGAAGTGACCCCTGTGCCTCTCACTGACCCCAACTTGGTGGTCTTGATCACAAACTCCAATGTACGACACACCCTGACGGGCAGTGAGTACCCAACCCGGCGCATGCAATGCATGGAGGCTGCAAAGGCGCTGAGGAAAGAGAGTCTTCGAGATGTTTCTATGGCTGATTTGAAAGGTGAGGACCAGCTTGGGTTTTGCATTTGTTTTGAAGAGGAGGAGTGGGGCAGGTGGAGAAGGCATGTTGGTGATTGGAGAAAATCAAGTACTGGGAGGATTGGTTTAAGAAGGGTGTGAGTGTGATGGATTCCATCACTGGGAAGATCATGGTGTAGAATGTATGGGTGAGGTAGTGGCTTGACTTGGTATGGGTGAGGTAGTGGCTTGATCTGGTATGGGTGAGGAGGGGAGTGACTATCATACAGCAGGGGATCTCTGCTTCTTAGCTGGTGATTTCTCTCCCACAGATATTTAATTGTTACTTAATTGGCTGTAAACCACTTTGGGATATCCTGAGGTCTTTAAAGGCTCTATATAAATGTAAGTCTTTCTTTTAAAGTCTGCACTTCAGCTCATTGGGGTAGTTATGACTTTAGCTATTGATTCAGCCAATTTACATCTCTCCCCATTTTCATGCTTCTTTGGCAATATGTCCCAAACCCACAACCTCCACCTAGAAGGCAAGTGCAACACTATCGCCTCCAAGTCACGCACCATCGTGACTTGGAAATATATTGGCCATTCCTTCATTGTTGCTGGGTCAAAATCCCATAACTCCTGACAACATTGTGGAAATCCCTTTTCCACATGGACTGTAGCGTTTCAAGAAGGCAGCTCATTACCACCTTCTCAAGGGCAATTAGTGATGGGCAAGAAATGACAGCATTTCCAGTGACACCCATATCCCATCAATGAATTTTTAAAAGCTCACCATTGACCAAAACTACCCCCATTATTTACATTCCTGTTCCTGAAAGAACCCTGCTACTGTCTTAGAGTCCCACAGAGCACCAGTTTCCAGCTGACAGCCAGCTCAAGTACACAAAGGACCTTCAGTTGCAGCGGAACAGCCTAATGCTGATTTATGGGGTCAGAAATTGAAGCTTAGGCTGCCATTCACTGCCCTGGGCCTGTGCTGGTATTAGCTCCACAACAGAGCTATACCCTCTGATATCACTCTTTTCCCATAATACAATGTTTTTTTCCCTTGTGTTGACTGTTAGGAATGTGAGTGGCACATTTGCTACATTACAGCAGTGACAACACTTCAAATATATTTCATTGGCTCTGAAGCACTTTGGGACATCCTGAAGTTGTAAAACATGCTATAGAAATGTACATTTGTTCATTCCTTGATATAATCAGTCTCTGCTTACATCCACTCTCTCTTCCCCTCTCCCCCGCCTCTCCCCACCACCCCCCCCCCCCCCGTTCTCTTGCCCTCTCTCACCTCCCTCCACACCCGATTGCGCCATTGTCTTTCCCCTCCCCCCGTCCCTGCTTGCGTTTCCTCCCTTCCCCCCTCACTTGTGCCCTCTTCCCCTCTCCTGCCCCTCCATCCCCTGACTTGTGCCTTTGTGCTCGCTGTTTTGTGCCATCTCCCCCAAATTGTGCCCTCTTTCCACCACCGTGCATGCCTCATCCTTCTCGCTTGCACTCCCCTCTCTTTTACCCCCCCCCACCACTTGTCCCCTCATGTGCAAGCATATCTCTCTCTCTCTCTCTCTCTGTCCCTCTTTCTCTCTCTGGCACCCCCCTCTTTCTCTCTCTCGCCCCCCCCCCCCCCCCCCCTCCCTCTTCCCCACCGTCCCCATCACAGCAGCTGAAGCACATCTGGACGCCGAGGTGTATTGCAGGGCCCGTCATGTCATCAGTGAAATCAGACGGACAACTGATGCGGCTGAAGCTCTGACATCCAGGGATTATCAGGCATTCGGCAGGCTGATGGTGCAGAGCCACAATTCACTGAGGTACCTAGGAATGTGGCATAGGAATGTGAAATGGTGCAATCTTGACACTTTGCAGCTTGTTTCCTCCATTGTCAAAACTGATCACTACTGCAAGAATTGCCATTAATCGCTTGTAATCTCACATATTAGTACTGATATGAAAAATAGCAAACCAGCGTATTTTAATATTGATATAATTTCCATGTGATGCTGTGAATTCATTTCTAACCATTCGCACTGCTACCATCACCTGTGACAGACCTGTACCCACCAGTACTGTACTCCAGTGTTAAACACTTCAAATATTCTAAATACTGGAAGTTGTTTGGAAAGCTAGAATCTATAATGTGGCTTGGTAGTTTTCACAGCCCAAGTGGTCACAGTATGAAAATTTCACAGCCATTTGCCAGTGACTGTATTGGCTTGACATCAGATGATGTACTTCCTACTGCAGCCTCACAGCCAGCATAGCTTGGTCAAGTTGGATATTCAGAAATAAAGGGTGTATTGTACACTTGGGACTGGATGGCTCCACGAGTCTGATATTGTCAACTGTCCTCCTACATGTGTGTCAGACCTTGAAGTAAATCTACATTGGTCCCAGTTTTAATTCCAACTGTTGTCTTGAGATGGCTGCTCTCAGTTGGGACATATTGTGGGCTGTACAATTAGCTTCAACATTCCTGGGTTGGGGATGGAAAAATTGGAGAGGGTCCCTACTCCAAATCACTATCTGGCACACCATAGATTGAGTGTAGATGTGGATAAGGGCTTGGCTGTGACTGAGGATCATATCAGCACTTGCTGTCTAGGCGTATACGCGAAGAACAGGGGATTGGGAAAGGTATCGGCCGCCAGCACCCTGGGTCGATACTTTTGGGGTAGAAAAGAAAGAACAGCAGGATTAACCAGGATGTCCCCCTCCTCTCCTGTTTCTCTTTTACAGGGATGATTATGAAGTTAGCTGCCGGGAGCTGGATGAGCTGGTTGCTGCGGCGATGGATGGTGAGGGAGTCTATGGCAGTCGGATGACTGGAGGAGGCTTTGGCGGCTGTACGGTTACTTTAGTGGATGTTGCAGCTGTGGATAAAACTATTCAGCGTATTAAGGTAACAAGTAAAAAGGCAGAGGGAGAGAGCACAAGGATAGATAAAGTTAAATATTTCCATAAGTGGGGAATCCAGCACAATCTTAAAATTAGAGTTAGGCCATTTAGGAGTGCAATCAGGAAGCATTTTATTGCCACACAAGGATAGTGGAAATCTAGAATTCTCTTCCCCAAAAGGCTGTGGATGCTGGGGGTCAGATGGAACTTTCAAGACTGAGATTGATGAATATTTGTTAGATAAGACTTAGTTGCCTGTAATGGCCCTGCTAATGGAGCTGTAGTTGTCGGGTGTGCCTCTATCATCCTTGCTGAGACATGGGGACTGTATTTGTTTGATTCAATGGACCAGAACATTTTCAATCTTAATTGACTCCTTACAATGACCATCAGTGCTTCGTTAATCTTTTCTCTTGTCTCTCTAACCACCCGCGAGCGTAGAACCTCAAGTACCGTAACCTGCAGCGTTAAGGGCCAAATGCTGGAAGGTGGGATTAGGCCGGGTGGCTTGTTTGTCGGCCAGCACAGACACACTGGACCTCTTTCTGTGCTGTAAACTTTCTATGATTCATCCATTCTGGGGGTATTAATTTTGAGCCCAATTGGAGACACTCTTTCATTTCAAAGTCTGGATTGCGCACATTGGTGTATTATTGATGTGCTCTAGTTAACATTTTAACTCCTTTCTGCTTTTTGTCCTGCTCAATCCCAAGTGAGACACTTGGGATTTTAACTTCCTCTTGCTCTTACAAGAATAGAAGATATTATGCATCTGTTATGTCTCTCCCTTGAGTCCCCTTTTTTCCCCTAGTCTCCCTCTGTTTCTTTCAGTATAATGTACACTGCCCTGTGGTTTCCCTTTCAGACAGCAAATATTAATAAAAAGCATTATAGCTCCTGCTTGTTTCCAGTCACATGAGGTGACTTTTTAGCTTGTTGCCTGAAACATATTCAGTGCAAAATTGGCTTTCTAACCAGTTAATTCCAGAACATAAACTACTGTCTCTCATTAACAGGACAAGTACAGCGGAACTGCGACCTTCTATATCACTAAACCGTCCAGGGGTGCCCATGTACTGAAACTGTAAGGGCAGGTTCACTCCACTCACCACCTGACCACAGACACTCAACATTTCCCTGTCCAGAGATCTGTTTAATAATCAGCAAAGCAATACTCACCTGATCCCTGCTTAGGAAAGAAAAACGCTCAACATCATGAGAGAGAGAAAACATTCCTCGGAGAAACGGCTTGTCAACAGCTGACTGGCGTGAGGTGAAAAGAACTGAAGCTGGCTCGCTCCTGGACCCGTTGCAGCCCCGAACCACGAGGGCTAGCTCAGGATGGAGTGCTCCATCACACAGCCCAAAACAGCCATAGTGCAGAGATGTCTAAGGGCTGCCTATCCTCTGCAATATTGTAACTAGTATGCAGGAGTCACCAGCCCTTAACTCAGGCTCTCCAAACCAAGAGCTGCTTGTTAAGGGTATTAAGGGTTGGAACCATAGAACCGTAGAAAAGTTATGGCACAGGAAGAGGTCATTCAGCCCATCGTGTCTGTGCCGGCTGAAAAAAAACTAGCTGTCCAATCTAATCCCATCTTCCAGCACCTGGTCCGTAGCCTTGCAGGTTACAGCACCTCAGCTGCAGGTCCAGGTATGTTTTAAATGAGTTGAGGGTTTCTGCCTCCACCACTAATCTGGGCAGCGAATTCCAGACACCCGCTACTCTCTGGGTGAAAATGTTTTTCCTCGTGTCCCTTCTAATCTTTCAACCAATCACCTTAAAATAGTGATCAGCCATGATCTAATTGAATGGTGGAACAGGCATGAGGAGCTGAACGTCCTGCTCCTATTCCAATGTTCCTGACATTTTGTACTAGTTGAGATTTCACATAGTGCCTCTCTCCCAATGTCACTGTATGTAGCAGTCTTTTAGGCGCTGTCTCCTGACAGCGCAGAGTGGTTGCCCAAGTCATCCGTGTGCCCAAACATCTGCCAATGACGTAGCGTTGGTGCATATGCCAGTAGTGTGCCATCTAGTGGTTGTGTTGTCAGTAAAGGTGTTCTAGGTGAAATTTTTTTTTGTTTTCTTGGAGGAATTAACTCTTACTGGGATATAATTCCATGGGCACCTAAACCTCCCTCCCCCTAATACTTTATCCACATGACCATTCTTTTCAAGTGAGCTTAGACTGCGAGCATTGGCAGGTTATTGATACCATACAATGTCTCACCAGAGCTCACTGCGTTATGATGAGTGGGACTTTCTGTTTTGCGTGCCTCTGCTACACTGGACCATGCATTTACCCACTGAGCCAACCAGGGAAGACTTGAAACAAGAATTGACTGTCTGAGCCGTGGTCATAGTGCACATTAGTATGTGGTGAAACTGTTGCTCATTGGTATTTGGTACAATTTGTTTTCTCTGTTGTTTTGCAGTAAAGTTTGGGGTATGTTTCATGTGTATCACAGTCCAGCTGTTGTCTGGGATATCCTGTTCTGCCATTCAAAAGTATAGAGATTATGCTGTTGCTGTACAAATGCTTCACACTGGTCTGAAATGTTTGCTATTTTAAGCTGATGGTTTAAAAGAAATTTCACAAATGTGTTGTGTCCTATAATATTTATATAGATAAAGTGCTTGACTTTTTTGAAAACATTGGCTAACTTCAGACAGAGCTTTCCTTAGAGAAATGGGTTGACCTGTAACTTCAGAAACAAAGATCTATGCTATCATTCAATGAGATCATGAATAATCTGTATCTTAACTCCATCTACCTGCTTTGGTTCTATAATCTCAGTTTTGAAATTTAGTTGTTCCCTTGTGCCCCTCAACAGCTTTTTTTGGTTGGGGAGTGCAGGTGGTATTTCTTCATTTAAAGGGTAGTGGAAATCCAGAAGTGCTTCCTGACATCACCCCTGAACAGCCTAATTCTAAAGTTGGGGTTATGCCCCCTTGTTCTAGACTCTTCCACCAGAGGAAATAGAGTAGTTGGAGAGAAACAATCAAATCCTTTAACCATCTTAAACACCTCAATTAGATCATCCCTTCAACTATACTATCCATAACATACACTCAGCCTCACCCATAATACAAACCATATTGGCACACTAAGCATTCACAACAGTTTATTTTAATGTAGTGTTGACCAAATTTAAATGCAGGAGTTTGTTGGGGCTGTTCTGCACAACACCCCCCACCCCCCCCCCCCCCCCACCCAAATCCCCACTTTCCCTGGCTGCTGCTGTTTTTATTTTTTTGCTGACTCTGAAAACTCTTTTGGACCAATTGGATATCAGTTGAGACACCATCACTGCTGCTAATGGATGGTTGATGTTGCCGGTAAAATGGGCGCAGGTCTGTTGTCGTTTGAACCAGAATAATTGCATTCCTGCTCCTGAGTTGGGGAATACCAGCAATGGGACCAATTTGATTGTTGGGAATGGATTCTTGTTTTAATACTCCAGCTATTATTTGGGTTCAAGATGAATAACCATTGTGTTGATGAATGGAACATTTTCTAAATAGAGATACATGTTAGTATCAAGCTCAGATACAGTAGGGGTTAGGTGCAGAGTAAAATTCCTTCATTGCAACAGCACTCTACATTGGAGATAATTCCCCAATTGTTCAGAGAATTTCACAATTTTCACACTAACAGTACAAATATTGTGCAAAGAGCGTAGTTCAATTCCTGCTCTTGTGCTGATAGTGGGTCTGGATTGATGAGCACAAAACCAGAATGTTTTCCCTGTTAACCTCAACCTCATGCCAAATGAAGATTTGGATTTATACAGCACCTTTCACAAACTCAGGCCATTCCAAAGAATCTCACAGCCAACTTGGTACAATTTTGAAGTGTAGTCACCATTATAATATAGGAAACATTGCCAGTTTATAAACATGTTTCGGACAAGTGGGAGATAAGGATGGTTTTCTCCTATTTTATCTTAACTGCCCAAAGATGGCATTTTTTAAAAGTGTTTTAACCCCTGAATGTTTTAATGGTCAACAAACAGCCAAATGACACATATTCTCATAAATTTAAAAGATAAATGTTTATTACATAATACCTGAAAAAATATATGCAACTTCAACCACTTTCAGGCACTTATGTATACACACAGAAGAAGTAGAGATTAAAAAAATGTAACATGAGTTGGGGGTCTAATAGTTTAGAAGAGTTCATTGTAAAACTTGCTTGAAGAAAAAAAGCTCCAGGTTCAGGAGGATGAATGTGCTTTAGTCTTCTCTGGTTATCTCTGTTACCTTCAATTGCAAAAGTCTGGTTTGATTTCTCAGGTAGGGAGATGATCTTGGGTCAGTTCCAGTCTCTCTCTACATGTAGTTTTAGATGGGGATCTTAAGCAGTCTCTTTCCTCTTCGGTCGTAAAAGATGGAATCCTCACTTTTGAACTTAACTAAATTAAAACGGACAACACTGATTCTGAAAAGAGTTGAAACTGATGCTGATTCCGAAATGAATTAAACTGATGTGGATTCTGCTCCGATTGTTCCATGTCACCCTGCTGCTTCACTCGTGCGCCTCGTCTGTTTGGGTTTTTTTTTCATGAGTTCATTATGTTGTTTGCAATTTTTTCCTGTGGGATCTTTTATATCTACCTAAGAGGGCAGATAGGTTCTCATTTTAACATGTTATCTGAAAGAGAGCACCTCTGCCAGTGCAGCACTTCCCCAGTATTGCACTGGCATGTCAACCTATAACTTGTGCCAAAGTCCATAGAGTGGGACTTTAGCCATAGCCTTCTGACTCAGTCAAGAATGCTAGCTACTGAGCGATGGTAGACAACTGTTGGGGGGATAAAATTGGTTGAAAAAGCCGATAGCTGGTGCAATAAATGCAAAAGCAGGAAGTAGAATCTGTGGGGTGAGTACTAGAACAGGAGAATGTTGAAACCTGGCCAGTGGAGGAGCTGCTGCATAAAGTGAGTGCTCAGAGTGCGCACTCCCTAGAAGACAAACCTATTTGGGAAGTGGCAACCAGACTGCTGCATGTTTCACTCGAGGTCTGGGAACACACCTTTAAGACATTGCCAAGATAAGCATATCCTCTAGCACCATTTACCATGTATGTAACACCTCTAGATCCTTTTTTAGATCTTGTGTACAGAACTTCAAAGTTAACCACTTGCTCAGTTTGTTATTAATAAGGAAATATTTATTTTCAGTGCTACCAAAACCCCTCATATTTTGGTGAAAGTTAAGAGACTGGTTATTTATTTTTGGTGTGGCTCTTATCACCAAATCACATCTAAATCTGTTTCTCTACTCCTCTGGCACATTCTTCTCCTTTGAACATTTCACCTTTCACTCCTCTCATCTCATTTAAAATCCTTCCTTTCTACTACCTACCAAGTTCCATAAGAATTTTCTCTATGTTCACAACTTTCCTCCTTTGGCCTCCGCACTGGATGACTTCTCATCCTCAGTAATTTCAAACTCCATCTCAACTCGTAATGCTCTCTCCTGCGTTCACTGCTTTCTTATCCTCTCTCAGTTTCTCCCTCCAGAAAAATGCCCCAACCCATATTCATGGCCACCCCCTTGACCTTGCCAAGTCACATGGCCTTGTTATTCCCATTGAATCAATCACAGATAAGGCCATCTCTGATCATTTTCTTGCATCACTCTTCACTCTCATCCCTCCTTCCCGTCTCTATCCCAATCATACTCTTTTGTGTCTGCTCCTGGAAAAAATTCCCCCAATTCGCTTACAGCCATATTTGCAAAATTCCAACACTATAACCTTTAGCCCTCCATTCCCCATGGTATTTTTGTAGCTACTCATTTGCTGAACCGCATACTTACTACCAACAACAAATGCGAAGAGCTCACGGACTTTTTTGTCACTAAGATTGAGTCCGTCTGATCATCTGCCTCTGCCATTTCATAGAAGCATAGAATGGTTACAGCATAGAAGTAGGCCATTTGACCCATCCTGTCTGTGCTGGCTTTCTGCAACAGCAACTCACCTGTTCCAATCCCCTGCTTTTCCCTGTAGCCCTGCAAATTTTTTTCTCCTCAGATAGTTATCCTATTCTCTTTTGAAGGCCTTGATTGAATCTGCCTCCACCATCCTCTCAGGCAGTGCATTCCGGATGCTAACCACTCACCTTGTTACTACCAAGGCGGGAGGAGTGCATTGTTAGTTCATTCCCACTTCTCCACAGGTCACAGCATATCAATAAATTTTACCACTTACCAAAGCAGCCAATTAGATACTCCAATATAAAAGCAAAATACTGCGGATGCTGGGAATCTGAAATAAAAACAAGAAATGCTGGAAATACTCAGCAGGTCTGGCAGCATCTGCGGAGAGAGAAGCAGAATTAATGTTAATTAGATACTCTGTTTGTCCCCAGAATAAAGCACACCAATCAACAACAAAATTAACTGTTTATTATAAAACTAAGTCTTAACCAATAAGAACGTAAATCTATATACAAATTGAGATATTAAAGCTCCTTATTTTTTCCCTGACCCTCATGCACATACATCCAAAAACCGGTTAACTGGGGGAAAAAAGGATTTTTGTTTGCAGCTGTTTCATAGGAATTAAAGGAATAAAGAGCTTAGACTGCCATGATCTGGAATGAAGTTCTTCGGTTTGGTGAGGTGTCCCAAAGTCGAATAGTTGGATGCCACTCAAAACCTTTCCAGGTGAGGTCGATGAACAGTCTGTGTTGGGTAGGTGTTCAAAGAACTTTAACGGTAGAAGGCTTCACATAGGTCTTCCATCAGAGGTGTTGCAACAGGTGTCAGTTCTCGCATTTGATGCAAAAGTGTTTTTAAAGATACAAGATTTCTGCAAATTCAGGGTTACTTCAAAAATGCAGGAGGCAACAGTACCACTTCAGACAAGCTTTTGCTTTTCAAGAGCAAAGATTCTTTACAGAGATAATACTTGTCTGGTTTTTCTGCTCTCCTGGCAGATCCATAACAAATTCCAGTTGCCTGCTTTTGTAAAAACTCACTGGCTTTTAAAGTTCAAAAATGAAACCAAAACCTCCAGAAACAAGTCACATGCCAAGTCATACATTCTCTCTTGTCACAACAGAGGGTAGCACTTAGGTCAACCCCCTCCTGGTTTCCTTGAAATTACCTGTTTTCCATTCCTTGTTTACTAGTTCAACTTTTGTTGAACTTCCTTTCAAAAACATCCATTAAGTTCAGCTATCTTCAGATGTCTTCATGTCCACTGAAATCTTTTTCCAGTTTTTAAAAATATACAATACCAGGTTTTAATACAAAAATGGAAATCCTCGTAACGCTGTTTTTTAAAAAAAAAAGTTTTTCCTTATGACACTGTTGCTTCTTTTGCCAATTACCTTAAATCAGTGTCCTCTCGTTCTGGATCCTTCTGCCAATGGGAACAGCTTGTTCCTATCTGTCTAGACCCCTCATTATTTTGAACATCTCTATCTCTCAGGAGAACAGCCCAGCTTCTCCAATCTATCCACATAACTGAAGTTCCTCATCCCAGGAACTGTTCATGTAAAACATTTTTGCGCCCTTTTTAATGCCTTAACATGTTTTCTAAAGTCTGGTGCTAAGAACTGGACACAATATTCTAATTGAGGCCAAACCAGTGTTTTATACAGGTTTATCATAACTTCCTTGTTTTTGTACTCTGTGCCCCTATTTAAAAAGACCAGGATCCCATATGCTTTATTAACCTCTTTCTCAACCTGCCCTGCAATCTTCAATGATTTGTGAACATATACTCCCAGGTCCCTCTGCTCCTGCACCTTTCAGTTTATATTGCTTCTCTTCATTCTTCCTTCCAAAATGATTCACTTCACACTTTTCTGCATTAAATTTCTTCTGCTATTTCCCTGCCCATTCCACCAGTCTGTCTATCCTCTTGAAGTTTATCACTATCCTCCTTGCAGTTCACAATACTTCCAAGCTTTGTGTCATCTGCAAATTTTGAAATTGTGGCCTGTACACCCAAGTCCAGGCCAATAATACATATCAAGAAAAGCAAGGGTGCCAACATTGACCCCTGGGGAACCCCACATTATACCTTCCTGAAAAGTCTGAAAAGCAACCATTCACAATTACTCTCTTTCCTGTCACTCAGCCAATTTCAAATCCATGTTGCTACTGTCCCATTTATTCCATGGGCTCTAGCTTTGCTGAAAAACTTGTTATATGGCATTTTACAAAACGCCTTTTGTAAGTCCATGTACGCCTCATCAACTGCATCACCCTCATTAAGCCTCTGTTAACTTATCAAAAACCTCAAGCAAGTTAGTTAAACACGATTTGCCCTTAACAAATTTGTACTGGCTTTCCTTAATTAATCCACATTTATCCAAGTGACTATTAATTTTGTCCCAAGTTATCATTTCTAAAAGTTTTCCCACTACCAAAGTTAAACTTACTAGCTTGTAGTTCCTGGGCTTGTCCTTACACCCTTCTTTTGAATAAAGGTGTAGCATTTGCAATTCTCAAGTCCTGTGCCACCACAGCTGTATCTAAGGAGGACTGAAAGATTATAGCCAGTGTCTCTGCAATTTCTACCCTTACTTCCCTAAGTATCCTTGGATGCATCTCATCCAGACTTAGCATCTTTAGTACAGCTAGCCTTTCTAACCTATTTCAGTTTTTAGCCCATCCAGTGTCTCAACTACCTCCTCTTTCACCATGACTTGTGCAGCATCTTCTTCCTTGGTGAAGACATTTAGCACTTCATACATGCTCTCTGCCTCCATGTGTAAATCCCCTTTTAGGTCCCTAATGGCCACACTCCTTTTACCATCCTTTTACTATTTATGTGCCTGTAGAAGACTTTTAGATTCCCTTTTATGTTAGTCGTGAGTCTCTTCTCATATTCTCTCTTTGATTCCCTTATTTGTTTTTTCACTTTCCCTCTGAACCTTCTATATTCAGCTGGTTGTCAGTTGTATTATCCACCTGACATCTATCATATTCACCCTTTTTCTGCTTCATCTTGCTCTCTATTTCTTTCATCATTCAGGGAGCTCTGATCTATTGGTCCTACCTTTCCCCCATGTGGGAATGTACCTTGACTGTACTCGAGTTATCTCCTCTTTAAAATCAGCCTATTGTTCAGTTACAGTTTTGCCTTCCATTCTTCTGCTCCCCTTAACCCTATTCCTATTAAACTGCTGACCATCCAACGTCCCTTCCTAGTTCCTATTTTAGCTAATATTGTTAACAGTTTCTCTCTTCGGGTACTGCTCCTTTCTCCGTCAAATGTACTGTCATCAGCCCTCTCAAAAAAAAAAAAAACCCTTGATCCCATTGTCCTTGCAAACTACCACCCCATCGCCTACCTCTATTTCCTCTCCAGAATCCATGAACACACCACATCCCAAATCTGTGCCTATCTTTTTGGGAACTTCATATTTGAATCCTCCCAATCAGGTTGCCGGCGCTGCCACAGTACCAAAATGGTTCTTAACAAAGTCACAAACAACATCCTATGTGACTGTGGCTGTTGTAAACTATCCCTCTTCGTCCTTCTTGGTCTGTCTGCAACCTTTGACACGGTTGACCACACTATCCTCCTCCAACACCCCTCTGCCACCGTCCAGCTGGAACTGCACTTCTATGGTTCCATTCTGATCCATCTAATTGTAACCAGAGAATCAACTGCACTGGCTTCTCTTCCGGCTCCCAATCTATCCTTGGTCCCCTCCTATTTCTCATCTTCATGCTGCCCCTTGACAACATCATCTGAAAACACAGTGACAGTTTCCACATAGGTGTTGATAACACCCAGTTCTATCTCTCCATCACCTCTCTTGACCCCTTCATTATCTGTGATTTGCCACATTACTTGTCCAACATCCAATTCCGGATGAGCAGAAATTTCTTCCAATTAAATAGTGCGAAGACCAAAGCCATTGTCTTTACAAACTCCATTCCCTAGCTACTGACTCCATCCCTCTCCCTGGAAACTGTCTAAGGCTGAACCGGACTGTTGGCAACCTTGGCGTCATATGTGACCCGAGATGAGCTTCCGATCACATTTCTATGCCATCACTAACAGCGCCTATTTCCACCTATAGAAAAGCAAAATGCTGTGGATGCTGGAAATCTGAAACAATAACAGAAAATACTGGAAATATTCAGACAGCATCTGTGGAAAGAAAAACAGTTCATGACATGTTCCTAAAATGTGGTGACCAGAACTGGATGTGGTACTCTAGTTGTGGCCTGTCCAGAGTTTTAGAAAGGTTCAGTATAACCTCCCTGCTCTTGTGCATAACATCTCTATTTATGAAGCCCAAGATCCCATATGCTTTGCTAAACACTCCCCTGACACCTTCAAAGATCCATGCACATGCACTCCCAGGTGTCTGTGTCTCTGCACACTTTTTAGAACTGTCCCATTAACTCTATATTGCCTCTCCCTATCCCTTCTGCCAAAATGCAGCACCTCACACTTCTCCGTACTACATTCCATTTGCCACTTGTCTGCCTGTTCTGCTAGTCTATCTACATCCTGTTGCAGTCAATTTGTAACATCCTGACACACCTCCATTCGTCTCCTGACCTCATTACAGCCTTGGTCCAAACATGAACAAAGAGCTGAACTCAAGCAAGGTGAGAGTGATTGCCCTTGATGTCCAGGCAGCATTTGACCAAGTATGGCATCAAAGAGCCATAGCCAAATTGAAGTCAATGGGAATGGAGGAAAACTCTCCATTGGTTGGAGTCATACCTGGCACAAAGCAAGTTGGCTGTGGTTGTTGGAGGCCAATCATCTCAGCCCCAGGACATTGCTGCAGGAGTTCCTCAGGGTAGTGTCCCAGGCCCAACTATCTTCAGCTGCTTCATCAATAATCTCCCTTCCATCATAAAGTCAGAAGTGGGGATACTCACTGATGATTGTATGATGTTCAGTACCATTTGTAACTCCTCAGATACTGAAGCAGCCGTGTTCATATGCAGCAAGACCGGGACAACATTCAGGCTTGGGCTGATAAGTAGCAAGTAACATTCACACCACACAAGTGCCAGGCAATAACGATCTCCAACATGAGAGAATCTAACCATATTCCCTTGGCATTCAACAGCATTACCATTGCTGAATCCCCCACTATCAACATGCTGGAGGTTACCATTGACCAGGAGCTGAACTGGAGCAGCCACATAAATACTGTGGTTACAGGTGCAGGTCAGAGGTTGGGAATCCTGCAGCAAGTAAATCACCTCCTGACTCCCCAAAGCCTGTCCACCAAATACAAGGCACAAGTCAGGAGTGTGATGGAATACAGTCCACTTGCTTGGATGAGTGCAGCTCCAACAACACTGAGGAAGTTTGATACCATCCAGGACAAAGCAGCTCGCTTGATCAGCACCCTATCAACCACCTTAAACATTCACTCCTTCCACTACTGATGCACAGTCGCAGCAGGTTGTACCAAATACAAGATGCACTGCAGCAACTCACTACGCCTCCTTTGACAGCATCTTCATAACCCGCAACTTCTTCCACCTAGAAGGGCAAGAGCAGCAGATGTGTGGGAACACCATCATCTGCAAGTTCCCCTCCAAGCCGCGCGCCATCCTGACTTGGAAATATATCGCTGTTCCTTGACTGTCGCTGGATCAAAATCCTGGAACTCCCTCTCTAACAGCACTGTGGGTGTACCCGCACCAGATGGACTGCAGCAGTTCAAGAAGGCAGCTCGCCACCACCTTCTCAAGGGCAGTTAGGGATGAGCAACGCTGGCCTAGCCAAACAGGGGACAAACAGGCCACACACAAACGGGACAAACAGGCCACGCACAAACGGGACAAACAGGCCACACACAAGCAGCAGTCCCTTTAAGATGCAAGCATGTGTGGCTGTGGAGTTATCTTAAGGGACTGCACAGTGAATCAAACAGGCAGCGCACAGCAAAGGGGAATTAGAGGGGACATTACCCACTACTCTCCGAAATATCTGTGTCCTCTAATACTGGCCTCTTGAGGATCCCATTATTACATTAAAGGTGCTACATAAATTCAAATATTGTCATTTATCTCACCTGCTGATCTTACATTAGCTGCTGCATTTGCCTAAAAGTACCACACCTGCTGATTCAGCACATGGTAAGAATGTGCTAAGGCACGATATAAATACAAGTTCTTCAATTTTTTCAGTGAATCAAGGAATTACAGAGCTATGTTCAGTTAATGGAGTTGAGCAGGCTTGAGGGGTTGAATTCTCATAGAAACTCCTATTCACATGTTTACCCTGTATATATTTGTGCACTTGTGAGGTTTCTACTCGTAGGAAGTGCAAATTTGCCGAATTGGAACATTGGCCACCCGTAGGGAGAGAGTTCCGGAGAAGCTGGCGCATGAGAGGCTTTGCTGTTGGTATACTGGCTGGGTCTGTTGGATTGATACTATATGCAGAAATGCAGCAACAGCTCCTGAATTCAAGGGCGCTCCAATTAAATGCTCGCTTTACGTTTTCTAAATACTGTGCTGCTGGAGAAAGTTAAAAAACAATATTACTGGGAAAGAAAAGAAAATCGAGACCAGTCTATGAGACAGTTATATATTATAAGTGCAGAAGAAGCATTTCATTACATGTACAAAAACCCATATCAGTGTTTACAAGGAGGGGTTCACCGGATAAGCCATATGCAGAGCAATCTATGGCCAACTCCACCCCTGACACCATTGTTCCAACATTTTTATTCAGTTTGTGTCACCCCCTCCTCTCCTGACAGTGCTGACTTTTGCTGGGTACAGTTCCACCAGTGGCCGGTACCCACTGGTACCTTGGCCCAAGTGTCCAGTCTTCAGCCCGATCCAGAGCTCACCCACTAACCACAGTATGCATGGGATAGCAATCAGGTGCAGGATCATCAGCACATTTCCCTCTCCACTCCCCCCAATGTGAACAATTGTAGCCTGCAATGGCACCAGGTCTGCCCCAGCTGAGACTAGACCTGGAATTAAACATGGATCTGTCAGGCTCCATACAATATAACCTTAACTAAATGAGTCTTTGGAGGGACTGAGCAATACAGATCTGCACTAGCTGGATTGTGGGACAGTTAAACCCAAATCTATGGCATTTGGATAGTGTGCAGTACTGTCGGAAAATTCCAAAAATATAGCCCAGAGACATTAGAATATAAATACATGTTTAGTATCGAAAATGTAAACTTTTTAAGAGCTGTTGTAGCATTTTGGTCGCACAGTATAAAAATTGCCAAGTAGTTGGGAGGCGGTGCAGTGGATTTGATATGTTTCTATCCAATATGGAGGATACAAGAAGCAAGCGTCGCAGTTCAGCACCTGATTGGGTAGGGGAGATACAAAACTTTAGGAGCCATCCCGCTCTCTGTGTCAGGAAGCTCAGTCTCCACAGACGCTGTACATTCTGTGTAAATCCCAACATTCCATACAGTCCTTAAACCCAAGCATTCACTAGCTCTCTGTGAATCCCAGCGCACAGGACAAGTGTCTCCGTGGTGACGGGGAGTTACTGGAGCTTGCTGCCATTTGTGGCAGATCCAGAGTTGATAAAGGATCTGTAAGTTATGAGGGCCTTTTACATGAGTGGCAACTCAGCACCAAAAGTGGGATGAGTCAACAGTGCCTGACAAGACCTCAAGTCATTGAAATGAAAACAGCAGGGAAACACTGGGGGACACAGGATGTGTTACCTACAGGCAGAACAAGTGTTACTCTCACAATCAGAGGGCACTGAGTTACTCCCCGAGGACAGGAAATAACTCAAACCCTAGAACACAGGGAATTACTCGCATACTCGTAGAACAGAGTGTTGCTCTAAACATGTAGACTCCAGAGGATTGCTTTCACACCCACACAGCAGAATTACTCATTGAGACTTGAATCAAATTCACATTGAAAGTTTTCCTGCACATTCTACAAAAATTAGTTGTTTATAGCTGGGTGGAAAAATAACTACAGTGAAGGTTTGGTGTTGGATACACGTGACCCAAAGCGTGAAACAAGTGGTGCAATGGCCAAGGGAAATTTCTGATGGTGATGACAAACCCCCTGCACCAAACAACTGCAAAAAGAGCTGAGAAAGAACACATGAATCTTCAGTGTCCTTGTCTGCATCCTGGGGAGACTGGAGTCAGGGCAAATCAACTGGATTGAGGGTGAGGTAAAGTTTCGAGGCAGTATAAAATTTGGACAGATTTCAGGATAAGGTGAATGCAGAGTCTCCCTTGATTGAAGTTCATCTTCAATAGACCAGAAAACATTACAGGATATTATAACAGTGCCAAGTAATGCCAACCCAATGTACAAGCAGGATCAAACATCCATCATAACTGTCCATCTTTATCCCTTTTTTCTAAGGTGCTGACAAGCTAAGAGGCAGGCAGAGATTGGGGCTGCTTCAGAGATCTTTCACTGGTGCGGTTCGACATAAAGAATCTGCAGTAGTCAGTACAGAGTGTGAGACTTTGTGGGACCTAGTCCATGGATCAGGCCTCATAGAACTTCCTCTCCATCTGTTTGGTGACTGTTCCACTTGTCATCATTGTCCGAGTGATCTGTTGGGTGATGGATGTTCCACCTTCCATTCTTTGTGTCGTGACACTCATTCCTTCTGAAAACCAAACCAGTGAATTAGTTTCAGAGCAGATCAGGAGACCCAGATATTCAGTATTAGTATAGTGACCGAGTCAGGGGAAAGGGTAGTACACCAGGCAGAGTACCACACCAGGTTGGTTACCACTCCTAGCTGGGTGCCACTCCCAGCTGGTTACCACATTAGGCTGGTTACCATAGCAGGCTCAGAACCACTCCTGACTGGGTACCACACCAGGCTGGATACCAGGCTGCGTACTGCAAGAGACTGAGTACACCTTTATTCGCTAGGCCAGTTTTAATTATGTGGGGTTATGACAGCAAATGCAGTCAGGACATACCTGAGAATAAGGGGTCGATGGTGGAGTGCATCAGGCTAGTCTGTGTGCTCATATTTCCAGGTACCGTATATCCCTCATGCCTCATTACCATCTGCTTACTGTACTCAGAAAGGTTTGCTAGGAAACAAAATCAGAACATGGCTATTACAACATGGAACAGAAAAGGCCACTAGGAACCATCAACATCCTTCCATAAATATGTCGAAGAAATGTTGTACAAAGGTTTTCACCATATCCTTCAGTGCCCCCTCACAAGGTCCCACACACCCTCCTCATTAGGTACCTCAGTCTTTTCTCACCAGGTCCCTCAGTTCCATATCACCGGGTCCCTCAGTCCCTCCTCACCAGGTCCCTCACTTTCTCCTCACCTGGTCACTCCCTCCCTCCTCACCATGTTCTTTCTCATCATATCCTTCAATCCCTCCAGTTATTTCTTGACCACACATAAACTGTCTATTCTATTGTTCTAATATAAAAGCAAAATACTGCAGATACTGGAAATCTGAAATAAAAACAAGAAATGCTGGAAATACTCAGCAGGTCTGGCAGCATCTGTGGAGAGAGAAGCAGAGTTAACGTTTCAGGTCAGTGACCCTTCACCAGAATTGGCAAAGATTAGAAATGTAATAGGTTTTAAGCAAATAAAACAGGGGTGGGGCAAGAGATAACAAAAGTGAAGGTGTTGATAGGACAGGATCACAGAGAATAACTGACCAGAAGGTCATGGAGCAAAGGCAAACAGTATGTTAATGGTGTGTTGAAAGACAAAGCGTTAGTGCAGAGAGGGTGTTAATGGACAGAAAAATGAACAGCCCTGGCCCAAAGCACAAACTTGAAAAAAACAGTGGTTATAAAAAAGGAATGATGAAACAAACTAAAATAAAATAAACAAATAAAAAAAACTAAAAATAAAAAGGGGGGCCCGTCATGCTCTGAAATGATTGAACTCAATGTTCAGTCCGGCAGGCTGTAGTGTGCCTAATCGGGAAATGAGATGCTGTTCCTCGAGCTTGCATTGACGTTCACTGGAACACTGCAGCAAGCCCAGGACAGATATGTGGGCATGAGAGCAAGGGGGGAGTGGGTGTTGACATACTGTTTGCTTTTGCTCCATGACCTTCTGGTCAGTTATTGTCTGTGACCTTGTCCTATCAACACCTTCACTTTTGTTATCTCTTGCCCCACCCCCACTTTATTTTGTTTAAAACCTATTACATTTCTAACCTTTGCCAGTTCTGATGAAAGGTCGCTGACCTGAAACATTAACTCTGCTTCTCTCTCCACAGATGCTGCCAGACCTGCTGAGTATTTCCAGCATTTCCTGTTTTCATTACATTGTTCTCACTTGGTAGTTTCTTCCACAGCTTAAATGTGCTTTGGTGAAAAATGTTGTCCAAAATTCTCCTTTATACTCTCCATTTTCTAATTTTTAAATGTTATCTTTACAGATTCATATTGTCAACAACTGGAACATTGCACAACCCCTCCACCACTGCAACCGTACGTATGTATGAAGGAAGGTAGGTAGGAAGGAAGGAAGGTAGATAGATAGATTGATTGATTGCCTGTCAAATTAACTGTCTGGCCAAGGGCTCAGCTGTTTAAGGCAGTGACTAATAAACAGACCAGAAATATTCAGGGCATTAGAGACAATTGTATGTGATGTATTCATTATTACCGAGTGATACCTCGCTTACTGTGCTGACTCCTACCTCCATCCTGTGACTCGATGGTTATTATCCCTTCACGCTCTGGACCATAACCTTGTGTCGTCCTTGCTTGAACCTTGAACTTATATGGAACATTTTCACTGAGGTGAGGCACCATCAGTGTCATTTCTACATCATCACCCTCCACTTGATAGGTCTTGATCTCATCTGTTGGAGGAATTGAGATACAATGTGGGCCAAGTTGTTAAGGTTTTTTTGTTAACCGCAGTCTGGCATCTACTGATACCAAACACTCGGAGCCACTCCAGCAGAGAGAGAGAGAGAGAGAAATAGCTACACGACCATATCAGAGCAGGGGGTGGGGAGGGTGGTGCTGGTGGGGGTGGTCACAGAGACTGATACCAACTGGATCATACTAGGGGTCATAGAGGGCGATACCGACAGAAACAGACCGGGGGTCATAGAGAGTGATACCTACAGAAACAGACTGGGGGTCACAGGGAGTGATACCTACAGAAACAGACTGGGGGTCACAGAGAGTGATACCTACAGAAACGACTGGGGGTCACAGAGAGTGAGACCTACAGAAACAGACTGGGGGTCACAGAGAGTGATACCTACAGAAACAGACTGGGGGTCACAGGGAGTGATACCTACAGAAACAGACTGGGGATCACAGAGAGTGATACCTACAGAAACAGACTGGGGGTCAGAGAGGGCGATTCCTACAGAAACAGACTGGGGGTCATAGAGAGTGATACCTACAGAAACAGACTGGGGGTCACAGAGAGTGATACCTACAGAAACAGACTGGGGGTCACAGAGAGTGACACCTACAGAAACAGACTGGGGGTCACAGAGAGTGATACCTACAGAAACAGACTGGGGGTCACAGAGAGTGACACCTACAGAAACAGACTGGGGGTCAGAGAGGGCGATACCTACAGAAACAGACTAGGGGTCATAGAGGGCAATACCTACAGAAACAGACTGGGGGTCAAAGAGAGTGATACCTACAGAAATACACTGGGGGTCATAGAGAGCGACACCTACAGAAACAGACTGGGGGTCACAGAGAGTGATACCTACAGAAATACACTGGGGGTCATAGAGAGTGATACCTACAGAAACAGACTGGGGGTCATAGAGAGTGATACCTACAGAAAGAGACTGGGGGTCACAGAGAGTGATACCTACTGAAACACACTGGGGATCGCAGTGAGTGATTCCTACAGGACCATACTTGGGGGAATCGCAGAGAATGATGCATACAGGAACAGACTGGGGGTCACAGAGAGTAATACATAAGAACATAGGAGCAGGAGTAGGCAATTCAGGCCGTCGAGCCTGCTCTGCCATTCAATATGATCATGGCTGATCATCCACTTTAATGCCTTTTTCCCACACTATCCTCATATCCCCTTATGTCATTTGTATTTACAAATCTGTCAATCTCTGCTTTAAACCCACTCAATGACTGAGCTTCCACAGCTCTCTGGGGTAGAGAATTCCAAAGATTCACAACCCTCTGTGTAAAGAAATTTCTTCTCTTCTCTGTCCTAAGTGGCTTCCCCCTGATTCTAGACTCCCCAATCAGGGGAAATATCTTAGCTGCATCTACCCTGTCTATCCCTTTCAGTATTTTGTAGGTTTCAATGAGATCACCTCTCATTCTTCGAAACTCTAGAGAATATAGGCCTAGTTTCCCCAATCTCTGTTCATAGGACAGCCCCACCATCCCGGGAACAAGTCTGGTGAACCTTTGTTGCATTCATAAAAATATATATAGAAACAGAGTGGGGGTCACAGAGTGATACCTACAAGAACACACTGGGGGATTCACGGGGAGTGATACGTACAGGAACACACAAGGAGCAAGGGTCACAGGGAATGATATCTACAGGACCACACCGAGGATCACAGGCAGCGATACCTATGGGAACATGCAGGCACTGTTACCTTAGGAGTCAGCAGGGCCATTGAAGTGCTCCTCACAGCAGTGTATTGGGTGAAGAAAGTTAAGGAGGAGGGAGCTTCAGTCCAAAGAATGGAATATTTTCTCTGTGTTTTCCTTCTGACAGAAAGAATACTCCTAAAGCCTCAAAAATGTTGAAAATACTGGAAGTTCAAAGCAAGTTTGGCAGCATGAGTGAAGAGAGGTTAATATTTTGGGTGGAATCATCTACCTCCAAGATATTAACCTTTCTTTTCTTGCTCAGACTTTGACTGACTGTCCCTGTGGATTTCCAGCATTTCCTGCTTTTTTCTTGGTTTTGACTTTTAAAACTTTGCTTTTGCAATGACTGCAGTAACAGAATGAAGAGAACGAGTGTTAGTGCATCGTAAATACCCTGTTGCATCCTTCAAACAAGGCAAGTCTGACAGGTAAAGTTCACCTGAAAGCACCTTGTCAACCTGTAAGGATGAGACTGCCTCACAGTTTCATCATCTGTGAAATATCCCAACTTTAGTTAATGGAGGTAGCCTTGTGATATGGGTTGGAAATTGTTGGGAGGTAGGAGACAGAGAGTAGGGATTAAGGGTGTGTACTCAGAATGGCGATGTGATAAGTGGTGTTCAACAGGGATCTGTACTGAGGTGTCAGCTTTTCACCATATTTATTAATGACTTGGATGAAGGAATAGAGATTTGGATATTTGTTTGCCGATAACAGTTAAGTTAGGAACATCAAGTTGTGCTGATGGGAGCAGAATTTTATTTTATTTGTCCTTGGGACGTGAGGTGGCTGGCAAGGCCAGCCTTTATTTTCCATCGCTAATTACCCTTGAGAAGGTTTAATGTTTCATTTGAAGGACGACACCTCTGACAGTGCTGCACTCCTCAGTATCAGCCAGGATTTTGTGCTCAAATGTCTGCAGTGGGTCTCAAACTCACAACCAGAGGTAAGGCTGCTATGAATTGAGCTAAGGTCGTAACTTCCTGCAAGAGAAACAGGTGATTATTAAGGATTGTTTTGGTGCTTACCTTGCCCATCCAATGGTTCACAGGTCACCAGGTAGCCCACGATGTCTCCATTTGGTTTACGGGGTTTCTCCCAGCTCAGTTTGAGCAGCTCAGAGTTAATGGCAGTAAATACCAGGGGTCCTGGAGCACTGGGTGTGCTTAATGTGAAGGGAGAGCCTGCAGGGAAAGAACAGGGGCAGTTAGGATGTATTCCATTACTCCAACAGAGCAGAACTGCACTCATCAGCCTGTAACGCAATAAATTACCAACAGCTACCGCAGCAAGGTCATTGCACCAGGTCCCTGATAGCACAGTTGATGAATGCCTAATGGCGTGTAGCCACACAGGTCTACATGGTCCCAGGTTCTAACCCCTGGTCCATGCCGAGTTATCTTACCTCAGCTAGGCTGGACGTTGGGGTCAGTAAAATTGTACTCAACACTCCTGGGCTAGAATTTGGGCCAGCGTTCTCAATCCTGACCACTATCCAATGACCCTCGCTGCTTGGAGCATGGGTGTTGGACAATGACTGATGGCAGGATCACATTCAGTTGTGAAGCCATCACTGGTAAAACAGTCTGTCAGTTCTCACCATCTAGGCTCAAAGGTGAAGGATGGTCATTTGAACAGCACTGACTGCAGGTCGACCTGTACAAGGAGCAGGTGCCTTCAGAAGAGAACAAGCAGAATGAAACAGAAGAGATTTTTATGTTGTCAGCTGTCCTAATTTATTCTCAGAACCTCAAAACTGTGAGCAGGAATCTGAATTTACATTTAGAAAATGCTTCCCAAAGCTCTTCATATCCAATGATTACTTCTGAAGTGTAGTCACTGTTGCAGGGTAATTCAGCATGGGATCTTATACTTTCACAGGCTGCCAGGGCCTTCACGTAATGATTCATCTGAAAAACAGCATCTGTGACAATGCAGTGCTCTCTCAGTACCGCATTGGGGTGCCAGCCTGGATTATGACCTTAGGTCTTATAATGATACTTAAACCCATGACCTTCTAACTCAGAGGTGAAAGTGCTACCAGCTGAACCAAGCTGGACTTCTCACCTCCTCCAGTTTTCCCTTCTTCCTACTATCTACTGGCTTTTAAAACCCAAGGTTGGCATCATTACTACTTTCTGATTTACTTCATCTTTTTTCTTAATCTGATTTATGAGAAAGTTCTAGGGATGAGAGACTTCAGTTACGTGGATAGATTGGAGAAGCTGGGGTTGTTCTCCTAAGAGGAGAAGGTTGAGAGGAGATTTGATAGAGGTGTTCAAAATCATGAAGGCCTGGACAGAGGAAATGAAGAGAAACTGTTCCCATTGGCAGGTGGGTCGAGAACCTGAGGACACTGATTTAAGGTGATTTGCAAAAGAACCAGAGGCGACATGAGGAAAAACTTTTTTACACAGCAAGTGGTTAGGATCTGGAATGCACTGCCTCAGAATGTGATGGAGGCAGATTCAATTCTGGCCTTCAAAAGGAAATTGGATAATTGCAGCAAAAAAATGCAGGGCTGTGGGGAAAAGGTGGGGGAGTGGGACTAGCTGAGTTGCTCTTACAGAGAGCCGGCACAGGCCGAATGGCCTCCTTCTGTGCTGTAAGATTCTATGAATCTTTTTAAACTTTACTGGTGTCCTGCACTATATGTACCTGTCAGTCAACAAAGCTTAACCAAATCTAAGGTTGTGGGTAATGGTTATGGTGCTCAATTGGTGATCCTGATGTTGTGGAATCAAATCCCACCATGGCAAGTTGTTAAACTGAATTAATTGACATATTCTAGTAATAACTATCATTGTAAAAACCTATCTGGTTCACTGGAGTCCTTCAGAGAAGGGAACCAGCGACCCCTACACAGAACCAGCCACCCTGACACAGAACCAGCCACCCCGACACAGTTGTTTCTTAACAGCATTTAAATAGTTTGGCAAGCCACTTAGTTGTAAAGACAACAATGACACTACTTAAGGTACATCACCACCTTCTCAGGACAATGAAGGGGATCAATAAATGCCGGCTTTGCCAACAGCACATGAACAAACAATTCAAAAATATAGATATTGGGAAATTGGTCTTTTACTCGCGAGCCTTGACAAATTGGTGACTGTTAAATGAATTGACAAAAATCAGGGAGTATTCACCAATCTGAAGAATAGTCCTACACCTTGCAGTATAGGTGACACATGGTGGGTCTCTCCACTCTGCAACTTGATGGAAAAAACTGAATGAATGAATACTTCTACAAACATAGCACGAGCACCAACAAGAGATCAGGATCACTCGCATGGTTCTCGGACTGGGTTTAGATCATTGGGACCTCAAACAATGGGCCTGAAAGAAAAGAAACAAATGACTTGCATTTATATAGCACCTTCCACAACCGCAAAGTACTTTACAGCCGATTAAGTACATTTGAAGTGTAGTCACGGTTGTAATCACTATGTTGTAGTCACGATGTGACTTTGATCATGATAAACTATCCTTCTTGACCTGTCTACAGCCTTCAACATAGTTCACCACACTGTTCTCTTGTGCCTCTCCTACATCATCTGGCTGGGTGGAACTACCCTTGCCTGGTTCTGTTCTTATCTATCAAATCGTAGCCAGAGAATCACATACAATGGCTTCTCTTCCCACTCTCACACCGTTAACTCTGGAGTCCCTCAAGGATCTATCTTTGGCATTCCCCCTTATTTCTCATCGACATGCTGCCCACTTGGCAACATTATCTGAATCACAGCGTCAGGTTTCACATGTAACACTGAAGACATTCAGCTCTACCTCACCATCACCCCTCTTGACCCATTCACTGTCTCTAATTTGTCACACTGCTTGTCAGACATCTAGTATTGGATGAGCAGAAATTTCCTTCAACTAAATATTGTGAAGACCAAAGCTATTGGCTTTGGACCTGCCACAAACTCCGTTCTCTACACCATCTCCCTGGCAACTGTCTGAACCTGAGCCAGACTGTTCACACCTTGGTTTGTGTTTGACCCAGAGATGAGCTTCTGACTGCATATCTGCTCCAACACCAAGACCTCCACCTCCGCAACAGAGTCCAACTCTGCATTGGCCTCAGCTCATCTGCTGCTGAAACCCTCATCCATGCCTTTGTTACCTCAAGACCCACCATTCCACTGCTGTCCTGGCTGACCTTGTATCTTCCACCCTACATAAACTTGCGCTCATCCAAGACTGTATCTTAACTCACTCCAAGTTCCGTTACCCATCACCCCTGTACTTGCTGACCTCTATTGGCTTCTGCCTTAACTTTAAAATTCTCATCCATTTTTAAATCCTGTCTTGCCCCTTCCTATCTCTGTAACCTCCTCCATCCCTACAAGCTGTCCTAATATCTCTTTCTGTGGTCCACTGCCAAACCCTTGTGAAGTGCATTGAGGCATTTTGCTATGTTAGAGGCACTATATAAATGCAAGTTTTAGCAGTACTAATGTATGAAGGCAGCAGTCAATTGACACACAGCAAGGTCCCACAAACCTTGTGATAATGGTGTTGTTTGAGGGCTAAATAAAGATAAACATGCATTAGAGAAGTCAAGCCAACTTTAGAATTATTTTTCTCCAATCCTTGCTTACTTTGGTCTCTTGAATTGGCCCAACCTCCTGTCATATGGCGCAACACACCAAGTTATTTAATGAGTACACACTCCAAGTGGCTTGTCTCATGGCATTACATTTAACTCAGAACAAATCTAAGTTTGTGTAGATTAAAGAGAATCCTCCAGGATTCCAGATTGTACTCCTTACCCCCGTAACAATGCAACGCTTCATTCTTCACTAACAGCAACTCACGGAAATATATCGAGGGCAGGTCCCTCAAGCTGGTCAGTCCGACAATTACCTGGGACTGGGCTGAGAGGGCTCAGCGGGTCCACCTTCGATTCAATGGTGATAACTCCTTCTCGCTCTGGACCCCACCCCTTTTCACTCAGAGCCTTGACCTTGAATATGTAGGAGTAGTTGGGTAGAAGATCATTGATGATCAGGGAATTTTCATTGGGGTTCGAGATTCCAATTGTTTTAATTTCATCTGGAAAATCATAAGAAACTGAGTCAGTTCAACTTCATCACATCATGGCTAGAACAAAATCACATCTCAAAAACAATCACACTCTCTCTTCTCACATGCTTTCTGATAGCTTTTGCATTTACATGTCAGTTACCCCAACTCCTGTCTGCCTTGGTTTGTCCAAAATACCTCTTACTTCATTGATTTCAGCTTGCCTTGGGTCAGCACAGGTTCACCTTAGAATTGGGAGTCCCCTCTGCCCTAATTGCATGGGGGTTGGGGGGGGGGGGCGGGGTTCATCTCCAGAGCCCATATATTTGTCTGCCTGTACCTATAATCTGGTCTCTCTATGTATATCTCTGTCTCTTCCTGTACATTGGTCCTTCTGTATATGTGTATGTCTGCCTCTGCCTATATACCAGTCACTCTGTTTGTCTATGTCGCATTCTCTACAAACATATTCGATTATTTTTCATTTCTAATCTGCAATGTTAGACATTGAGAAACTGCCACCTTCCCATCAAACCACGCTGGGAACCAGTTCAGACATTGAGAGAGTCGGTGAGGTACAGAGCTTCCGTTGGCGGCTGTGGTTCACGGATTGCAGTGAGACAGTACTGACCTCCCAGAAGAGGTTGGTACGTGACTTGATAGCCCAGGACCTCCAGGTCACATTGAGGTTTCTGCCAGCTGACTTTCAATGAGGTTGCTCCGAGCGCAGAGAACACAAGTCGAGTTGGAGTGTCTGGGATCCCGGGAGATCTGTTTTCTGCAGGGAAGAAGACAGAGAAATAAATGCAAAAAAGTGGGAAAGTCTCAAATTAGATGAACATTCAAACATAGGCCACTGCAGTGTTGGAGCTGACATTCTGCACAGGCAATAACCCTCTTTATGGGCCTTGTCTAACATCCTAAAACATCTATCCAGTTGACCAAAGCCCAAAGTTCTGCAGCTTCATGTCTGCAAAAGTGATGTCATGCCAGCAGTGGAGTGGGCCCATTTACAATACCCACCCCTTAGATGTCTATCGGTCATGGGGCTGGCCACAGAATAAGCTGTTAATGATGTCACGCAAATGGGTAAGATATGTCATCCAAAGTATTCCCTCCATTTGCGCCTTTGCAGTACTGGATATCATGGTTGACTGCTGGAGTCGGCCATTGGTAAGAGCATGGTGGGGGTCTGGGTGAGTGGCACTAATTAGCTATTAAAAGGTGTGGGTTCATGAAAGCAATCGATGGGTATGGAGGAGCTACTGGCAATTCTGCAGCGGAGGGGATTCCCCGAATGGCAGGAGATCCTGTTGGGTTATACAAATACCACCTGATCGGGGGCTTGTGCGATGGGAGTCCAAGGGGCACATCCATGAGGCAGGTGTTCGCTCTAGTCCAACCTCAGTGACCCTCCCCCACCCATCCAAGAGTTTAAGGCAGAATCAGAATCTTCGAGTTGGTCTGCAGTAAGATCAGTTTCCAATGCTGAGAGCTGGAGCATAAGGGCTGTTACCTACAGGGACTCTAAGCCTCCAGTGGTTATTATTATTCTTTAATTGTTGTGCTTTTGAAATCTTGCGCTGGAAAATGGAACACTTTACAATTCAAGCACCTGGTGTCAGCATCAAATACTCCCAGAGCAGGTACAGCATGAGTTAGATACAGAGCAGGCGCAGGGGTGGGGGGTGGGATCGGGGGTAAAGCCCCCTCGACACTGTCCCATCAAGCATGCCCAGAGCAGGTATGGGCACTGGTTAGGTACAGAGTAAAAGTTCCTCTACACTGTCACAACTGCAAGTCTAACCTATTGCACTATTGAGACATTTCCCATTTCCCTTACGAGTCATCCTATGGCCATTTAGAAAGATTGCAACATCAAGATAAACATTGATGTCGGACTCCCAAAGGGACTGCAGGATGGTGAATTGGTGAGTTCAATGTGCAGAATTTAAGATTCACATCCTTGTGTTGAAATCACTCCATGTCCTCAACCCTCCCTATCTCTGTAACCTCCTCCAACCCTACAACTCTCTGAGATATCTGCACTCCTCCAATTCTGACCTCTTACGCATCCCTGATTTCCTTCACTCCACCATTAGTGGCTGTGCCTTTAGCTGCTAAGGGTGTAAGCTCTGAAATTGCCCCCTAAACTTCTCCTCGCCACCTCTCTGTCCTCCTTCAAGACATTCCTTAAAACCTATCTCTGACCAAACGTTTGTTCATCTGCCCCAACGTCTCCTCCCGTGAATCAGTATCAATTTTTGTTTAATAATGCATCTGTGAAGTGCCTTGGGTTGTTTTATTACGTTAAAGGTACTATATAAATGCAATTTGTTGTTGTTATTCAGGTAGACCGAGAGACTGTTTTTTTGAGCTGTGGGCTTCTAGGAATTAGGTTGACATTAACCAGAACTCATTAATATAGTTGGTAGAGGAGATTCACATCCCATCAGTCTGGGTGGATTTGAGCTCAGGGTCCAGAGGTACAAAGCAAGTACCTAAACCATTGCATTCCACAGGTCCCATTGTAGGTTTCTTCAAACATTAGCCCAGGCTGTAATAATTGTGAATAAGAAACTGAATTTATGGAAATGTATTGGAAGAAGCCTAACCATGTAGAACCATCTCCAGGTTCTCAAGAGCAGCATTTACATCCTCGGATTCAGTGCGTCTCCTCCCTCCAATCATCTGCTGTGTGATCGTGTAGTTAACTCCCTTCTTTCCATACATTGGTGTTTCTGCACAAACAAACATCTATCAGGAATTCAGGAAACCAGTACTGGAGCAGTCAGAGATACCCAAGTCTTTCCAATCCTTAAGTCCTGAAGGTGCTGCTTTTGTCTGGGGTACAGTTCCACAGTCTCTACCTCATGGCCATTCCTCCTGCATGTTTGACTGTGAAACTCATTGTCCAACAGACACTCAGGTGCACCTTTTCATTAGATAGCAATCAGGATTTTGTCCCTCCCTAACCCAGGGTCAATAATCATGGTCACCCTGATAGCTGCCTGCCTGAGATTAGTTAACTCAGCACGGACCGAGTGGAATCTGAGACCTTACAGGAACACAAGAACTGGAGGAGGCCATTCGGCCCCTTGAGCCTGTTCCACAGTTCAATTAGGTCATGGCTGATTTGAACCTTAACTCCTAACCCTTAAAATCCCTTTTCTAACAAAAATCTATCAATCTCAGTTTTGAAATTTTCAATTGAGCCCCACCCCCCCCCCCCCCCCCCCACCTCCCTCGCCCAGCCTCAACAGCTTTTTGGGCAGAGAGTTACAGATGTCCAATGCCCTTTGTGTGAAGAAGGGCTTCCTGACATCACCCCTGAACAGCCTAGCCCCTTGTTCTGCATTGTACAGCTCCATTCCATATTGGTCAGAACTTTACCCAGGAGGTCACTGGGGAGTGCATACTGTAGAATTACTGGTGTCTCTGTAAAGATCCCAGTTTTAGATATTTTAGATGGGAGAGTTAATGATATAGCCCAATCGAAGAATAATCAAAATCAAACCTCATATCCTCCTTTAAATTACTTGCCAATTATGGCCTGTCCAATTCCATCTGGCTCCAATGCTGAGGCGGTCTGCGGTTAGGTACTGAGCGTGTGGTTGTAGGGGTGGGTGAAAGGGAAAGGTAAAACTGAGGGATAAGGGGAGGGTGAGAAGATGAGGGAAGGGGTTGAAGACAAGAGGAGGTGAAGATGAGGGGAGGGGGGAAGATAGTGGTGTGGAGGAGGGGGGTGGGTGAAGACAAGAGGAGGGGTGAAAGTAAGGGGAGGGTGAGAAGACAAGGGGAGGGTGAGAGGATGAGGGGAGGCTGTGAAGATAAGGGAAGGGGTTGAAGACGTGGAGAGGGTGTGAAGACGTGGGGAGGGTGTGAAGACGTGGGAAGGCTGTGAAGACGTGGGAAGGGTGTGAAGATGTGGGAAGTGCGTGAAGATGTGGGAAGTGCGTGAAGACGAAAGGGGGGGGGGGGTGAAGAGGAGGGGGAGTGCCCAGTCAATAGTGACCCACAATATTTGTTGGAGTCACTTCTGCTCCTTCTGACTTCACAAAATTGTAACTTTGAAAACATTTTGTTGGCCATTGTTTTGAACAGGATGAATTGAAGGGCATTTGCTATAGATAAGGGACAGTACAAAATGTACTGAGAGAATGGGATTAGGGTGGGGAAAGGAATCTTCTGAAACACAAATGGCCAAGCCACTGTATGAAAGTGAGAAGCAGCGACTCACACTCATCCTGCAGGTACTGACTGGTGCTAACACTTCACATTGGCAGTGGCAATGGGGAGAGAAGAGGATGACTGGCCAAGAAAGCTCAGTGCTGCGTGTATCCTAGCATGTGGCATTGGGTGTGTATCACTCCAGCAATTGTGTTCATTGACCCATCCCAGTAGAGATGCTGCAACAGCAGAGGAACTTTATGGGTGGACGCTGCATTTGCCAGTGTTGTGGACAGATATCAGGGTGAATCAGGCGTAATATTCAAAGGGTAACAAGCAGCATGACCTGTCAAATTCTACAGGACAGTGAGTTTAGTTTATCAATATAACAAATCCTGGATTGGTGCCAGAGGGGAATTTTACAGATTTTATTTCTCACATTGGGTTTTTATCTGGTTGTTTGCTTCTTCCAGGAGATGACATAAGCCCAGGTATGTGAAGAGTGTCTTACTCATCGACCATTAAGACATTGTGACTGGGCCAGAGTATTAGAATTAGAATTAGAATTAGAACATTACAGCGCAGTACAGGCCCTTCGGCCCTCGATGTTGTGCCGACCTGTGAAACCATCTGACCTACACTATTCCATTTTCATCCATGTGTCTATCCAATGGGTAACTTGTCATTTCTCATCCAGCATTTTCCATGTGTTTATGTGTATCAGTGAAGCCTTGCGTACTTTCCCAACACCAGAGAGTCAGGTGACAAAGCATCTCTCTTGCCCACTAGTGCGTTACAGTTGGCTCAGGTACCTGCTTCCCCTCTCCCACCGCGAGAAGGGTCAAATCCGCCACGGTTAGAGCACAGTATTCGACCTGTCATACCCTGGCTATTTGAAAGACCTATCCAATTAGCCCGACTCCCCTGCTCTTTACCCATTACCCTGCAAATGTTCCTCCTTCAAGCATTATCCAGTTACCTTTTGAAAGTTATTATTGAATCTGCTTCCTTTCAGGCAGTGTGTTACTGACCTCAACAACTTGCAGTATAAAACAAATTCTCATCATTGCTCCTCTAGATTTTTTATCAATTATCTTAAATCTGTGTCCTCTGGTTACTGACCCTTCTGCCAGTGGAAACAGTTTCTCCCTTATAATTTTGAATGCCTCCATTAAGTCTCCCCCAACCTTCTCTACTCCAAGGAGAACGCTCCCAGCTTTTCTAGTCTCTCCACATAACTGAAGTCCTTCATCCCTGGTACCATTCTAGTAAATCACTTTTGCACCCTCTCCAAGCTTTGACATCCTTCCTAAAAGGTGGTGCCCAAAACTGGACACATACTCAAGCTGAGCCTTAACCACTGATGGGAAGTGGGTTGTTGGGTGATGTCTGCCCTGTTTGAATATACTGCCAGCACTCACTGTCATGGTTCACATATGATGACTGGCCTCTGAGGCAGGCACTGGAGGGCAGCTGGCACATATGGAGCTTTACCTTACACAACAATACTGATAGCACGTTCAAACCTACCCAGTGGGATGCAAAGGGGATGTGGAAGGCACTGTATGAATGTCAGTTCACTTTTTAAGCCAGTAAGAGTAAGTATCTTGAGAAGAGGAAGAGACCAAACTGGAAGATAAATTGCCCTCAATTCTTATTCAGATTATTCAGTTACTTTAGCTTTCTCTCTCAAATTTACAACAAATCAAATTCCAGAAGTCAGCGTGAGTTATCTTGCACTTTAACTGTAGACTCGGTTTAACTTTTAGCTGATGCTGTGAGTCAGAAGCAGGAGGTGAAAGGTATTCACTACACAGTGGGTTACACACTGACTTGGCTCATACTAACCTGGTCCTGACATCATGGTAGTGTGGATCTCTGAGGACATGGAGGATCCACCTATCATCCTGGAGTACTGCTGATTGTGAGTAGTGGTGATGCTCCGATTAAGGGTGCTGCTGGCACTTCCAGGGAACAGAGAGTTCATCTCCCATTTCGCATTCATCTGCAGGTCTGTGGGGGAGACGAAATTAAATTTGTAAAGCAATTGTAAAGTAGTCCTCAATTCTGCCCAGCATAGGGCGTCAGCAACTCTCAACCCGGCACTGGACATCAAAGTGACTCCACCCGGGTACCAACACCACTCCACCTGGGTACTCGCACTACTCCACCTGCAACACCCCACCTGGGAACCTGCACCACTCCAGCTGGGTACCCGCTCCACTCCACCTGGTTATCTGCTCCACTCCACCAGGGTACCTCCTCCACTCCACCCAGGTAGTACCCAGATGCTCACATCAATCTACCTGGGTATCCGTTCCACTCCACCCGGGTACCTGTTCCACTCCACCTGGCTACCAGCACCACCTCACTCAGGTACCTGCTCTACTTCACCCAGGAACCTGCAACCCTTGACCGATCAACATTCAACATACTTTGGGTACCAGTACTACGATGTAAGGTGAGAATTATGAACAGATCTGGCAAACCCAACCCCCACCCCTTTTCTAAACTTATCAAAAATGTATTCTCATGGAAGTGCCTGCAATTTCAGAATGACGACTTGCTGTTGCACTGGAGGATGGTGGCATTGGGCTCTAGTGATTGGGAGGAGAGATGCTGTTGGCATTGGGGGTAATGTTTATCCCTGTCTGGCACAAAAGTAAAATGGGAAAGGTAGCCAAACCATGGCTTACAAGGGAAATTAGAGATAGCATTAGATCCAAGGAAGAGGCATAGAAATTTGCCAGACAAAACAACAGACCTGAGGATTGGGAGCTGTTTAGAATTCAGCAAAGGAGGACCAAGGGATTGATTAAGAAGGGGAAAATAGAGTACGAGAGCAAGCTTGCGGGAACATAAAAACTGACTGTAAAAGTTTCTATAGGTATGTGAAGAGAAAAAGATTGGTGAAGACAAATGTAGGTCCCTTACAGTCAGAAACAGGGGAATTTACTATGGGGAACAAAAAAATGGCTGACCAACTAAATGCGTACTTTGGTTCTGTCTTCACAAAGGAGGACACAAATATCATACCAGAAATGTTGGGGAACACAGGGCTTAGTGAGAGAGAAGAACTGAAAGAAATCAGTATTAGCAGAGAAATGGTGTTGGGGAAATTGATGGGATTGAAGGCTGATAAATCCCCAGGGCCTCATGGTATGCATCCCAGAGTACTTAAGGAAGTGGCCCAAAAAATAGTGGATGCATTGGTGGTCATCTTCCAAGATTCTGTAGACTCTGGAACAGTTCCTACAGATTGGAGGGTAGCTAATGTAACCCCATTATTTAAAAAGGGAGGTAGAGAGAAAGCAGGGAATTATAGACCAGTCAGCCTGATGTCAGTAGTGGGGAAAATTATAGAGTCCATTATCAAAGATTTTATAGCAGAGCACTTAGAGAATAGCGGTGGAATTGGGCAGAGTCAGCCTGGATTTACGAAAGGGAAATCATGCTTGACAAATCTACTAGAATTCTTCGTGGATGTAACTAGTAGAGTTGATGAGGGGGAGTCAGTGGATGTGGTTTATTTGGACTTTCAGAAGGCTTTCGACAAAGTCCCACATAAGAGATTAGCATGTAAAATTAAAGCGCATGGGATTGGGGATAGTGTATTAAAGAACAAAGAACAGTATAGCACAGGAACAGGCCATTCGGCCCTCCAAGCCTGCGCTGATCATGATGCCTGTGTAAACTAAACCCTTCTGCGGGGTCCGTATCCGTCTATTCCCATCCTATTCATGTATTTGTCAAGATGCCTCTTAAACGTCACTATCGTACCTGCTTCCACCACCTCTCCCAGCAGCAAGTTCCAGGCACTCTGTGTAAAAAACTTGCCTTGCACATCCCCTCTAAACTTTGCCCCTCGCACCTTAAACCTATGTCCCCTAGTAACTGACTCTTCCACCCTGGGAAAAAGCTTCTGACTATCCACTCTGTCAATGCCACTCATAACTTTGTAAACCTCTATTATGTCGCCCCTCCACCCCCGTCGTTCCAGTGAAAACAATCCGCGTTTATCCAACCTCTCCTCATAGCTAATACCCTCCAGACCAGGCAACATCCTGGTAAACCTCTTCTGTACCCTCTCCAAAGCCTCCACATCCTTCTGATAGTGTGGCGACCAGAATTGTACACAATATTCCAATTGTGACCTAACTAAAGTTCTGTACAGCTGCAGAATGACTCGCTAATTTTTATACTCTATGCCCCGACCGATGAAGGCAATGGATAGAAAATTGGTTGACAGACAGGAAACAAAGGGTAAGGATAAAAGCAAAATACTGCGGATGCTGGAACTGAAGAAGGGTCACTGACCCGAAACGTTAACTCTGCTTCTCTTTCCACAGATGCTGCCAGACCTGCTGAGTATTTCCAGCATTTCTTGTTTTTATTCAAGGGTAAGGATAAATGGGTCTTTTTCCGAATGGCAGGCAGTGACTATTGGGGTACTGTAGGGATCGGTTCTAGGACCCCAGCTATTCACAATATAAATGATTTAGATGAGGGAACTAAATGTAATATCTCCAAATTTGTAGATGACACAAAACTGGGTGGGAGGGTGAGTTGTGAGGAGGATGCAGAGAGGCTTCAGGGTGATTTGGACAAGTTGAGTGAGTGGGCAAGATGGCAGATGCAGTATAATGTGGATAAATGTGAGGTTATCCACTTTGGTAGCAAAAACAGGAAGGCAGATTATTATCTGGATGGCTATAAACTGAGAGAGGGGAATATGCAGCGAGACCTGGGTGTTCTCATACACCAGTCACTGAAGGTAAGCATGCAGGTGCAACAGGCGGTAAAAAAGGCAAATGGTATGTTGGCCTTCATAGCGAGTGGATTGGAGTACAGGAGCAGGGATGTCTTGCTGCAATTATACAGGGCCCTGGTGAGGCCATACCTGGAATATTGTGTGCAGTTTTGGTCTCCTTATCTGAGGATGGATGTTCTTGCTATAGAGGGAGTGCAGCGAAGGTTTACCAGACTGATTCCTGGGATGGTGGGACTGACGTATGAGGAGAGATTGAGTCAGTTAGGATTATATTCGCTGGAGTTCAGAAGAGTGAGGGGGTATCTCATAGAAACCTATAAAATTCTAACAGGACTTGACAGAGTGGATGCAGGAAGGATGTTCCCGATGGTGGGGGAGTCCAGAACCAGGTGTCATAGTCTAAGGATACAGGGTAAACCTTTCAGGACTGAGATGAGGAGACATTTATTCACCCAGAGAGTGGTGAGCCTGTGGAATTTGCTACCACAGAAAGCAGTTGAGGCCAAAACATTGCATGTTTTCAAGAAGGAGTTAGATATAGCTCTTGGGGCGAAAGGGATCAAAGGATATGGGGTGAAAGTGGGAACAGGTTACTGAGTTGGATGATCAGCCATGATCATAATGAATGGCGGAGCAGGCTCGAAGGGCCAAATGGCCTACTCCTGCTCCTATTTTCTATATTTCTATGTAAGAAGGAGGAGGAGACACAGCTAGGGAAAAATGGGCCTGCTGATTTTGGGGTAGTGGTCCATGGGTTGTGGGTGCAGACATAGTGATGAGAGTGGACATATACCAATGAAACCATCCATCCGGCATCACAGCTCTTCTTGCACTCAGCAGAGGGGAAGAAAAGGAAATAAAATTCAACAACTAAGACACATATGATACTGGATTGCAGAGCAGCGTGATTGGTTCACAGTCCAAATAGACTGAAATTGGGAACTGTTCGGCTGAGCTGCTTTCTGCACACAGTGCTCAACACTGCCCCACTCCGCTCCCACTCCGTCCTTTTCTGCATATTCTAAATTTTTTTAAATCATTCTTGGGATTTGGGCATTGCTGGCTAGGCCAGCATTTATTGATGATCCCTAATTGCTCTTGGGAAGGTGGTGGTGAGCTGCCTTCTTGAACCACTGCAGTCCTTTTGGGTAGGTACACCCACAGTGCTGTCAGGAAGGGAGTTCCAGAATTTTGACCCAGCGACAGCGAAGAAATGGCGATATAGTTCCAAGTCAGGATGGTGTGTGACTTGGAGGGGAACTTCCAGGTGGTGGTGTGAACCTCGTTCTTCTAGATGGTAGCATAGAGGCCTGCAACCCGACCCGAACCCGACGGGACCCGACGACATGTCTCGGGTTTGGGTTGGGCCGGGCCCATCTTCCGGGGTCAGCTTTCGGGCTTGGGTCGGGTCGGGCTGAGTCCAGTACGGGTCGGGTCGGGCTGGACACACATGGTAAGTGCTCTGCTGGTAAGTATTAAAAATAAAAAAAACTTACCTGAGCTGGGAATCCGGGATGGAACTGAGTCTGCGCAGTGAGCGAGTGATGTCACTATGACGTCATCACGCATGCGCTGCAGGTTCCACCAGGTTCGGTGTCAGGAAGGTAAGTAAAGGGATGGTCAGGTCGAGTCGGGTCCACTTTGGTTCGGTTGGGTTCGGGTCGGGTTCTTTTACCCAACCTAAAGCAGGCCTCTATGGTAGCGGTAATGGGTTTGAAAAGCGATGTCAAAGAAACCTCACCAACATCTGCCCACCTCTAGGGCTTGAGGTGGAGCCCGCATCATCAGAAAGAAAAGAAACAGACGCCTTGCATTTACATAGCATTTTTCACAATCTCAGGACCTCCCAAAACGTTTTACACCAATGAAGCACTTTTGAAGTGTAGTCATTATTGTAATGTCGGAAATGCATGACAGCTTGAACAAGGAGGCAGCATAACCTTTACACAGATTGGAGAGGAAAGGAGCTCAAGTCCCTCTAAGCTTCCAAAACATTTCTGAATGACACAGTAAGAGGCCTATAGAGAGGTCTGATCACCAGAGGACATCGATTACCAAACTACATCCCTGGCTGCAAACCTTTTCACATTTTATTAAATGTTTCCAGCTGTCCCTAGCTGGTAGTATTGAGGTAATAACTTGACCCCTTAGCTGCAGATTCCATATTGTAAAGTTCAGTCTGCATTCAGAGGAGAGTAGCCACTTGAATCTCAAATTCTTTCAGGGGAATTTGATTCTCCCCAATTTTCAAGAAAGGATGTGGGAGGCAGCAGTTAAACTGCAGAAGCTTCATTGCCCACTCTGATCCCACTGGTTCCCCATTTTTGTCGGCAGATGACATTCATGGGGCCCCTGTATGTACCACCCCCAGCTTTAGGTAAAACTGTCGGAAGCCCCCAAGGCAAGCTAAAAATCTTATCGTGACCAGAGGGGCAGGATTGATCCTCTGGGCTACAGCATGGCTACCCGACCCAAACCTGACGGGACCCGACAACATGTGTCGTGTTTGGGTCGGGTCATTCTTCCGGGTCTGGCATCGGGGTTCGGGTCGGACACACTCTAACAGTCTTGTGTTACAATTGTGTTAGTGAAACACTGGAAACTGCAGACCTTTTGAAGTGTGCTTCCTACTCTGCTTGGTATTTCAACTTACTGTGTACTAATCAATAAACGGTTCTTGTGTACATTGTAGCAGAACTCAGCCCCAGGCTCATAATTATCCGGTTAGTCCTTTCCTGCCCTTTCCTGATTCTAGGGGTGTTGAAGGTCTTTGCCGTTTTAATCTTAATGAAATACTTACAATGTAATCAGTTGCTGCACTGTTATGTAATAAAATGTTTTTAATGAGTTCTATTTTTCATTGACACAAATTTAACCTTTTTGTGTTTTGGTTTATCTCTTGGTTTTCCTTTGCGCTTTGTATTCTTGGCGACAAAAGCAGTTTAACAGCTTCAATCTGCATTAATAGGAACTTGGCCCTTTTCTTTAATTGCACAGTTTTCAAATGAATTGACTGCATCCCATTAGGGTTGGCAAGACTTCTTGTGGCTGCCTCAAAACATATTGTATTGAATAAAGATTGTAAAGTAAAGGAGGCTTGTAAGGTAAATTAAGAGATTTAAAGGGGAAAGACAACGAATTATGCTCTGAATTTGGAATATATTTAATTAATTAAATGTCAGATCTGATAAATCGCTGCTTTTAGTTTAATGTGGCCTCAGTGTTTATGGATAATTAATGAAATGAAGAGGCATTTTTTATATACAAAGCTGGGCATTAGTACTTAATAGTTGATATATAATTTTGAATATATTTAAATTTCTTAATTCATGTGACACAGCTAAATACAAAGCAGTCTTAAATCAGTTAATATTTTTGTTTGTAAATTTGACCTTCCAGATTAAAATATTAAATCAAGGAGAGACATTCCAAAGATTACTGGACTAGTAATCCAGAGGCCTGGACTCATGATCCAGTGACAGCCAGGACATCAAGGCGGAAAACACTCCGCACTAGTCTGCAGTGAGCGATTCCATCGTAGATCACAACCTCTTTAATATCGGAATGTATATTTTATAATAATTAATCACTCAGGAACTTCCTGGTCTTTGCATCTTTCAGCTTCTCACTGGATAAACTTGCAGCAAGTATTTCAACCTGTAAAGCAGGAGTCTAGGTAATGTATAATGATATTTTCTGAGCCTTCGGGCAATGCTGTGTTTATTTTAAGCAATACAGATACTGGTACAGTGTGGCACAACCTGTCTGGGCACAACTCCATGGGTTTCTGTTTAACTAGTGACCAAATAATCACTGACTTCTATGGTATCAATCTCTGGCTCACCACCTCCAGTACGTGGCTCCAATCTTAATGTACTTTTTAAACAACCTTTCAAGTCCAGTTACAGTTTTTGTTGCTTATCTGCACAAGCTCAAAAAGTGAAAAACGGAAGCTGGGTTAACTGAACATTCCGTTGGTCGGGTCAGGTCGGGTGCAGGAAAAAAAATGAAAGGACTCGGACTAGGTTGGGCTCGGGTCGGATGTGGTTCTGTCGGGCCGGGTCCGGTTTCATTTGCTGACCCGAGCAGGCCTTTACTCTGGGCCCCTCAAGGAGAGTCTGGGACTCTGCAGCCCCAGGTTAGACCCCCTCCCCCGTGCCCCCACCACAAAGCAGCTGCAAGATCCTCACAACAGCACCCCCTCCCTCCACCCCCCCACCTCCCCCACCAACTTACCTTGCTACCAGAAGCCCTCTCTTGGTGCCTCTGAGTCACTAGATTATCACCTCCAACTCCTCTGGTTGGTTAGACAGTTGTTGCTTTCCACCTGAGATAGCTGAACAGCTGACTGATGGCAGTTAAAGACTGCCAACCAAGACGCTTGCACCGAGGATTGTTGCCCACTCCCGCCAGAAACTGAAGTCAGCCCTTCTTCCCACACTGTTTATTCAGAAGCAGCAGTCCCCACCTCCAATAACTCTATGTTGCTCACAGTCTGTAAGCAGCTGTAGCAAGGACCATCAGGCATGAGGGCAGCACGTGCATTTGCTCATTACTATTAACTGACCCCTGACCCCGTCTGCATGCATAGAGTGCGAAGTGACCTTGACCCCTTCTGCATGCATCTCCATTCAGTTAATGGTGTGTACTCAGCCAAGTTGGGAGGTTACTTGAGGGCAGGAAGTTTCTCAGACCACTGAGGAAGTTGCCCAGAAACACAAGTATGTTAATGAAAGAAGCAGTGTGAGATCTTCACCTTGACCTTCCTGTGGTTGGGGTGCAGCCCTCCTCCTCATGGTGTCTGAATACACAGTGTCTTCGGAGAGGAGGCTCTCAATGTCTGAGGAAGCACGCGTCAGGGAAGAGCTAGAGGAAAGGCGGGGTATCACTTCCACTGGTAGTTTCCACGTTACCTTCCGCCCATCGAATTCATCACCCAGCAGTTGGACATGCTGCCATTTGGAGCCTTTCAGAACAAGTTAATGACTCGTGTTGGTATTTAGTGCCAGAAAATGGTTCAGCTTCAGCCGAGCACATCCACACCCATAGACCCTAACCCAATGGGAGGCACCCAATGGGACAGCTTGAATAGAAAGAAGCAGCCTAGCCACTACAGAGGGCTGCCCACATGGCGCATGTACAGACACAAATATACATGCACACACATGCATGTACATGCCCATGCACATGCATGTGCATCTGCGCACGCAGGCACACATGTCCCCAAATACTCAGATTTATGAGGATTGATGGTCATTATGAGGGACTCAATGAAGATTGAAGAAATCCCCATTCTTTATGTATAGGGTAATGTGTTGCCCATTTTCAAAAAGAGGGACAAAGCAAAGCCAGGTAACTACTGATCCATGTGTCTTACTTCAGTATAGTGTATGTTAATAGAATCAATTATCAAGAGCAAACCTGAAGAATCCCTGTAATAATCTCGTGAACAGCAGCCAACGTAGATTCAGAACCTACTTGACCTTGGATTCTTTGAGAAAGTGACATCCCAACTGGATTGCTCACTTCCAAAAGTCATGTGACAAAGTTCTGCACCAAAGACTACTATTTAAGCTTAAGGTTGTGGTAATTCAGGGGTAAACCAGGGACTGGGTAAGGAAATGGCAGACAGGTGGAAATTTGAAGGATGTTTTTTAGAGGAATTCTGTTGAGTTGGAGCAAAGAGCTAAGTGGGGAGTCCCAGGCCTCAGTGTTTAGACCACTGCTATTTCTGATTAGTATCAATTACTTGGATTCAGAAGCTCCATGTAAACAAAATATAAACACTCAATGAAAACAAACTAGGAGTCAGTTCTGCAGAATGGACATCACATGGACACCATACATGTTGAAGTAGCCAAGGATGAGATTGAAAGAGATCTCAGGGTTTTGTTTTAAACTCAATTTCCAGGTATGAATGTCTATGATGGACAACTGGTTTAATCTTCCATCGCCCTATCTGGTTGGACCACATAAAGCACTGTTAGATCCTTTTCTCCATTGCTAAAACTGCTCACTGTTCAAAGATCATCCTGGAATGCAAAGTTAACTCCTAGCTTCTCTTCTCCACCAGAACCGTCTTCTTATACCACTTTCCCCTACCTCCTCCATCCTCACATCTTTCTCTAGATTCTATCTCATCTCTCATCAGGTTCTCTCCAAGCTCATCATGTCCATGAAACCCATCTCCTGCTCCCTTGACTGTATTCCCACCAAACTGTTGACCATCAAATTTCCTTTCCTAGCCCCTATGTTAGTTGATGTAGTTAATGTTTCCCACTCCTTAAGTACTGTCACCTGCCCTTCAAATCTGATATCAACATCCTTTTCTCAAAACAAACACACTTGGCCCCTCTGACCTTGGAAATCCACACCATCTCCAAACCTCCTTTTCCTCTCCAAAGTCCTTGAACATGCTGGCACCTCCCAAATCCGTGCCCATCTTTCCTGCAACTCCATGATTGATTCAGTCCAATCATATTTCTCCCCCTGCCACAGTATTGAAACAGCCCTTATCAAAGTTACAAATGACATCCAATGTAACTATGACTATGATAAACTATCCCTCCTCATCCTTCTCGACCTTGTCTTCAACCTCTGACACAGGTTACCACACAATCCTTCTCCAGTGCATTTCCTGCATTGTCCAGTTGAGTGGGACTGCATTCATTGGTTCCATTCTTAACTATTGAGAGAATCACCTCTATTGGCTTCTCTTTGAATTTCTACACCATTAACTCTGGTGTCCCCAAAGGATCTATCTTTGACCCCCCCCCTCTATTTCTTATCTACATGCTGCCCCTCGATGACATCATCTGAAAACATATCAGGTTCCAACATAGGGTGATGACAGTCAACTCTATCTCACTACCTTCATCTTGGCTACTTCACCCCTCTACTGTCTCTGATTTTCCACACTGATTGTCCGACATCTAGTACTGGATGAACAGAGATTTCCTCCAACTAAATATTGGCAAGACCACAGCCATTATTTTTGGTCTCCGCCACAAACTGTGTTCCCTGCTCATCGACTCCATCCATTGCCCTTGCAACTCTGTGAAGCTGAGCCAGACCACTCACACCTTGGTATTTTGTTTGATCTCAAGATGAGCTTCCAAACGCATATGCACTCCATCACCATGACTGTCAACTTCCACCTCTGTAACGTCACCCAACTCCAACCCTGCCTCAGCTCATCCATGCCTTTGTCACCTCAAGACTTAACTATTCCAGTGCTCTCCTGGCTGCCTTCCACCTTCCACCCTACATAAACGAGGTCACCCAAAGGTCTGCTGCCTGTATCTTAACTTGTGGCAAGTCCCATTCACCTGTCACCTGTGCACTTGCCGAACTACGTTGGCTCCCTGTCGCAACTTTTCAATTTTTAAATTCTGATATTTGTTTTCAAATCCCCTCATGGCCTTGTCCCTGCCTATCTCTGTAACATCCTCCATCCCTACAACTCTCCAAGATAACTATGCTCCTCCAATCCTTGCCTCTTTCAGCATCCCTGATTTTAATTCTTGCACCATTGTTGGTCATGCCTTCAGCTATCAAGGCTCTAAAATCTGGAATCTCCTCCCTAAACCTCTTTATCCCTCCGACCTCCTTTAAAACAATCCTTAAAATCTACCTCTTTGTCCAAACTTTTGGTCGTGAGTGACGAATTTTAAGTGATAACTCTCTGTGAAGTGCCATGGGAAGTTTTGCTTTGTTAAAACGTTACATAAATACAAGTAGCAAGTAGTTGCTGTGTCCAATCTCTGAGCAATAATTAACAAAACAAAAATCATGCTGAACCATATAGTCAAAACTATAGACTGCAATTCAGGGAGCTCATGATCAAACTGTCCTGGGATCTGATCAGACCACACCTTGAGTAGTGTGGCCATTTCTGGTCACAAAAATGCAGAGAAGATATTCAAGTGCTAGAGGTGATGCAGGGCAGAACCATGACCCGAATCCTGAGTGTCAGAGGCATGAGGAAAACTTGTCCGTTCCACCTTGAAAGGAGGCAGCTGAGAGGCAACCTCATAGAGGACAGTAAACAGTATAGGAAAAATAAATATAGACATGACTTCAAACTAAAACCATGAGAGGACAGTTTCAAACTAGAAAGATGCAAATTTAGATATTAGAGCGGCCTCCCAGAGAAGGTAACTTGAAAGGCAAAATGAACTTGCATCTATCATTACACTTTATCATTCCCTCAGGCCATCCCAGAACACTTCACATCCAATTAATTACTTTTGAAGTGCTCTCATGTTGGCAAATGCAATCAATTAGCATACAACTTGGAACATTTTGCTGCATGATTTACTATTGATGATGTTGCTGCAGCAAATGAGATGCATTTTCTTTATTCTTTCATGGGATGTGGGCGTCACTGGCAAGGCCAGCATTTGTTACCCATCCCTAATTCCTCTTGGCAACTGAGTGGCTTGCTCGGCCATTTCAGAGGACAGTTAAGAGTCAACCACATTGCTGTGGGTTTGGAGTCACATGTCGGTCAGATCAGGTGAGGAGAGCAGATTTCCTGCCCTAAACGACATTGGTAAACCAGATAGGTTTTTATGACAATCGATAATGGTTTCATGGCACCATTACTGAGACTAGCTTTCAATTCCAGACTTTTATTAATTAATTGAATTTAAATTCCGCCAGCTGCCGTGGTGGGATTGGAACCTGTGTTCCCAGGGAATTAGCCAGGGCCTCTGGATTACTGGTCCAGTGAAATTACTAGTACACCACCGCAGGAAATGAATCAGGAAATGTTGGTTATGGGAGGAATGTTAGCAAGGACACCAGAAGGCTCTGCTCTTTGACTAGCATCATGGGATCTTTCACATTCATCTGAACCATAGGAAGAGGGAGGTGGAGCCTTGTTTAAGATGTCATCTGAACATTGGCACCTATGTCACCTCTAAAAGGGAGCTTGATTTATATCTGTTGATAAAAAGATTGAGAGCTGTGGGAATATTAACAGCACTATTTGATTTTCTCTGGGGACCCAGATAGGTTTTTATGACAATCGATAATGGTTTCATGGCACCATTATTGAGACCAGGAGAAAGAATGTAGTGGCCTTTACAATAGGAGATCACATACAGTGATGAAGACAACGTCAATAACTTCATCATCATCAACCTCATTGGAAACAAGAGTATCAGCTTCAGAATCATCAACACCACCATCAACAGATCATACAACAAAATGTTCTGAGGTTAGGAATAGGATGGAAGTGGGGTAAGTGGTGGATAACAGACAACTTTTTAAGTTTTAAGGATGTTTTTGAAGGTAGAAGAGATATAGAAAGAGAGAATTTCAAGATGGTTAAGAGCTCTGCCACCAGTAGAACAGAAAGAGTGGAGACACACATTAGACCAGAGTTGGAAAAATGGAGCATATAATCAGGGCCATAGAGCTGGAGGACGTTACAGTAGCAGAATGGACTGAGACTATGGAAGGCTTTGTAGATAAGGCAAGGATTTTAGAGTCAATGTGTTCAGGGAAGGCGTGGGCTTTTCCCACTCTGGACTTTCTTGTTTTGTTATGCAAAAGACATCTTAAGGTAGCTAAAGAAAGTATTAAGAAAAAGTGAGAGATAAATCACAGACAGACTGAAAGCAGTTCTCAAACTGTTAATGACAGAGGAAGGTCAAAGAACATGTGGGTCTGTTGAAAATAAATTGGGTAACACTGCTCCAGATGGTCAGGCTATGACAAGGATATAGAATAGATTCTTTGCATTAGTTTTCACAAAGGACTGGAAACAAATCCCAGCCACAGTAAATGGGCTGAGGGATCCTCGGCTCATGTAGAAGTCAGCAAAGAATGTGTGACGTACAAACAGGATACATTAAACACAAGGCTCCTGTGTGAGTTAGGATATATTCTAGAATTCTTGAGGGATTAAAGAGCTCTGGGTGATCCTTTAGCACCACAGGTGCCTAAAGACTGCAGCAATGGCTGAGAGCTGGAGGAAGATGGACTCTCAGTTACAGAGGAAATAAGACCCAAACCTGGGAATTACAGGTCAGTTAGTCTCATATCCAGAGTGGGAAAATGCAGGAAGACCTCCTAGAGGAAGCTATCAACAAGTATTCAAAGAGCAAAGATGTCACTGGGAGCAGCCGGCATAAGTAAGGGATCAATGGATTATGTCTTACAAACCTATGGGAATTCTTGGAGAGGGAAACAGCTCATAGGAATGGTAATTAGTATTAGTTTATGTGGATTTTGAAAGGAATGTGACAAAGTTCCTCACGTAAGCAGGAAAGGTTGAGGCTTGCAGAATAGATGGCAGATTGTTTAGATGGATTGTGAATTGTTTTGGCATACACAATGTAACAAGTGACCACACTTCAAAAAGTAATACCTTGAACATAAAGTGCTTTAGGATGTCCTGAGGGAGGAGAGAAGGTACGACATGAATGCACGTTCTTAACAGCAGACGAGGAAGACTCGTGTTAAAAAGGAGGTATTTTCCTGAGAAACAGTACTGAATGGCATTCGCCAGGGATCTGTTCTGGGAGCCCTGATGCTCACACTGTTTGTGAATAATATTGGAACAGGGTATCTGTAGTAGCCATTATTAAACTTGCTGAATGCACAAATTTTTATAAACAAGTAATGAACAGAAAGGAGAAGCTTTGTCTTCAGAGAGATATGGACCAAATATAGAAATGGAATTTAGATCTAGCTATTGGGATTTTAAAGTGGATAAATGCAGAGTAAAATCTATAATAGTGAAGAATGTCCCTGACAGAGACAAAAAAGGAACAGGAATTATTACTAAAAATAGGGAGGTACAGATGACAATTGGTGGGGTTGTCCATGATACAACAGTTATAGTGGACTGGACTTGATGGGCTGAATGGCATTTTCCTTCTCCGGACTTACTTATGTTCTTCTGTAGACAAGGCCCCATTCTTGTCACTGCAGGTTCGATATTATTGTTAAAAATCAATCATCCTCTTTTTGCTGTAATGTGGAGGCAATGATGCCAGTTATTGGTGTTAAAGTACGTACGAGCTGGCAATGTATAGGGTCATACCTGTGTCGTCAGAAATGCTGGGTCGGGGTGATCGCATTACGTCTGAGCTGTACATCAGGAAATTCTCATACTCATCATGTGCCTCCGCATCAATAATGGGAACATCTGGGATGATGGGAACTGCAGATGACAAACAGACAATTAAATGGAGCCCCTTCTGTACTCTGGCAGAGGCATTCAACAGGCCTGTTATGGCCAGTGCCACAACCTGTAAGGAGAATTTCTCACTTTCTTTTTAAAACAGACAAGCTGGCAAACACAACATTATACCTTAAAATGTATTTTCAGAGCTGTTGGCATCAAACAATTCAGTGCCTAGAATTTACAGCACAGAAATAAGCCATTCGACCCAATTGGGTCTATGAGGTGTTTAAGCTCCACCTTACTTCATCTTACTCCAACAGCATAACCTTCTATCCTTTTCTCCCTTCTGTACTTATATATTGGTGTGAAGCTTCCAGTCCTGAGTCATGGACCTAAGGTATCAGCTCACCAGGCATGGTTAAAAGCGGTAACCTGAGTCTGTCATTGGGCTGAAGGGGCAGCCAGAAGGCATTTATTGAGTTATCATTTTGTGTTTCTGACCCTTTATCTCCTGACTAATGAATTTGAAAGTGGTTTCTTGTATCTTATAGAGGCAGGGCTATCCCAGTATCCAAAGTGATAATGAAAGGCCTCTATTAAAATGATGGGCTCTGCCATTTCAATAGAAGCCTTTACAAATGCCATGGAGGCTGGGCTAGCCCTATTTCTGTAGGTGTCTGTTGCTGCTCACTACAAGGAGCTGGACAATTCCTGACTGTGGGTGACATCAGTATGTATAGCAGGTAGGTGCATACATGTCTCCCAGACATTGGAACTTGTTTAAAGGGAGAAAACTTTCTTGGAACTTCTCCTGCTGTAACATGAGCAGAAACCCCATTAGCCCATGCAAACAGGGTTTCCACTGAACTGCCATCAAAGATATTGACAGCCCTGAGGAAATTCACACCCCCAAGTCAAATTTAAAGGAAGAAGGACAATGAATCTGGAGTTTCACAAATAGGGGAACTAAAATTCCCAAATCCTTTAGAGAGCCCCAGAAAGCATCACAACCCATCAGTGGTAAAGGCTGAAGGGTGAGGGGAGTGAGGAGGGACAGGCAAAAAAGGATGGGAGAGGATACTCAAGGGGTAGACACAAGTCTGCAAGCAAGTGACGGGGTAGCCCAGCACCTGGCTGATGTTTGGTGGCTACTGAAGTCAAGGTGGTGCTGCACAGATCGTCATGAGAACAGTGGTCCACTGTTCCACTCTGCGGCACCATCCCCTATGAGGAGCTGGAGGCCAAGCTGACCATTATTGCCAGTGCTTATGCCAGCATATTCTGCATGGTAGCCACAGTGGTCCTTGCATCACATGGCACAGCTCTGCATTAGACTCTCTGATTACCCAGACCCCGAGGAGACAGCTACGAATTGCCAGGTGGATGCCAGGAGCTGAAGATTTGGCTGTGGCATCTTGGCGGATATGTTTGATCAGCCGATGCTTGCTCCTGATCAGCATGCAGTACCATATAAAGCAGGACATACTGTGATTGGATTGCTTCTGAGGAAGTTTCCAACATTAGTCAGTCCAGCATTCATATCTCTTAGTCATGCCATTTGGGTGTAGTTGTTCCAGCTCCCTTTGGACAGTGAGAGCTTCTACTTGCACTAACTGCCTGGCAAAGTGAAGTATGTTGATCTCTGTCTGCAGATATGGACGTGCTGGTAGAAGGGTTTGGATGAAGAGCACCTCATACAGTCTGACCTGCCTAATATACTACCATGGGACCTCCTCTTCTCCCAGAGGTATTATATGGGGAATTCCCATTGGGAAACCCATTGATATTAATACTGTTGGGAGGGATTGGGAGTAAATAATCTACATCATTTGGTACAAAGATCATGAAAACCTAAGTGTTAACAAGGAAATAGATGTTAAAAATGGTTAAAATATTCTTCCTTTTATATTACTGTGTTCTTGCCATGACTTCCATGCTATCTGATATTGCCTAGCAACCTTAGATGGTCAATTGAAATCGAAATTCTTCCAACCAATCAATCTGCAGGGCAGCAGGACATAGGAACAGGAGTAGGCCTTTCAGCCCCTCGAGTCTATTCCACCATTCAGTTAGATCATGGCTGATCTGTGTGTTCCCCCCTCCTCCCCCCCCCCCCCCCCAACGCACCCCATTAATATTAAAATGGGGTGTCAGCCAGTTTGAGGCAAATATTGCTATTGCTGGTATTGCCCACCAAAAAAAACACTTTGGGGCGTAACCTTGGCAACCTCACAAGGGGAAACTTCCACAGGTGTCCAGTATTCGACCATCACAGCCAAACAAGTGGGCAGTAGAGATAGGAAAATATAGCCATATATCTCCATATATCTCCTGTCATTGCATCCTGTTGTAATTTGAATAACTTCGAGTTCTTTGTTACTCCTCTATGTAAAAGCAATCTCGCTAAATTAGTTCTAAATTTTGTTTGCACTACTTGAAATTTATATCCTCTGGCTGCATGTTCCTGACCTTTTTTTGCAGTAATATTCCCTTATCAACCCACTTACTATCTTGAATCCCTCAAAGAGGTTTTCCGCTCTAGCCACCTGAACTCTAGACTGTAGTGTTAATGCTCCTCTAATGGCCCCTCACAGCATATGCCCTTTCCACTTGCTACGTGTAGAGAGATCTGTAAATGTTGGAGGTGTGTGGGGGATTGTTCTCCAAGTAGGGATGGGTGCAGACACAGGCACCTCAAGGGAACTCTGCTTCCATCAGACCGAGATGTATACAAGATGGTTTTCTAGAACAGTATGTTGAGGAACCAACTAGAGAACGGATTATTTTAGATCTAGTATTGTGCAGTGAGAAAGGGCTAATTAATAATCTTGTTGTAAAGGAGCCTCTAGGGAAGATGACCATAATATGATAAATTTTATATTAAGTTTGAAAGTGATGTAGTTCAATCTGAAATTAGGGTCTTAAATCTAAACAAAAGAAACCACAAAGGTATAAGGGGCAAATAGGCTGTGGTAGCTTGAGAAACTACATTAAGAGGTATGACGGAAGACAGGCAATGGTGAACATTTAAAGAATTAATACATGGATTACAGCAAATTTACATTCCTTTGAAGCACAAAAACCTAGCAGGAAAGGTGATCCAACCATGGCTAACAAGAGAAATTAAAGATTGTATTAGATCAAAGGAAGAGGCTTACAAAGTTGCCAAAAAAGTAGTAAGCCTGAGGATTGGGAGCATTTTAGAATTCAGCAAAAGAGGATGAAGAAACTGATGAAGGCAAGTAGAATATGAAAGTAAAATAGTGAGAAACATAAAAATGGACTGTAAAAGCTTCTATAGGTATGTAAAAAGGAAACGATTAGCAAAGACAAATGTGAGCCCATTACAGGCAGAGACAGGAGAATTTATAATTGGGAATAAGGAAATGGCCGAGAAACTAAACAAATACTATGTATCTGTCTTTACGGAGGAAACCTCCCACGAATACTAGAGAACCCAGGGACTAGCGAGAATGAGGAACTGAAAGAAATTAGTATTAGTAAAACAGTAGTACTGGAGAAATTAATGGGACTGAAAGTTGATAAATCTCTTGGACCTGATGACCTACATTCCAGATGTTGAAAGAGGTGGCTGTAGAGATAGTGAGTGTGTCGGTGGTCATCTTCCCAAATTCTATTGATTGTTTCTTGCAGATTGTAAGGTAGCAAATGTAACCCCATTATTTAAGAAAAGAGGGTGAGAGAAAATATGGAACTACAGACTTTTTTATTCCTTCATGGATATGGGCATCACTGACAAGGCTAGCGTTTATTGCCCATCCCCAATTGCCCTTGAGAAGGTGGTGATGAGCTGCCTTCTTGAAGCACTGCAGGCCATGTGGGGTAGGTACACCCACATGGTGTTAGGAAGGGAGTTCCATGATTTTGACCCAGCGACAGTGAAGGAACGCCGATATAGTTCCAAGTCAGGATGGTGTGTGACTTGGAGGGGAACTTGCAGGTGATGGTGTTCCCATGCAACTGCTGCCCTTGTCCTTCTAGTTGGTAGAGGTCACGGTTTGGAAGGTGCTGTCGAAGGAACCTTGGTGCTTTGCTGCAGTGCATCTTGTAGATGGTACACACTGCTGCCACTGTGCGTCGCTGGTGAAGGGAGTGAATGTTGAAGGTGGTGGATGGGGTGGCAATCAGGTGCTTTGTCCTGGATGGTGTCGAGCTTCTTGAGTGTTGTTGGAGCTGCACCCATCCAGGAAAGTGGAGAGTATTCCATCACACTCCTGACTTGTGCCTTGTAGATGGTGGACAGGCTTTGGGGAGTCAGGAGGTGAGTTACTCGCCGCAGGATTCCTAACCTCTGACCTGCTCTTGTAGCCACAGTATTTATCTGGCTACTTCAGTTCAGTTTCTGGTCAATGGTAACCTACAGGATGTTGATAGTGGGGGATTCAGTGATGGTAATGGCATTGAATGTCAAGGGGAGATGGTTAGATTCTCTCTTGTTGGAGATGGTCATTGCCTGGCACTTGTAGGGCGGCACAGTGGCGCAGTGGTTAGCACCGCAGCCTCACAGCTCCAGCGACTCGGGTTCAATTCTGGGTACTGCCTGTGTGGAGTTTGCAAGTTCTCCCTGTGTCTGCGTGGGTTTCCTCCGGGTGCTCCGGTTTCCTCCCACATGCCAAAGACTTGCAGGTTGATAGGTAAATTGGCCATTATAAATTGCCCCTAGCATAGGTAGGTGGTAGGGAAATATAGGGACAGGTGGGGATGTGGTAGGAATATGGAATTAGTGTAGGATTAGTATAAATGGGTGGTTGATGGTCAGCACAGACTCGGTGGGCCGAAGGGCCTGTTTCAGTGCTGTATCTCTAAATAAATAAATAATAAATGTTACTTGCCACTTATCAGTCCAAGCCTGGATATTGTCCAGGTCTTGCTGCATATGGACACGGACTGCTTCAGTATCTGAGGAGTTGCGAATGGTACTGAATATTGTGCAATCATCAGCAAACGTCCCCAGTTCTGACCTTATGATTGAAGGAAGGTCATTGATGAAGCAGCTGAAGATGGTTGGGCCTAGGACACTACCCTGAGAAACTCCTGCAGTGATATCCTGGAGCTCAGATGATCGACCTCCAACAACCACAGCCATCTTCCTTTGCACTAGGTACGACTCCAACCAGTGGAGAGTTTTCCCCCTGATTCCCATTGACTCCAGTTTAGAGCTAGAGCTCCTTGATGCCATACTCGGTCAAATGCTGCCTTGATGTCAAGGGCAGTCACTCTCACCTCATCTCACCTCAGGTGTTCAGCTCTTTTGTCTATGTTCAAACCAAGGCTGTAATGAGGTCAGGAGCTGAGTGGCCCTGGCGAGCCCAAACTGAACATCAGTGATCAAGGTATTGCTGAGCAAGTGCCGCTTGATAGCACTGTCGACAACACCTTCCATCACTTTACTGATGATTGAGAGTAGACTGATGGAGCAGTAATTGGCTGGGTTGGATTTGTCCTGCTTTTTGTGTGCAGGACACACCTGGGCATTTTTCCACATTGTCAGGTAGATGCCAGTGTTGTAGCTGTACTGGAACAGCTTGGCTAGGGGCGTGGCTAATTCTGGAGCACAGGTCTTCAGTACTATTGCCGGAATTTTCTCAGGGACGATAGTCTTTGCAGTATCCAGTGCCTTCAGTGATTGCTTGATATCACGTGGAGTGAATCGAATTGGCTGAAGACTGGTGTCTATGATGCTGGGGACTTCAGGAGGAGGCCAAGATGGATCATCAACTCGGTACTTCTGGCTGAAGATTGTTGCAAATGCTTCATCCTTATCTTTCACACTGATGTACTGGGCTCCCCCATCATTGAGGATGGGGATATTTGTGGAGCCACCTCCTCCTGTCAGTTGTTCAATCGTCCACCACCATTCACGACTGGATGTGGCAGGACTGCAGAGCTTAGATCTGATTCATTGCTTGTAGGATCGCTTAGCTCTTCTTTACTCCTGTACTCAAATCCTCCTGCTCTAAAGGCCAACATACCATTTGCCTTCCTAATTGCTTGCTGCACCTGCATGTTCGCTTTCAGTGACTTATGAACCAGGTTCATTACCTCAATCCCATGTACTAGCACGGACAGAAAACGGAGAGTAGGAATAAACGGGTCATTCTCAGGTTGGCAGGCTGTGACTAGTGGGATACCACAAGGATCAGTGCTTGGGCCCCAGCTATTCACAATCTATATCAATGATTTGGATGTGGGGACCAAATGTAATATTTCCAAGTTTGCAGATGACACAAAACTAGGTGGGAATGTGAGTTGTGAGGAGGATGCAAAGAGGCTTCAAGGGGATTTAGACAGGCTAAGTGAGTGGGCAAGAACATGGCAGATGGAATATAATGTGGAAAAATGTAAGTTATCCACTTTGGTAGGAAAAACAGAAATGCGGAGTATTTCTTAAATGGTGAGAGAAAGGAACCTGAGTGACCTTGTTCATAAGTCACTGAAAGCCAACATGCAGGTGCAGCAAGCAATTAGGAAGGCAAATGGTATGTTGGCCTTTAGAGCAGGAGGATTTGAGTACAGGAGTAAAGAAGTCTTGCTGCAATTGTATAGAGCATTGGTGAGGCTGCACCTGGAGTATTGTGTACAATTTTGATTTCCTTACCTAAGGAAGGATAAACTTGCCATAGAGGGAGTTCAACGGAGTTCAACCAGACTGATTCCTGGATGGCAGGAATGTCCTATGCGCAGTGATTGAGGAGATTGGGCCTATGATCTCAAGGGGTTAATAGAATGAGAGGTGATGTCACTGAAGCGTACAAAATTCTTACAGGGCTCGACAGGGTAGATGCAGGAAGGCTGTTTCCCCTGGCCGGGGGAGGGGGGGGGGTGTCTAGAACCAGGGGACAGAGTTTCAGAATAAAAGATAGGCCATTTAGGACTGGGATGAGGAGCCATTTCTTCACTCAGAGGGTGGTGAATCTTTGGAATTCTCTACCCCAGAGGGTGGTGGAGGTTCAGCCATTGAGTATGTTCTAGACAGAGAGCGATAGATTTCTAGATATTAAAGATATCAAGGGATGTGGGGATAGTGCGGGAAAGTGGCCCTGAGGTAGAAGATCAGCCATGACCTGCTTGAATAGCGGAGCAGGCTTGAGGGGCCAAATGGTCTACTCCTGGTCTTATTTCCTATGTTCCTATGAGAGGCAAGGTTATGAGAGGGTCAGAGGTTAGAGCTGAGATGGGCTCACAATCTCAAGTTATGTAAAGGCAGATCTAGGATGAATGTAAGGAAGAGGAAATGGTTCTGTTTTGGAGAATATTGGATCTGTGGAACATACTGCCCTCTCATGGGTTGAATAGTGATTCACTGAATTCCTTCAAGTGAGAGCTAGACCTGTTTCTGGCTGGGGCGGAGATCACCTCATTCATGAGGCAGGCACCTGGTAATGTTAATGAATGATCTCCTGGACTAATGTCCATTGCCTTAAGTGGGTAGGAGAGGAATCTTCCCTATTTCCCCCCCAATTAACCTGGGCTTTCACCTGGTTTCTCGCCTCTCCCTGGAGATTGCATTTCGAGTGGGATGTGGAGTGTATATATCGTGATGTATAAGGCATCACAAAGAGAAGCTCGCTGGAAGGATCAATAGATCTTTTCCTGTCTGTCACTTTTAGTTTGTTTGTGTGTAGCAGATGATTTCCCCGCTGTGTGTGTCAACTCCCTAACTGCGTATTTAACACTCTCTCTGAGACTTGCTGTGTATTTGAGATTTCAACAGTGCTTCACTCACTGGACATTGGTCGTTTCGGCTGTGTTGAGAGATTCATCGTGGCTTCTCGGATGGGTCCCCAGCCAGCACCGTTCTTGGCTCGCACCGTGTATCGATATGGCTGCTCTTCTTTCAGATTCTCGATCACTACCATCCTCTTCTTTGGTTTATTGATTGTCACTGTCTTTTTGGGTCCAATGGGTTCTGTCAGAAACACACACAGAGCAAACAAAACCATCAGAAACAGTAACATACTGGCCTGTCTTCTTGCTCAGATGCACAGCAGAACAGAACTGTTGCTTTCTGCAAAATATAACATATGACAAAAGTTTGCGACACCCAGACCCACTCATCACAAAGCACCAGGATCTGGCCGAGAAAATTGGGCGTGTCTACTTTTGGGTATGTGCGGAGGGAGAGCACAGGATACATGGCCAGAATGGCAGGGGCTGAGGTTCCCCCCACCCTGATATTGGACCTCAGACCTCATTGTAATAGAGCTGGTGAGGCACAAACAACTTGCCTGCTAAGAGGAGATCAAAATTGGACCATTGTTAGAATCAGAGTGGTCCTTGGGTAAGTGAAGCCTAGGTAGCGGAGGGGAGGGCGGTGGAGTGGGGGTTTCAGATAGACAGCAAGCAAGGGAGAGCGTGTAGCAATTTCAGTCCAGCGTGTTTCTCTACTATGAGAGGTACTCACTATTTTCATCAGTCACCACTGCGTACGTGACTTCATACTCTACGATCTCCCCGTTGGTTTCTGAAGGCTCGGCCCAGCTCAGTTGCGTCACAGTTGGTGAAATGACATTGAATGCCAGTCGTCCCGGCTCGTTTGGTACTAAGAGGAGAGGATAAGAACATCAGTGTTAGTTTTCCTCAGAATGCACTGGGGGTATCGACAGAAACTCACCTGATAATCTGCACAAACTGATAATAACACAACCCTAAGTATCTGAAATTCTAGGCTCGACACCCACTCGTATTCAGGCTGACACTCTTGCCATAAGTGACAGTACTGAATGCTGTACATGGGCGTTCCCCACTAGAAACATAGAAAATTTATGGTACAGAAAGAGGCCATTTGGTCCACTGTGTCTGTGCCGGCTTAAAAAGAACTACCCAGCCTAATTCCACTTTCCAGCTCTTCGCCCGTAGCCCTATAGTTTACAGCACCTCAAGTGTATATCCAAGTGCTTTTTAAATGCGATGAGGATTTCTGCCCCTACCACCCATTCAGACAGTGAGTTCCAGATCCCCACCATCCTCTGGATGAAAAATATTTCTTCAACTCCCCTCTAATCCTTCTAACAATTGCTTTAAGTCTTTGCCCCCGGTTATTGACCTCTCTCCTAAGGGAAATAATTCCTTCCTATTTATTCTGTCCAAGCCATTCATAATTTTATACACCTCAGTTAAGTCTCCACTCAGCCTTCTCTGTTCCAAAGAAAACAACCCTAGCTTCTCCAATCTTTGCTCAGGGATCTGTGAACATGCACTTTGTTCCTCCACACTTCTCAGTATCCTATCATTTATTGCATATTCCCTTGCCTTGTTTGTCTTCCCCAAATGTATTACCTCACACTTCTCCGTATTGAATTCCATTTGCCACTTTTCTGCCCACCAGACCAGTCCATTGATATCTTCCTGCAATCTATGGCTTTCTTCTTCACTATCAACCACATGGCCAATTTTTATATCATCTGAAAACTTCTTAATCATGTCCCCTGCATTTAAGTCTAACTCATTGATAGATACCACAAACAGCAAGGGACCCAGTACTGAGCCCTGTGGAACCCCACTAGAAACAGCCTTCCAGTCACAAAAACACCAGTCAACCATTACCCTTTGCTTCCTGACACTGAGCCAGTTTTGGATCCAACTTGCCACTTGCCCTTGGATCCCAGGGGCTCTTATTTTTCTGTTCAGTCTGCCATGTAGGACCTTTTCAAATCTCCTTGTTGCCTCCTCAAAAAATTCAATCAAGTTAGACACAAAGTTCACTTAATAAAATCATGCTCACTGTCCTTGATTAATTTGTGCCTTTCTAAATGTTGCAAGCAGTCCCACCACTATCCCACACTGGTGTACAATCACAGTGAGAGCTGGACCCATGGCCAGTCAGAGAAAGGGAGAGAACCTAGAGTCAACCACCAGAGGATGAACATCCGGAGCATGAGGAGCTGGCACCTTGCCTGCTGTGCGTGAACATCTGAATCTCAGGTCTATTGCCATCTTTCTACTCATTTATTTCAATAAGTGGGAAATCACAGATATTGAGTGGCATCTTCCCAGCCCTATGGAGCTAGGTTAGGAGGCGGGACCAGGAAGAAACTTGGAAATCAACATGTTAGGTTGGCTATCTGAGGCGTTCCCACTTCCAAGCAATCTTGCTGTCGGCCAGGTCAACATGACAATGGCTACCTGCCCAGCAGCAGCGAGTAGCTAAATAGGCCCATTAAGGGGCCAATTGGGAGAAAATTAATGGTGCAACCGGGATCTTTCCAATGGTGGATGGGCCCCTGCAATGAGGCTGGAGCAGGTACCTGGAGACCACCTTCCAGCATCAGTCCAGGGGGCCAGCGATACCAACGCTCAATCCCCCATCACCGAGCTGCGGGGATGAGAGGGCCACAGCCGTGGCCACGAGCAGTCCCGTACTGATGACCTGACAGCTGTGGTCCTGAATGATTTTTAAATGTTCAGAATGCTGTAGAAAGCACCTCCATTTTGAGGCGCCCTCACTGTCCCCTACCTGCTTCAGAAGCGCCCACCACTCCCAGTGGGGGTGCCAGCTGGCTGAGATACCTCACTCTGGAAGAGGATTCAGATCATCTGTTCTTATATCCCCAACTGTGCTGTTCTGTCTTTTGTTCACTTTTTAAAATCTATTTAAACGTTTGATTGACATTACAGGTGAGGTCCCAGAGGACTGGAGAATAACCAATGTTGTTCCTTTGTTTAAGAAGGGTAGCAAGGATAATCCAGGAAATTATAGGCCGGTGAGCCTTACGACAGTGGTAGGGAAATTATTAGAGAGGATTCTTTGGGACAGGATTTGCTCCCATTTGGAAACAAATGAACTTATTAGCGAGAGGCAGCATGGTTTTGTGAAGGGGAGGTCGTGTCTCACTAACTTGATTGAGTTTTTTGAGGAAGTGACGAAGGTGATTGATGAAGGAAGGGCAGCAGATGTTATCGATATGGACTTCAGTAAAGCCTTTGACAAGGCCCCTCATGGCAGACTGGTACAAAAGGTGATGTCACACGGGATCAGAGGTGAGCTGGCAAGATGGATACAGAACTGGCTCAGTCACAGAAGACAGAGGGTAACAGTGGAAGGGTGCTTTTCTGAATGGAGGGATGTGACTAATGGTGTTCCGCAGGGATCAGTGCTGGGACCTTTGCTGTTTGTAGTATATATAAATGATTTGGAGGAAAATGTAGCTGGTCTGATTAGTAAGTTTGCGGACGACACAAAGGTTGGTGGAGTTGCGGATAGTGATGAGGATTGTCAGAGGATACAGCAGGATATAGATCGGTTGGAGACTTGGGCGGAGAAATGGCAGATGGAGTTTAATCCGGACAAATGTGAAGTAATGCATTTTGGAAGATCTAATACAGGTGGGAAGTATACAGTAAATGGCAGAACCCTTAGGAGTATTGACAGGCAGAGAGATCTGGGTGTACAGGTCTACAGGTCACTGAAAGTGGCAACGCAGGTTGATAAGGTAGTCAAGAAGGCATACGGCATGCTTGCCTTCATCGGTCGGGGCATAGAGTATAAAAATTGGCAAGTCATGCTGCAGCTGTACAGAACTTTAGTTAGGCCACATTTAGAATACTGCGTGCAATTCTGGTCGCCACACTACCAGAAGGACGTGGAGGCTCTGGAGAGGATACAGGAGAGGTTTACCAGAATGTTGCCTGGTCTGGAGGGCATTAGCTATGAGGAGAGGTTGGATAAACTCGGATTGTTTTCACTGGAACGACGGAGGTGGAGGGGCGACATGATAGAGGTTTACAAAGTTATGAGCGACATGGACAGAGTGGATAGTCAGAAGCTTTTTTCCCAGGGTGGAAGAGTCAGTTACTAGGGGACATAGGTTTAAAGTGCAAGGGGCAAAGTTTAGAGGGGATGTGTGAGGCAATTTCTTTACACAGAGGGTGGTGAGTGTCTGGAACTTGCTGCCGGGGGAGGTGGTGGAAGCAGATACGATAGCGACATTTAAGAGGCATCTTGAAAAATACATGAATAGGATGGGAATAGAGGGATACGGACCCCGGAAGTACAGAAGGTTTTAGTTTAGACAGGCATCAAGATCGGTGCAGGCTTGGAGGGACGAATGGCCTGTTCCTGTGCTGTACTGTTCTTTGTTCTTTGTTCTTTATTAAATGTCATTCGACTTTTAAGACTGTAGTATTGGTTTTCAATTCCCTGCTTTTTGTTCCTCTTCCCACTTAACCCCCCCTTCCCTCCACTGAAGTTGCTAACAATTCCACAGGTGCCAGGAAGCCTTGTACCTCACCTGAGTACTCATTCCTTACCTGTGATGCCATGTTTTTAAAGGGAATGTACAGTAGTTGGGGAGGAAGAGCTATTTATAATGTTAGCTAACACGAGCCCAGCAAGGGAAGTTGGGAGGCCAGCAGTTTAGTGGGGTTGAGGGAGCAGGAGTTAGGTCTGAAGCTTGAGATGGAAGAGAATATGGAGGGTGATGGAGGAAAACAAGAGCGAAAGAGATGGAGAATTAATGGTTAGCATGGTAAGGGGTGGGGGGGGGAGGCGGGTGGGGAAGGGAGTAATTCTTGTCTTAGGGAGACCCGTCCCACTGCATGTCAGAAGTCCTGCCTCTTACAAGACAATGTGGAAACTCCCAGAAACTACCTGACCCCCAACAGAATTCCTGTGTAATCTGTATTCAGATGATAAACAAGAGGAGCATCAGAAGCTAGTTTTATCTTTTGGATGAGATGTTAAACCGAGGTCCCATTTGCCCTCTCAGGTGGCTGTAAAAGATCCCATGGGAATTCTCGCTGGTGTCCTGGCCATTATTTACCCCTCAACCAACATCATTAAAATAGATTAACTGTTCATTATCACACTGTGTCTGTGGGAGCTTGCTGTGCACACATTGGCTACAGCATTTCCTACATTACAGCAGTTACTACAAAAGTAATTCATTGGCTTCAAAGCACTTTGGAATGTCCAGAGTTCATGAAAGTCACTATAGAAATGCAAGCTCTTTCTTTCTTAATGTTGTTCAGAAGTTACTTACAGTCTTCCAGTGTGCGACACTTAACGATCTCGGAGCGGGGACCAGCACCCAGTGCGTTGTAGGCAAAGACGTCCATTTCGTAGTCACAGTATGGGTAGAGATTGGTGAGATCGGCAGATGGCGCAGTTGTGTTTATGAGCTGAGCAGAATTCTCATCGCCTTCAAACCAATAAGTCACCTGTGCAAGAAGAAGCACTAATTAATTATCCTGATCTATTCAGCTTCTCTGGAATGACAGCATTGACCATTACATAGAATTACATAAAATATACAGCACAGAAACAGGCCATTTAGCCCAACTCGTTTGCGCTGGTGGGTTTTTTTTGTTATTCGTTCATGGGATATGGGCATCACTGACAAGGCCAGCATTTGTTGCCCTTGACAACTGAATGGCTTGCTAGGCTATTTCAGAGGGCAGTTAAGAGTCAACCACATTGCTGTGGGTCTGGAGTCACATGCCGGCCAGACCCCAGGTAAGGACAGCAGATTTCCTTCCCTAAAGGACATTAGTGAACCAGATGCGTTTTTATGATGATAGTTTCATGGCACTGTTACTGAGACTAGCTTTCAATTCCAGATTTTTATTAACTAATTGAATTTAAATTCCACGAGCTGCTGTGGTGGGGTTTGAATCCGTGACTCCAGAGCATTAGCATGGGCCTCTGGATTACTAGTTCAGTGACATTATCATCACGCCACTGTCTCCCCCAAGCGAATCTCCTCCCGGTCCATTTGCTGCATCTCAGTCTGTCAGCATATCTTTCTATGCCCTTTTCTGTCATGATCTTGTCCAGCTCCCTTTTTAAAGCATCTAAGCTATTTGTCTCAACCACTTCCTGTGTTCGTGAGTTCCACGTTCTAAACACTTTCTGCATAAATAAACTTCTCCTTAATACCCTATTGGATTTATTAGTGACGACCTTGTAATTATGTAATTATAGTTCTGGGTTCTCCCACATGTGGGAACATTCTCTAATCTACCCTGTCCAATCCATTCATAATCTTAAAGACCTCAATCAGGTCACTTCTAAATCTCTTTTCTAAAATAAAACAATCTCTCCCAATAGCTGTAGTCTCTAAGATCTGGTACCATCCTAGTAAATCTTGTTTTCACTTTTTCCAGTGCTTCTATGTCCTTTTTATAGTATGGAGACCACTTCTGTGCAAATACTATAAGTGTGACCTGACCAGGATCCTATACAAGCTGAGCATATCTTCACTTCTTTTGAATTCTTACCCCCAGAAATAAATCCCAGTGCTTTGTTAGAATGTTTAATTGCTTTGCCGATCTGTGATGCTGCTTCGAATGATTTGTTCATCTATCTCTCTAGATCGCTTTCCTCTTCTACCCCATTTTGTTTTTTGTCTTTCTAAGGTGTAGGTGATGTCTATATTTTTCCTACCACCTATCACCTCACCTTTATCTACATCAAGGTTCAATTGTCACTTAACTGCCCAGTCTTCAAATGTTCTAATGTCTTCTTGTATTATATTACATTCTTCCTCAGTGTTAGTTAGATCCTCAGTTTGGTATCATCTGCAAATTTTGATATTGAGTTACTTGTTGTGAGTTAAGTCCAAACCATTAATGTAATGTACTGATTCTTGTGGAACACTGCTTTCTACCTTCCTCCAATCTGCATAACTGCCCTTGACCTATACTCTCTGTTTTCTATTTTTTTTACCAATTTACTATCCACACAGCTATTTGTCTCCTGACTCCACACACCTTTATCATGAGCCTACTGTGTGGTACCTTTTGAAGACATTGGCCATTGTTGCTGTTCACATGGCAACAGCATCAATCAACAGTTCATACAATCAGGAGGAAGTCCGAGAATCATACAGCACAGAGAAGGAGGCTAAATGGCCCCTCCTGCCTGTACTGGCTCTTTGAAAGAGCTATTTAATTAATACCATTCCTCACTTCTTTCCCACAGCCCTTTTTAAGTACATATCCAGTCCCTCTCACTCACCCCTGACACAATTACCTCGCTGCTCACATCCTATCCAATAAGCGTGCTATTGATGTTTCACTAATGCCCTTTAGGGAAGGAAACCAGCCATCCTTACCAAGTTTGACATCTGTGACTCCTGTCAACTCCAGTTTGATTCTTATCCCAGCTCTGAAGTGGTGTAACAAGCCACTCAAGCCATCTTCTCAAGGGCACCTAGGGTCATATTTTGTCCACAGGTCCCTGAAGGTGGCAGGACAGGCAGATAAAGTGGTGAAGAAGGCATATGGAATGCTTTCCTTTATTGGCTGAGATGTAGAATACAAAAGCAAGGATGTAATGCTGGAACTGTATAAAACACTGGTTAGGCCACAGATGGAGTATTGCATACAATTCTGGTCACCACATTACAGGAAGGACATAATTACTCTGGAGAGAGTACAGAGAAAATTTACAAGAATTTTGCCAGGCTTGAAAATTGCAGCTATGAGGAAAGCTAGGGTTGTTTTCCTTAGAACAGAGGAGGCTGAGGGGTGACATAATAGAGGTGTACAAAATTATGAGGGGCCTTGATAGAGTAGAAAGGAAGGACCTTTTTCCCCCTAATGGAGAGGTCAATTACCAGGGGGTACAGAGTTAAGGTGATTGATGGAAAGATTAGAGAGGACATGAGGAAAATCTTTTTCACCCAGAGGGTAGTGGGTGTCTGCAATTTGCTGCCTGGATCAGTGGTGGAGGCAGACACCCTCAACTCATTTAAAAGGTAACTAGACCTGGACCTGAAGTGCTGTAACCTGCAAGGCTACGGACCGGGTGCTGGAAGGTGGGATTAGATTGAGCGGCTAGTTTTTTCAGCCGGTTCAGACACAATGGGCTGAATTGGCCTCTTTCTGTGCTGTAACTTTTCTATGGTTCTGTGGTTCTATGATGGTCAGGGATCCATTACCTTGTATCCTGTTGGTCGGCCCGGCGGTGGGATCCAATTCATACGGATTCTTTTGCTGTCAATTGGCTGAGCTTTGACGTTGGTAGGCGGGGAGTCGATGGAGAAGGCACCTTGCTTGAGGGGAATCGTTGCTTGATTTGCTGTAATATCAGACAGCAGGACATGTTAATGAAAGACTTTTTTTACCTTGCTGGTGCAACCACTGACTATGGAAGGATAGCCCAATGGGAAGCAATCCTTTTCTGCTACACTGGAGAATAAAATAAAAAACTTGTGAGTAAAACATTAGAGCAGAAGGATATGTGGATCAAAATAAGCGTTCTTTACACAAATGCACAGAATATAAGGAACAAATTGAATAACTTGCAGGTGCAAATTCAACTTGGAGTGTATAACATGGCTGCAAAACAATCAGGACTGGGAACTAAATATACCGGGTTATAAGACCTACAGGAACGAAAAGGAAAATGGTCAAGGGAGAGGAGTAGCCTTAGTGATTAAGGATGAAATCACTTCAATGATAAGAGAGGATGTAATGAGAGATAAGCAAGCTGTGCAGAATTTATGGATATAATTAAAACATAGAAAAGGATTTAAGACTGCAGTGGGAGTTGTGTATAGGCCCCCTGGTAGTAGCTGTGAAGTGACTGATTGTATAAATGCAGAGATTAGATGAGGATGTAGTAAAGGCAGAGTGGTTTTAATGGGGGATTTTAACTTTCACATAGATTGGATAAGCAAACTAGCTCATGTCAGCAAGGTAGTGAATTTCTTGAATGTGTTCAGGATAGTTTTGCTGCAGCAATATGTCCTAGAATCAACAAGAGGGCAGGCCATATTAGATCCAGTAATGAGTAATGAGCCAGATTTAGTTATCAGCATAATGGTCCATGAACATTTATCAACAGCGATCTTACACGATCAAGTTTCAATGTTTGAAAGGGAGAAATGCAAATCGGCTACTAAGATTCTAGATTTAGGTAAGGCTGACGTCATTGTGATGAGACCGAGACTGTCCACAATAAACAAATCTGTTAATGGTTAAAACAACAGGATCAGTGGGAGACGTTCAAAAAAAGAATTTGTGTTGTAGAACCAGTTTCTGCCTCCAGTGGGCAAAAGCTCTACTTGCCAAAAGACAGCTGTGGACAACTAAAGAAGCAAGAGACAACATGAAACTAAAAGAGAAAGTATCCATAAATGCAAAAAATAGCACAGATCCTTGTGATTGGGAGAGGTACAAAGAAAGCAAAGCATAACAAAACAGATAGTGATAACTACGAAAAGGGAGAATGAAAAGAAACTTGCAAGGGATATCAAAATCAACACAAAATGTTTTTACTATTATGTTAGGAAAAAGTATGTGGTCAGGAGCAATGTGGACCCCTTGATCACGATGATATAGTCAATGAAAAGAAGAAAATGGCAGGCATGTTGAAAAAACTCCTTGCAGTATTTACAGCAAAGGAAGGGATCATCATGCCAGACATCCCAAGGAAACTAACCTTGAATCAGAGAAGAGGACTCACCAAAATTAACAGTAATGAACAACAACCATAACACCAACTTGCTTTATAGGGATGAATTTAGTGAGCCTGCTGTGGATCCTGATGGCAGACCCGGAAATATGTGCCGTTCCCACTAGTCATGTGGGCAGATGCCCCACTGCGATCACATGATGGGCGGCCATTTTGCACAATAGAGGCGTGGGGCCCGTCCAATCATGCAGCGGGGGCAGGATGTGAGATGCCAAATACAGCATCAGATGACTCCAAAGCGGGTGCTGGTGCCATATTTAAAGGCCTGCCAGCCCTGTTTGCATTGCTTCCTTACTCTCATTTGCTGCTAGCTCGTCAAAACTGAGGCCCGTGTTGCATTGACTCTGGACCCCCCAACCCCCTGAGGTGGACCCCGCAGGATGGCAGAGGCAAGACACAGGGTGGCCAGTTTTGTGATGCCTCCCTCGTGATTCTCCTCCAGGCTGCAAGGGAAAGATGGGACATTCTCTTCCTCAGCAATGGCAAGAAGAGGTCCTCCCGCCTGACCAAGCCAGCCTGGATGGAGATCACTGAGAAGGTCAGCAGCTGTGGGGTCACCACCCCCCCCCCCACCCCGGAACTGGGTACAGTGCCTTAGGAGGGTCAATGACCTGCTGCGTTCTGCTAAGGTGAGTGCTCCATTCCTCTCTCCTTATTACTGATTTCAAGTGGCTATGCTGGAGGAAACATGGCATGGGGAGGGAGGCACCACAATGGTGATGGTAGAGGGGGTGAGACATCTCCTCATCCTGACAGATGCACGGCTGCATCTCGGTCCCAGGCCACCTACTTTCACAGATCAGCCCCCATAAACCCCTCTGAGAATGTCTGCTAGCATGAGCTATATGCAATACCTCAGTAGGAGACGAGAGGCTGACATAGCAGAACTGTCATGTTGATCTCTCTACGAAGTATGACATTCTCCCTCTTTCCACTTGCAGGACAAGAGGGCCCACAACAGGAGGGAGACAGCCTGCACTAGTAGAGTCATTCCAGATCTTCGGCCTCTCTCTATGGCAGAGGAAGAGGCATTAGAACTGGCTGGGACCGAGGGCAGTCGCTCCATATCTGATGGAGAGGCTGGAGTCTGTGCACCAGAGAGTGAGGATTAGCTTCCATCCACATGCAGTTCACGTCTAGAGACCCACATCACATATGGTTAGAATGACAAGATTTGCACAGCCTAACCCATACATGTTTGTGTTCTCTCATGTAGGTCGGTAGTCGGAGGAGACTCCAGCTGAAGGAGGAGAGCTGTCTACTTCTGAGGAGGAGGAACAATCAGAGGATGCACCGTCCCATGACTCTCCTGCACCTTCCACCAGCACAGATACTTTCACCTCGGTGGGTTTCTGCTCAGACGGCCGACGACGTCATCCCAGGCCAAGGGGCAGCCTGATCAGCAGCCTGCCTCCAGCCCAGCTGCCAGCGCAGGGGGTTACACCTTTCAGAAGTACTCATAAATGTATTAATAAAATCACATAGACACACTTGAAGGTTCACAGGTGTTGAAATTTGACATGTGCTGCATCAGATAAAGTTCTTTTGTTCAAGCCATTAACCTTCGTTGTGTAAAAGTGACTCCTCTATCATGCATTAATTGTGAGCTGCTGGCTTCACCCTTCCCCCTTAATGAATGCCAATGTAGGCACAGCCCTCATTTGAATAGGGTTTCCCATGGGCACTAGTGTGTGGTTCAGCTGGGTGCTAGGCAGGGAACACAAATAGAAAGGATGCGACAGACTGCATGCACTGAGGTGGGTTTTGATTGTTTTTATTCTGAGTGGCCATCAGGTGCTGGAAGTGGGTGATTATGAGATTGTCCTTGGCCCATTGCTCAATCTCCCAGGCCTCTGGTGCCAGGGCTTCAACATCCAGTGCTGCTTCATCATCTCCCTCCTCCACCTCCTCCCTGTTGCTGGAGGAGTGTCGCTCAGTCATGTCAACGCATGCAGGGTCTCCCCTCCCCCTCTGCAATGACAAACTGTGCAGAGCACAGCAGACCACAACGATATGCACAACCCTTGCTGGGGCATACCGCTGGGCTCCACCGGATCAATCGAGGCACCAGAATTTCATCGTCAGCAGCGCAATGGCCTGCGCAATGGTCGCTCGGGTGGCCCCATGGCAAGTGTTATACCTCTGCTCTGCTGCATTGTGAGGGTCCCTCACAGGCGTCAGTTGTCATGTCTTTAATGGGCAGCTCTTTACTGACAATGCTGCTCAGACATGTGGAGGGGGCTGATTCGAGTCCAGTACATGCTCTCGTTTAGGTGGGCCCTTGTTGGCATTGCTGGCTGTGGTTGCTTTTGTCGTGGAGCTTCATGGGCAAGGGCAGCTGCCTCTTGCCCCTCTCTCCATCGAGGCACCTCATCACGCCACGGGGGTCCAAAAAGACGGGGTGTCTGAGACCCATGTCAGGTGACCAATGGGCCTAGAGAACGCTGTCGATGAAGGACGACCCTGACTTGGAACTGAGCTTTTGCTAGTTCTTCTGGCTGCCTCTCCCTGATGGTCCTCAGTGCCCTACCTTGCTGTGGTCAACTCTCTCATCCAGCAGTTTGGGCAATGAAACATCTCACCCAACAGTTTGTTTACCCAATACAGCCATCAAAACCCAAGCCCCCCCACTTGCAAAGCACCAAGTCCCAAGCACCTGAGAACCCGACTCCCACCTTACAGAGCACCCGGGACCCGACCCCCCTTGACAGAGCACCCGAGAACCCCACCCCGCTCACAGAGTACCTGAGAACAAGACCCCCCCCCACCCACCGCCTTAAAGATCACCTGAGAGCCTGACCAGTCCCTTACAGAGTGCATTGTACTGCAGGACAACAGCAGCCTCTGCATTCCCCTCGTCCCTGTACAGTGCTGGACATGGCTGCCTACCTGTCGTGGCACTGAAGCCTCGCCTTGGTGCCATCAGCTTTTAACAGCAGCCCACATCCACTTAATCCCAAGCCCCCCACTGAATATCGATGAATTAGATACAAATGTATTAAAAGTAAGTGCTCAGCAATTTAAAGTATATTCACGTCGTGTCTGGGAAGCAATTCCATCTTGGTGCTTCCGCCCCCCCACCCTGACAAAATCCTGATTTATGGGCAGATGCTTCCAACATGATTACCCTTCCTCCCCTCCCCGCCATTGCCACCATTCGTGCTCCAAACAGCCACACTGAATTCAGCCTATATAATACAACCTAATAAAACATTCCCAGGAAATACAGGTGGCACGGTGGCGCAGTGGTTAGCACCACAGCCTCACAGCTCCAGTGACCCAGGTTCAATTCTGGGTACTGTCTGTGTGGAGTTTGCAAGTTCTCCCTGTGTCTGTGTGAGTTTTCGCCGGGTGCTCTGGTTTCCTCCCACAGCCAAAGACTTGCAGGTTGATAGGTAAATTGGCCATGGTAAATTGCCCCCAGTGTAGGTCAGTGGTAGGAGAATGGTGGGGATGTGGTAGGGAATATGGGATTAATATAGGATTAGTATAAATGGGTGGTTGTTGGTCAGCACAGACTCAGTGGGCTGAAGGGCCTTTTTCAGTGCTGTATCTCTAAATAAAAAATAAATTAGGACAGGTGACCAAAAGCTGGGTCAAAGAGGCATGTTTTAAGGAGCATCTTAAAGGAAGAAGGAGAGGTGAAGAGAAATGATGGGTGGGGGATTTAGGTAGGGCCTAAGCATCTGAAGGCACAGCTGCCAATAGTGGAGTGATTAAAATGGGGAATGTTCAAGAGGCCAGAACTGGCAGAGCACAAAGACCTAGGGAGTGTTATAGGGCTGAAGGTGATTACAGAGATAGGAAGGGGCAGGGCCAGGGAAGGATTTGAAGGGTTGAGAATTTTAAAATCGAGCCACTGCTTGACTGGAGAAAATGAAGAATTTTTTTTTCTTTGTTTATTCATGGGATGTGGGCGTCACTGGCCAGGCCAGCATTTATTGCCCATCCCTAATTGCCCTTGAGAAGGTGGTGGTGAGCTGCCTTCTTGAACCGCTGCAGTCCATGTGGGGTAGGTACACCCACAGTGCTGTTAGGAAGGGAGCTCCAGGATTTTGACCCAGCGACAGTGAAGGAACGGCGATATAGTTCCAAGTCAAATGGTGTGTGACTTGGAGGGGAACTTGCAGGTGGTGGTGTTCCCATGTATTTGCTGCCCTTGTCCTTCTAGTTGGTAGAGGTCACGGGTTTGGAAGGAGCCTTGGTGCATTGCTGCAGTGTATATTGTAGATGGTACACACTGCTGCCAATGTGCATCGGTGGTGGAGGGAGTGAATGTTTGTAGATGGGAAGCCAATCAAGCAGGCTGCTTTGTCCTGGATGGTGTCAAGTTTCTTCAGTGTTGTTGGAGCAAGTGGAGAGTATTCCATCACACTCCTGACTTGTGCCTTGTAGATGGTGTACAGGCTTTGGGGAGTCAGGAGGTGAGTTATTCGCCTCAGGATTCCTAGCCTCTGACCTGCTCTCGTAGCCACGGTATTTATATGGCTACTCCAGTTCAGTTTCTGGTTAATGGTAGCCCCTAGGATGTTGATAGTGGGGGATTCAGTGATGGTAATGCCATTAAATGTCAAGGGGAGATGGTTAGATTCTCTCTTGTTGGAGATGGTCATTGCCTGGTACTTGTGTGGTGTGAATGTTATTTGCCACTTATCAGCCCAAGCCTGGATATTGTCCAGGTCTTGCTGCACTTCTACACAGACTGCTTCAGTATCTGAGGAGTCACGAGTGGTGCTGAGCATTGTGCAATCATCAGCGAACATCCCCACTTCTGACCTTATGATTGAAGGAAGGTGATTGATGAAGCAGCTGAAGATGGTTGGGCTTAGGACCCTACCCTGAGGAACTCCTGCAGTGATGTCCTGGAGCTGAGATGATTGACCTCTAACAACCACAACCATCTTCCTTTGCGCTAGCCAGCCAGCGGAGGGTTTTCCCCCTGATTCCCATTGACCTCAGTTTTGCTCGGGCTCTTTGATGCCATACTCGGTCAAATGCTGCCTTGATATCAAGGGCAGTCACTCTCATCTCACCTCTTGAGTTCAGCTCTTTTGTCCATGTTTGAACCAAGGCTGTAATGAGGTCAGGAGCTGAGTGGCCCTGGCGGAACCCAAACTGGGTATCACTGAGCAGGTTAATTGTCCACCACCATTCACGGCTGGATGTGGCAGAACTGCAGAGCTTAGATCTGATCCGTTGGTTGTGGGATCGCTTAGCTCTGTCTATTGCATGCTGCTTACGCAGTTTGGCACGCAGATAGTCCTGTGTTGTAGCTTCACCAGGTTCTTTGGGCCTCCTTATCTCGAGAGACAATGGATACGCGCCTGGAGGTGGTCTGACACCTCATTTTGAGGTATGCCTGGTGCTGCTTCTGGCATGCCCTCCTGCATTCTTCATTGAACCAGGGTTGGTCTCCTGGCTTGATGGTAATGGTAGAGTGGGGGATATGCCGGGCCATGAGGTTACAGATTGTGGTTGAGTACAATTCTGCTGCTGATGATGGCCCACAGCGCCTCATGGATGCCCAGTTTTGCATTGCTAGATATGTTCAAAATGTATCCCATTTAGCACGCTGGTAGTGCCACACAACACGATGGAGGGTATCCTCAATGTGAAGGTGGGACTTCGTCTCCACAAGGACGATGCGGTGGTCACTCCTACCAATATTGTTATGGACAGATGCATCTACGGTAGGCAGATTGGTGAGGATGAGGTCAAGTATGTTTTCCCCTCTTGTTGGTTCCCTCACCACCTGCCACATACCCAGTCTAGCAGATATGTCCTTTTGGACTCAGCAAGCTCAGTCAGTAGTGGTGCTACTGAGCCACTCTTGGTGATGGACATTGAAATCCCCCACCCAGAGTACATTCTGTGCCCTTGCCACCCTCAGTGCTTCCTCCAAGTGCTGTTCAACAAGGAGGAGTACTGACTCATCAGCTGAGGGAGGGCGGTAGGTGGTAATCAGCAGGAGGTTTCCTTGTCCATGTTTGATCTGATGCCATGAGAGTTAATGGGGTCCAGAGTCGATGTTGAGGACTCCCAGGACAACTCCCTCCCTACTGTATACCACTGTACGAGCACCTCTGGTGGGTCTGTCCTGCCGGTGGGACAGGACGGACCCGGGGATGGTGAGTCTGGGACATTGTAAGGTATGATTCCGTGAGTATGACTATGTCAGGCTGTTGCTTGACTAGTCTGTGGGACAGCTCTCCCAACTTTGGCACAAGCCCCCAGATATTAGTAAGGAGGACTTTGCAGGGTCGACAGGGCTGGGTTTGCCATTGTCGTTTCCGGTGCCTAGGTCGTTTCTAGGTCGATGCCGGGTGGTCCGATGGGTTTCATTCCTTTTTATTGACTTCGTAGCGGTTAGATACAACTGAGTGGCTTGCTACTATTTCAGAGGGCATGAAAGAGTCAACCACATTGGCACTGAAGAATGATAAATCCCCAGGACTAGATGGATTCCGACCAGGGTTTTAAAAGAATTGGTGAAAACATTGCAGATACCCTAAGTATAATCTTCCAAAATTCTCTCGATTTAGGAACTGTTCCTTTAGGGTAGAAAATTGCACTTGTTACTCCGCTAATTAAGAAGGGTGAGTGAGGGAAACTAGGGAATTAGAGACCAGTTACCCTAACTTCTGTTGTCGGGAAATAACTAGAATGTATAGTTAAGGACAAGGTGACTGAAAACCTTGAAAATGTTCTGCTGATCAGAGAGAACCAGCATGGATTTGTAAAGGGTAGGTCATACCTGAGGAACCTGATTGAATTTTTTGAAGAGGTGACTAAAGTAATGGAGAGGGGAATGTCTATGGATGTTATTTATATGGACTTCCAGAAGGCATTTGATAAAGTCCCTCATAAGAGACTATTAGCTAAAGCTGAAGGTGACAAAGAGTTGGGATAATGGACAGGTACTCTAATTGGCAGGATATGACTAGTGGTGTCCCGCAGGGATCTACATTGAGATCTTAACTATTCACAGTATTTATCAATGACATAGATGAGGGGATAAAAAGCTACATATCCAAATTTCCCAATGACACAAAGATAGGCAGCATTATAAGCAGTGTAGATGGAAGCATAAAATTACAAAGAGCCATTAATAGATTAATTCACTGGGAAAAACTATGGCAAATGGATTTCAATGTAGGTAAATGTGAGGTTATTTAATTTTGGACCTACACAAAGCCTTGGTTGGACCACACCTGGAGTACTTTGAGCAGCTCTGGGTATCACACCTTAGGAAGGATATATTGGTCTTGGAGGGAGTGCAGCATAGATTTCCCAGAATGATACCTGGATTCCAGGGGCTAAAATACAAGGAGAGATTACACAAACTAGAGCTGGATTCCCTGGAATTTAAGTTAAGGGGCGATTTGATCGAAGTTTTCAAGACATTAAAAAGAACAGACAGGGTAAATAGAGAGAAACTATTTCCATTGCTTGGGGAGTCTAGGACTGGAGGGCATGGTCTAAAAATTGGAGCCAGACGTTTTAAGGAGTGAAATTAGGAAACACTTTTACACACAAAAGATGGTAGAAGTTTGGACTTCTGTTCCAGAAACAGCAACTGATGCTAGATCAATCGTTAAGTTGAAATCTGAGATTGATAGATTTTTGTTAAGCAAAGCTATTAATACATATGGAGCAAAGACAGGTATTTGGAATTAGGTCACAAATCAGCCATGATCTCAATGAGTGGCAGAATAGGCTCGAGGGGCTGAATGGCCTCCTCCTGTTCCTATATTTCTTCTATGTTTTTGTTTATGTCCCCATGACTGGTTCTTCTCTCCCAATTGAAGTAGAAGAGACAGTATCCATCCATCACACCCTCAGAGCAGCTTGGTCATTGCACACAAGCTGGTGGCCACACCAGGGCAGAGACCAGTGGACCCTGGAGACATTGGCACTTTTGTTTCATGTTCTGTTGTCAGCTGTGGCTCAATGGCGAAACTCTCGCATCTGAGTCAGAAGATTGTGATTTTAAATCCCACTCCAGAGACTTAAAACACATAATCCAGGCTGACATGTGCAATTGTAAATCGCAGAGTGTGTCAATGAGCAAGAATGAGTGTCTGCAAGTGTGAGAAAACGCGAGAGTTTGTCTCTGAGTAAGTGCAAGGCATTGATAAGAGTTGTTACCCAGGAATACGCCTGCAGCAAGCCTTGACCTCAGCATTCGCCTTCTCACACTTAACACTCTACCTCTTTCCCACCCCCTTCTCCTTCCACCACCCCCCCAGGCATGGCTAGAGTGGGAAAAGGAGATGAGGAAATTCAGTTCTTATGGGTTGTAAATACCACTAGACCTCGTTGTAGCAAAAGCACAAGAAACTAGTTTCCGAGTTGTCATGTGGTCCTTGCACTAAAATAAGCGGACCTTTATAATTGTTCAATGTTGTTTATGTTACCAGTCCCGTGACATAACCACTACACTACCATATTCCAAAAAATAGAAAGGGAATCTTCCATAGGAGGCAGGGAGGTCAGATGTTGATTGCATTAATGAGAGCCATGTAGACAAGGGTCAATTCTCTACCCTTACAGGTGCTCCTTCCAGTACAGGTGCACAGCTCCGACCTATCCCACAACAACTGTTAATGTGGCTCAAAACTGACTTACCATCATCCAGAGTGCAGCAGCGAGTGATGTTGGAACGGGGACCAGCACCGCGAGCATTGTAGGCTAGGACGTCCATTGCATAATCACAACCCGGCTGGAGATTGGTGAGCTCAGCAAAAGTATTCTTCGTGTCTATGACCTGAGAGGCGAACTGGTCATCTTCAGGCCAATACTTCAGCTGAAAAGAAATGCCCAATTAGTTATATCACCCAGTCAGTTATAGAAACAGAGAAAGCTTTATAGCACAGAAGGAGGCCATTTGGCCCATTTGCCAGCCAAAAAGAGCTAGCCAGTCTAATCCCATCTTCCAGCTCTTGGTCTGCATCCCTCTAGGTTACAGCACTTCAAGTGTATATCCGAGTATTTTTTAAATGCAATGAGCATTTCTGTCTCTCCCACCCTTTCAGGCAGTGAGTTCCAGATCCCTATCACCTTCTGGGTGAAAAAATTCCTCCTCAACTCCCCTCTAACTCTTCTACCAATTACTTTAATCTATGCCCCCAGTGATTGACCTCTCTGCTAACAGAAATAGCTTCTTTCTATTCACTCTGTCTGGGCCCCTTCTAATTTTATACACCTCAATTAAATCTTCCCTCAGCCACCTCTGTTCCAAAGAAAACAACACCAGCCTATCCAATCTTTCCTCACAGCTAAAATTCTCCATTCCTGACAATATCCTCATAAATCTCCTCTGTACCCTCTCTAGTGCAATCACATTCTTCCTGTCATGTGGTGACCGGAAATGTACGCTGTACTGTAGCTGCAGTCTAACCAGTGTTTTTTTTTACAGTTCTAGCATAACCTGCTCTTATACTCCAGGCCTCCTTTATTCTTGATCACCTTATCTACCTGTCTTGCTACCTTCAGAGATCAATGGACATGCACACCTAGGTCCCTCTGTTCCTCTACACTTCTCAAAATACTTTTATGGTGTAATCCCTTGCCTTGTTTGCCCCATTACCTTACACTTCTCCGGATTGAACTCCATTGGCCACTTTACTGCCCACCTGACCAGTCCATTGATATCTTCCCGTAGTCTACAGCTTTCTTTCACTATATCAACCACACAGCCAGTTTTCGTATCATCTGCAACCTTCTTAATCATGCCCCTGCATTTAAATCTGAATCATTGATATATACCACAAGCAGCAAGGAGCCAGTACTGAGTCCTGTGGAACCCCATTGGAAACAGCCTTCCAGTTACAAAAACACTTCCTGCCACTGAGCCAATTTTGGATCCAACTTGCCACTTTCTCTTGGATCCCATGAGTTTTTAATTTTCTGATCAGTCTGCCATGTGGGACCTTGTCAAAAGCCTTGCTAAAATCATGTAGACTACATCAAACAGGCTGCCCTCATCGACCTCCTTATTACCTCCTTAAAAAAGATCAATCAAGTTAGTCAGACATGACCTTCCCTGAACAAATCCGTGCCTCTCTAACTGACAATTTCTACTCTCTTTCAGAGTTTTTTCCAATAGTTTGCCCACCACTGAGGTTAGGCTGACTGACTTGTAATTACTCAGTTTATCCCTACCTCCCTTTTTAAACAACGGTACAACATTCGCAGTCCTGTAGCCAGACAGCATTGGAAAATGATGTTCAGAGCTTCCGTTATTTCTTTCCTTGCTTCCCTTCACAGCCTGGGATGCACAGACTGCCCAGATTCATTCCCTAAAGCAAAGTCCAGAATTGCCCCTTCTCTTGTTGGGCTTGCTACATACTGGCTAAAAAGAGTTCTTCTGAAGCAAAAGCGACATAAAGAAAAACTTTTTCACACAGCGAGTAGCTAAGGTTTGGGATGCACTCCCTGAGAGTGCGGTGCAGGCAGGTTCAATCGATGCATTCAAGAGGGAATTAGACCGTTATCTGAAAAGGAAGAATGTGTAGGGTGACAGGGAGAAGGCGGGGGAGTGAGACTAGGTGAATTGCTCGTTCGGAGACACAATGGGCCGAATGGCCTCTTTCTGTGCTGTAACAATTCTGCGATTCTGTGAATGCATCTTAAGAATTTTGCATCCTCTATACCTTTTGCACTGAATTTATCCCAGTTAATATTAGAGTAGTGGAAATCCCCTACTATTACTGGCCTTTTGTTTCTGCTTCTCAGCAAGTTGCCAACATATTTTCTCTTCTATCTCCCACTGACTGTTTAGGGGTCGACAGTACACTCCCAGCAATGTGATTTAATTGTTTCTTTCTTGTTCCTCAGTTCAACCCATACGGCTTCATTTGAGGTTCCCTCCTCACAGTCGCAATTGTTTCTTTAACCAACATTGCAATTGCCTCCTTTTTATTACTTCCCCTCTCTGAAAACCCTGTAACCAGGAATGTTGAGCTGCCATCCTGCCCTTGTCTAAGCCACGTTTCAGTAATAGCTATAATATCATACTTCCAAGTGTCTATCTGTGTCAAAGAACAAAGAACAGTACAACACAGGAACAGGCCATTCGGCCCTCCAAGCCTGCGCCGATCTTGATGCCTGTCTAAACTAAAACCTTTTGCACTTCCGGGGTCCGTATCCCTCTATTCCCATCCTATTCATGTATTTGTCAAGATGCCTCTTAAACGTTGCTATCATATCTGCTTCCACCACCTCCCCCGGCAGCAAGTTCCAAGCGCTCACCACCCTCTGTGTAAAGAACTTGCCTCGCACATCCCCTCTAAACTTTGCCCCTCGCACCTTAAACCTATGTCCCCTAGTAACTGACTCTTCCACCCTGGGAAAAAGCTTCTGACTATCCACTCTGTCCATGCCACTCATAACTTTGTAAACCTCTACCATGTCGCCCCTCCACCTCCGTCGTTCCAGTGAAAACAATCCGAGTTTATCCAACCTCTCCTCATAGCTAATGCCCTCCAGACCAGGCAACATTCTGGTAAACCTCTTCTGTACCCTCTCCAAAGCCTCCACATACTTCTGGTAGTGTGGCGACCAGAATTGTACGCAATATTCCAAGTGTGGCTCAACTAAGCTGTACAACTGCAGCATGACGTGCCAATTTTTATATTCTATGCCCTGACCGATGAAGGCAAGCATACCGTATCCCTTCTTGACTACCATATCCACCTGCATTGCCACTTTCAGTGATCTGTGGACCTGTACACCCAGATCTCTCTGCCTGTCAATACTCCTAAGGGTTCTGCCATTTACTGTATACTTCCCACCTGCATTAGACCTTCCAAAATGCATTACCTCACAATTGTCCGGATTAAACTCCATCTGCCATTTCTCCGCCCAAGTCTCCAACCGATCTATATCCTGCTGTATCCTCTGACAATCCTCATCACTATGCGCAACTCCACCAACCTTTGTGTCGTCCGCAAACTTACTAATCAGACCAGCTACATTTTGCTCCAATTCATTTATATATGCTACAAACAGCAAAGGTCCCAGCACTGATCCCTGCAGAACACCACTAGTCACAGCCCTCCATTCAGAAAAGCACCCTTCCACTGCTACCCTCTGTCTTCTATGACTGAGCCAGTTCTGTATCCATCTTGCTAGCTCACCTCTGATCCCGTGTGACTTCACCTTTTGTACCAGTCTGCCATGAGGGACCTTGTCAAAGGCTTTACTAAAGTCCATATAGACAACATCCACTGCCCTTCCTTCATCAATCATCTTCGTCACATCCTCAAAAAACTCGATCAAGTTAGTGAGACACGACCTCCCCTTCATAAAACCATGCTGCCTCTCGCTAATAAGTTCATTTGTTTCCAAATGGGAGTAAATCCTGTCCCGAAGAATCCTCTCTAATAATTTCCCTACCACTGTGTCCTCAGCTCATCTGATTTATTTACTAGACTCTTTGCATTTAAGTATTTACCACTGATCAGTGAAAAACTAGTTATTGCCTATTTTCTAGCCTTTGTTTCCTCGACCTTCCTTACTCAGTTACTAATTTTCTGCCTTTCATTTCCAGCATGGTTTCTGCTCCTTCTGAATCTATGCTCAGGTCCCTATTTCCCACCAAGCTTGTTTAAACCACCCCGATAGCACTAACAAACCTTCCTGTGACAATACTGCTCCCAGCCTTGATGAGGTCCCACCTCCCCCACGCCTGCTCCCAGTGCCTTGGGAATCCAAAGCCTCCCTCTTGCACCATGTCTGCAGCCACGCATTCAGCTGCACTATCCTTCTATTTCTGTACTTGTGTGTGGCACCAGGAGTAATCTGGAGAATACTATCTCTGAGGTCCTACTTTTTAATTCTTTCCCTAGCTCCTGGAAATTTGAGGACCTCATCCCTCTTTCTACCTAAGTCATTGGTCCAATATGACCATAACCTCTGACTGTTCACCCTCCCCCCTCTGAATATTCCGCAGCTGCTCAGTGACATCCTTGCACTGGGGAGGCAACACGCAACCTGGAGTCACGTCTGTCACTGCAGAAATGCCTGGCTGTTCCCCCAGTTATTGAATTTCCTATCAATATTGCTTTTTCAATGTTCCTCCTCCCACCCTGCACAGCTAAGTCACCCAAGCTGCTGTGGTCTTGGCTCTGACTGCATTCTTTTTATTCTTTCATGGGATGTGAGCATTGCTGGTAAGGCCAGTATTTATTCCCATTCCTAAGGGCGGCACAGTGGCGCAGTGGTTAGCACCGCAGCCTCACAGCTCCAGGGACCCGGGTTCGATTCCGGGTACTGCCTGTGTGGAGTTTGCAAGTTCTCCATGTGTCTGCGTGGGTTTTCTCCGGGTGCTCCGGTTTCCTCCCACAAGCCAAAAGACTTGCAGGTTGATAGGTAAATTGGCCATTATAAATTGTCACTAGTATAGGTAGGTGGTAGGGAAATATAGGGACAGGTGGGAATGTTTGGTAGGAATATGGGATTAGTGTAGGATTAGTATAAATGGGTGGTTGATGTTCGGCACAGACTCGGTGGGCCGAAGGGCCTGTTTCAGTGCTGTATCTCTAATCTAATCTAATCTAATCTAATTGCCTTTGAGATGGTGGTAGTGAGCTGCCTTCTTAAACCACTGCAGTCCATTAAGGCAGCTCACCACCACCTTCTTAAGGGCAATTAGGGATGGGCCACAAATGCTGGCCTTGTCAGCAATGCTCAAATCCCATGAAAGAATGAAAAAAAACAATTCTCCAAAGAAACCATCACCGTCTCCAGTATTCTGAACTAAATACTGGTTGGACAGCGAAATGCACTCAGGGCACTCCTGCATTATCTGCCTGACCCTGCATGACTGTCTGCTGGTCACCCAGCCTCTCTCTGCCGGCACACCTTTAATCTGCAGAGTGACCACATCCAGAAACATGCTAGCCACATAGCTGTCAGCCTCGCAGATGCACCGCAGTGACACCAACTGCTGCTCAAGCTCCGAAACCTATTGTCCAGTTATTTACCCTTGTTATGAACACTGGACTTTGTAACATGATTGTAACATGACTGACCTGAAACATTAACCTTGTTTCTCTCTCCACAGATGCTGTCTGACCTGCTGAGTATTTGCAGAACTTTCTGTTTTTATTTCAGATTTCCAGCATCCACAGTATTTTGCTTTTAATTACAACGTGTTATTTGGTTAATGGGATTTCCTTTAGTTTAGTTATAATAAAAGTCTTAAAACATGAAATCCTGTCGTGTAATTCCTTAAATCGGTCTGGGGGGGTTCATATCTCATATTTTTCACATTAACAATCTCACTGAGGTCATAACACTCTGCCCATTAGTTTAATTGCCCACTTAGTTATATTATTGCCCAGTTAGTTATCCCACAAAGATAGTCTGTCAAACTATTATACAGTTATACTTTTTGGTTCCAATTCTCTGTGCCCTCGTGGCCCACACCAGTCCCTGGTCTCTCCTTTGCTGCCTGCCTGATCCTTGCTGTGCTTCCTTTGGTTTATCCAACTGGAAGACTGCAATGCCTCCAGGGATTCTGTTTTTAAAAGTGAATATTGATGAGCATCTAAGGGTTTGCAGTGGTGACACTTTATGGTCTAAACTGACAGTGGATTTGGGGGCAGTGTCCTGGGCTGGTGATTCAGGTACCCCTGGTACAGAGCTTAGTCTTACCTTATAGCCTGACGGTTCACCCAGGGGCGGGCTCCAATTCACCTGGATTCTCCTGCTGTCAATTGGATGAGCTTTCAAATTGAGAGGTGGGGAGTTGATCGGGAGCATAGATTGGTTGAGATTCATCATTGACTTCTCTGTGATATTAGACACAAGGATGCGTTAATAAATTACCATCATGTCTCACTCTTTAAGACAGTCAGCCATCTGTTTATAGAAGAATGACCCATTGGGTTCCTCACTCTGTGAAGTGCCTATTAATCTTGTCCATGCCCTTAAGACTGTCTCCCCTCCCCAAAGTGGTGCACTCAAACTATATGCATCCAATTCTGTGGAACACAAAAAGCAACAAACGTAACCCCTTTCCATGCACACGCATACATGCACACACACACACACAAAGTACACACAGACACAGGTACACATGGGCAGTTTGGATTGAGAATTAGTTAATGGACAGAAAAGAGAAAGTCAAAATAAATGGATTTTTTGGGGGTTGGCAGGCTGTAACTAGTGAGGTACCACAAGGATTAGAGCTTGGGCATCAGCTGTTCACACATTAAATCAATAAGTGTAATGTGGCTAGGTTTTTAAAAATTTGTTCGTGGGTTGTGGGTGTCACCCATTCCTAATTGCTCTTGACGTTACAAAGTTAGGTGGGAAAGTAAGCAGTGAGGAGGATGCAAGGATGCTGTAAAAGGATTTAGACAGCTTAACTGATTGGGCAAGATCGTGGCAGATGGAATATGATGTGGAGAAGTGTAAAGTATCTACTTCAGTAGAAAAAATGGAAAAGCAGAATAGTTTCTAAATGGTGAGAGACTGGGAAATGTTGGTATTCAGAAGGATTTGAGTATCCTATATGAATCACATCAGTTGACATGCAGGTATAGCAAACAATTGGGAAAGCAAAGGGTATGTTAGCCTTTATTATGAGCAATTGGGGTATAACCTTAAAAAAGTTGAACTACACTTATATTGGGCCTTGGTAAGACCACTGTTATGAAAGTGCTTCTATTTTTAAATATTTTTTGAGGACTCATGGTTGAAGATTGTAGAAATAGATTCCTTCGGAGGACTGAAGTGATTCCATAGATGCAGGAATTTTTTTTTTAAGGTCATTGGAAGGACTTGAGCTTTCTGTTTAAAAACTATATTTACTGGATGTCACATGTCTTCAGCTACGTAAACAGCAGATGCCTTCTGACTATGGGAGTTGTTTACAGAGAAGTGACATGTCAAGATTTATGGGGGGTCAAGAGTTGGTTTCATTTTGAATACTGTTTTGAGTCAGTTGGGGGTCAGCCTGCTAAAACAGAAATACCCAGCTCATCTGTTCTCCATTTCCCAGAGAAACCTGAAAAATCCAGTGATGCTGCATTTCTCCTGGAAAGCCTCCCAGGTTAATTCTCGACGCCGCTTGAAAAGAACTGCTCCAGAAAGATCCCAGTGACAGCCATCTATGCGTATTTGGGATGCCAGAATAAAGGGACAACTGATATCATTCCATATCTTCTCCTTCTCCTTCAAGAATTAACAAGTGTTTGGCCAAAGTTTTTTTTTGTCCTTTTTTTGTAAAAAGCTCTCTGCAGAGAAAACGTCTTTATTTTTTCTTTAACCGGTGCATGTATATGTGTGTGGCTAATTTTAAAGGGGAGCTTTCATATTTCAATCTGTGTGTTAATGTTTTGCATCTTTACTGGATAAATCTTGTTTCATAATAAATTACTAATTTTTTTGTTTATTAAAGAAACCTGTTTGGTGGGTTTTATTCTGAAATAAAAATAGAGTATATAATTGGCCCTATCAGTAACTGGGTAAACATTTAAATATATGTTGTGACCTATGCCGAAGTGGAATTAGAGAAAGACAGTGCACTCCTCCCACCTCGGTCGTAACACCACACCTGTCTTTGGTCTCCTTGCCTGAGGAAGTACATACTTGCTTTAGAGGGAGTGCAACAAAGGTTCACTGGACTGATTCCTGGGATGAAGAGATTGTCCTATGAGGAAAGATTGTGTAGACTAGGCATATATTCTCTGGAATTTAGAACAATGAAAGGTGATCTCGTTAAAACATATAAAATCCTTTAGGGGCTTGACGGGAGCATGGGGGCTGGGAGGATGTTTCCCCTGGCTGGAGAGTCTAGAATTAGGGGTTACAGTCTCAGAATAAAGGGTCAGTCATTTAGGACTGAGATGAGGAGAAACTACTTCACTCAAAGGGTGTGAATCTTTGAAATCCTCTATGCCAAAGGCTGCGAATGCTCAGTTGTTGAGTATATTCAAGACAGAGATCATTAAATGTGTGGGTACTAAGAGAATCAAGGGATATGGGGTAAATATGGGAAGGTAGAATTGAGGTCAAGGGTCACTATGATCTTATCAAATGGTGGAACAGGCTCAAGGGGCCATATGGCTTACTCCTGCTTCTATTTCTTATGGTCTTATGTTCTTATACACACATACACACAAACATGTGGATTCACACACACATGGGTATCGACACACACATAAATAAACACACATCTGTCACTCTGAACAGCAGTAAAACTCTCATCAAAGGATTCAATAAAAAGAAACACGTGAATATGTGCCCCTCCTGAGCTGCTTCTGTGTTGATTCTGTGCTGTGGTCGTCTACCCACTCCTGATTGGTTTTGTGTAGCGACAATCCCAAGGAAAGTTTGTCAGGCCATCTATGGGACAGATCCCAAACTATACTCCTCAGCCACCAGACGTGACACAATCGGGAAGTTTACATTGGGTTTACAGCCTACTGTATGAAGGACAGCAGCCAGTGCAATATAGACACATCCAGAGAGGGGGCATTGCTCTCCTGAGTCCCCCCAGATTACCCCTGAACTGGTATAATATTAAGCCAGTGCAGCCAGTTTGAGTTTTGAGTTACCATTACAGTAACCAAAAGTGGAATTCAACCGGCTTCCCTTGACGATCACTGAGATGGTTAAGTCTGGGAGTAGCTGAGAGAAGCTCCCGGGTTCAGACCCAGATCAGGGTGTCATTAGGGAGCATGGCAGTTTGCTCAGCACCTTCGGGCTATGGAGGGAGTGAATGTCCCCTGATAGAAAGAGAATAAGTGCATATGCACATGTCCCTGTGTGCTGTGTGTACACGTGTGCAAGGATGCATGTGTGCACCCATGTATGCCTGCATGTTCCTGTATGGGCACAAATGCGGGAGGGTGTGCCCACTAGAACAAGGGTGTGCCCCCATGTATGTATACATGTGGGTGTGCAAGTGTGGCACATGCGTATGTGTGTGTGTATACATCTATACTTGTTAAACAAGGACAGATTTGGACTCGTCTGCAGCCATGCCTCTCAGCACTCACTTTTCTGCTCGTACAGAAGAACAGCTGCTTGGGCACAGCTGTCAATGGCCTTTGCCTGGGCCAACTGTAACCAGGAAGAGCCAGCTCTTTCAGCGGGGAGGAGAAGGTGGAAGGGTGACCGGGTAGCGGAAAACAAAAGGTGCAGGAAGCAGAAGGGGTTAACTGACAAACAAGGCAACAATTGAACGCACCATTCTCATCGGCGATGATGACAGTGGTGTTGGGAAACTTCCCCAGCTTTGCCCCATTTCGGGGCTTATACAGCTCCAGGTGGAATTGTTTGACCTGCTCGTTTCCCAGGAGGGTATCAATCTCTGTCTGCTCCAGGAGTTTGACGGGAATCTCCTTGCGGGTCTCTCCAGGGTGGAACGTGACCTCGTTCTCTGTCGATACGTAATCCTGCAAGAGACAGAAAGTGTGAAGTGATACATTTTGGTACAAAGAATGAGGAGAGGCAATATAAACTAAATGGTGCAATTCTGGAGGAGGTGCAAGAACAGAGAGACCGGGGTATATGTATACAAATCTTTGAAGGTGGAAGGACAAGTTGAGAAGGGTCTTAAAGCATATGGGTTTCTTAGCTTTATTAATAGAGGAATTGAATACAAAAGCAAGGAAGTTGTGCTAAACCTTTATTAATCACTGGTTAGGTGTCAGCTGGAGGATTGTGTTCATTTCTGGGCTGCACACCTTAAGAAGGATGTCAAGTGCCTTAGAGAGGGTGCAGACAAGTTGTTCTCCTTAGAGCAGAGAAGGTTAAGAGATTTGATAGAGGTGTTCAAAATTATGAAAGAGTGATACAGTAAATAAGGAGAAACTGTTTCCAGTGGCAGAAGGATTGGCAAACAAATTTAAAGGAATTGACAAAAGAACCAATGGTGACCTGAGGAAACTTTTTTTTATACAGTGAGTTGCTGTAATCTGGAATGCACTGCCTGAAAGAAAGCAGATTCAATAGTAACTTTCAAAAGATATTTGGATAAATACGTGAAGGGGAAAAATTTGCATGGCGATGGGGGAAGAGCAGGGGACTGGATTTCAAAGAGTCGGCACAGGCACGATGGGCTGAATGGCCACCTTCTGTGTTATATCATTCTATGATTCTAAGATAAAAGTGAGTGAATACCCCAGGTCACAGGGAGTCATAAACCTTCCCCTAGAACACACAGGAAACATTCAACACACCATCCAGGCACCAATACACACATAATGAGAGGATGAGCACATTGGAGCTCTGCTGTCTGGAGTTTACAAGAATGAAAGGTAACCTCATTGACACATACTAGATTTTGAAGGGACTGGACAGGGTAGACACTGGAGATTGTCTCCCCTGGCTGTGAAATCTAGAACATGGGCACAGTCTCAGGATAAAGGAGCCGATCATTTAGGACTGAGATGAGGAGAACTTTCTTCACTCAAAGGGTTGTGAATCTTTGAAATTTGCTACCCCAGATGGTTGTGGATGCTCCATCGTTGAATACATTTAAGGCTGGGAGAGATAGATTTTTGGTCCTTTAGGGAATCAAGGGATATGGGGAGCAGGCGGGAAAGTGGAGTTGAGCCAGAAGATCAGCCACGATCGTATTGAATGGTGGAGCAGGCTTGAGGGGTCATGTAGTTTACTCCTGTGTTTACTGTTTACTCCTGTTTAGTTCTACGTAACACATTCTGAGACCAGAGACAGAATAAGATATCCTGAGACCCAGGCACCGTTAATATTCTGGGCTCCTTCACAACCATTACAGACCTTAAGCACTCTCTGAAGTGCAGTCACTGTTGTAATGCTGGAAATGCAGCAGCCAATTTGTGCACAGCAAGCTCCGAAAAACAGTAATTTGATAACAACCAAACCACCTGCTTTTTTTTTATGATGTTAGTTGAAGGATAAAGTTTAACCAGGACACCAGGAAGAACACCACTGCTCTTCTTTCAATAGTGCTAAGGGATCTTTTACATCCACCAGAGAGGGCAGATGGGGCCTCAGTTTAACATCTCCTCCGAAAGATTCCTCCCACGCTACTTTATCTAACTCTGTCAGCATATCCTTCTATTCCTTTCTCCCTTTAAAGGCATCTTATGCTATTCACCTCAACTACTCAATGTGGTATCAGGCACCCTCTGGGTAAAGAAATTTCCTCTGAATACCCTATTGGATTTATTAGTGACTATCTTATATTCGTGGCTCCTAGTTTTGATCTCTCTCACAAGTGGAAGCATCTACTGTAATGGAATCAGTGGTTGAAAAGCTTGTTTTCTTTTAGACCCTAACTGAGAAGGAAACTAGAATTGAAACGGGACTAGAATTGAAACAGAAAATAGAACTGAACGAGAAATGGAAACCAAGACTGAAACAGAAGCTGGAAAAAACAACTTCAGGTTTCTGAGGAAACTGACACTGGTTGGAACCAGGTAAAAGGAGACAGAGTCCTTCCCAGATCAGGCAAGAGCGGAGCACCAGCAAGCAGAAGAAAATGAAGACTGAATCCAGGAGCTGTTTCTATTACTTAAAGCAGCTGACTAGTCAGATCTGGCCATACAGTGCACAGGTCGTTATTGGAGGACTTGGATAAAGGGAATACTGGTAAATGCATGCTATCAAGACTGTTGTGAGCATAGCTGAGGAGGTTCTGGAGAAGTGCGCCTTGTGGTGAAGACTGCATCCGTGGAGGTCAGATTGAGAGGGAACTGCTGTTGGAAGAAGAGTGGCTAAATCCTTGAAGAAAGGAGCTGAAAATCTACTTGAAGAACCTCAGAGTTGTGAAGAACTGTGTAACTGTAATTGTTGCCACATATGCTGGGTGGACTGCCCAGCAATACCATGAGACCCATCTCTGTTGTATCTGATAGTTAAGGTGTCATTTGTAATATATATATTGACTATGATCTGTCTGTTGCTTCATGTTTAATTTATGTTGGTTTTGGTTTTAGTGTTAAAGTAAAATTTATAAAAGTGAAATCTTGTCCGTTTGGTTTGGTTTCCAAAATTGGGGTCAATTGGTGGATTTGATTCTTTCCATTTGTTGGTGGTCTCCACGGGGATCATAATACTGTGCCTACGCCATCAACTCCTTCATAATTTTAAGGCCTTTTATTAGGTCATCCCTCAATCTTTTCTTTTCTAGAGAAAAAAGCCCCAGCCTGTTCAATCTTTCCTAATAGGCATAATCTCTCAGTTCTGATACCATGCTTTTAAATCTTTTTTGCACCTTCTCCAGTGCCTCAATATCTTTTTGTAATTATAGAGACCAGAACTGTGCACAGCACTCCAAATGTAATATGGAGACCATACCATAGAAAAGGCCATTGGTTTGTTCTTGCTCAATATAGACTGCCGCCAGTGGGGACTGTACACTCCAAGATTCCCCAAGCTATGCCACCATGTATCAGCCATACCTTGCCAGCCTTGGCGGTGAAATCTCTTGTCCTATAGGAGACCTGTGTGCGTCCATCCTCAATTATCTCCCGGAAGAGGGGGATTTTAGCCACTTGGTCCTGCCGCTGGCATGTGTAGGACGGTTGCAGGAAGGTGACGATGCTTTTGGCTACTGGAAAGAGCAGAAACACACACACGTCAAATGGCGCCGTGATAAACAAGATTACCCACTGGTTGTGGCATTTCTGCCGATCTTCTGCTGACGTTTTCCCAGCCAACTGGCAGAAGTTAATGGATTTCAAGCACAACTGCTGGACCTGCCGGGAAGGGAGCGCATGCGGAGGTGTTGGGGTGGGGATATATGCAGGCTCAGCTGTGATGCCTTACATGAACAAATGTCCTACTGCCACTTGCTGCCTAAACTCATCTATTGTAAATGGCCACTTGCATGAGAGGCAACTGCTTCTTGTGGACCCATAACTCAGAGTTGACACTTCAGAGGGAAAAGGAGAGAAGGTGGCCAACCTGACAGCTATGCTCTATAATGGCTCATTTTGTAATTGTGTGGTCTGGCACTGAGATATACAGACCAGAAGAAACACCAGGTTTGTTTCCTGGGCTTTGCAGAGCTAATTAATCATTGGCAGCACCACAATTGGGAAGAGCACTCCTGGTTTAGCTAAGAGTTAAGAAAAATAATCGGACCAAGATCCCCACTACTGATCACAATCCAGCATCTCCTGCCAGAGAGCACATACATACGCTGTCAGGCAAGGACAGAACTCTGCTGGGCTGTGATGCCTCTTACAGTTCACCAGCTCCTGCCAGATGACACAGACATACGCCACCAGGTAAGGGCAGAATTGCCCTCGGCTGCGTTGCCTCTCACCGTTGAATAGAGCGTCATTCAGCCTCAGTCATAAAGAATGGGCATGGACTGATCTACTGGAGCTTGGCCTTTTAGTCCCTTCAGGAGAAAATGGAGGTAAAGTAATCTCGAGAGTAGTATGCCATTGGAAAGATGAATAGACAAGAGCTGAGAGAACTGGAATGGGGTTTGGGCAAGTTGAAGACAGGGAGCTGAGCTGAACCAGAGCCATCTAGGCTGAGGTGAGATTCCCAAAGACTTACGGGCTTCTTTGATGATGGTGATGTTCACAAATCGCTTGCCGATCTCCGCATTCCCCTGTGGAACGTCCACGGCCTCCACTCGCAGATGCTTCTCATCATCATCTTCATCCTTCACGAAGAGTGGGACCCGCACATCAACAGATTCAACCCCATCCTGGAATTCCACCTGCCCATGAGCATCTGCCGAGAGGCCAAGGAACATAGATGGTGATTCCAAACCCAGCAATTTCAGTCATGCTCCTTACAGTCAAACACCTGCTTTTATAAGTTAAATCCCTGGCCTAGGGACAGACCTGAGGAGAAGTGTGAGGAGATTGAAATTCATTCAGGTGACAGACCTCCATCTATCATCTTCACAATCTGGAATGATATGTTTATGGACAAATCTAGTGATCCACTGCATACTGTCAACCCCAGTCCTAGTGATCCAGTGCATACTGTCAACTCCAGTCCTAGAGATCCACTGCATAGGGTCAACCCCAGTCCTAGTGATCCAGTGCATACTGTCAACTCCAGTCCTAGAGATCCACTGCATAGGGTCAACCCCAGTCCTAGTGATCCAGTGCATACTGTCAACTCCAGTCCTAGTGATCCACTGTGTACAGTCAACTCCAGTCCTAGTGATCCACTGTGTACTGTCAACTCCAATCCTAGTGATCCACTCCACACAGCCAACTCCAGTCCTGATCCACTCCACACTATCAACTCCAGTACTTGTGATCCACTGCATATTGTTAACTCCAGTCCTAGAGATCCACTCCACACAGTCAATCCAGTCCTAGTGATCGACGCCACGCAGTCAACTCCAGTCCCAGTGATCCACTCCACATAGTCAATTCCAGTCCTGGTGATCCACCCAACACTGCCAGCTCCAGCCCTAATGATCAACTCCACACAGTCAATCCAGTCCTAGTGATCCACGCCAAGCAGTCAACTCCAGTCCGGGTGATCCACTGCATACTTTCAACACCAGCCCGAGTGATCCACTCCACACAGTCAACTCCAGTCCCAGTGATCCACTCCACACAGTCAATTCCAGTCCTGGTGATCCACTCCACACAGCAAACTCCTGTCCTATTGATCCACTTCACATAGCCAACTCCAGCCCTAGTGATCCACTCTGCACAGTCAATTCCAGTCCTATTGATCCACTCCACATAGCCAACTCCAGCCCTAGTGATCCACTCTGCACAGCCAACTCCAGCCCTAGTGATCCACTCCACAGAGTCAATTCCAGTCCTAGTGATCCACTCCACAGAGTCAATTCCAGTCCTAGTGATACACTCCACACAGTCAATTCCAGTCCTGGTGATCCACCCAACACAGCCAACTCCAGCCCTAGTGATCCACTCCACAGAGTCAACTCCTGTTCAGGTGATCCACTCCACACAGCAAACTCCAGTCCGAGTGATCCACTCCACACAGACAACTCCTGTCCTATTGATCCACTCCACATCGCCAACTCCAGCCCTAGTGATCTACTCCACACAGTCAACTCCAGTTCTGCTGATCCACCTCACGCAGTCAACTCCAGTCGTAATGTTCCACTCCACATAGCCAACTCCAGCCCTAGTGATCCACTCTGCACAGCCAACTCCAGCCCTAGTGATCCACTCCACAGAGTCAATTCCAGTCCTAGTGATCCACTCCACAGAGTCAATTCCAGTCCTAGTGATACACTCCACACAGTCAATCCAGTCCTAGTGATCCTCGCCACGCAGTCAACTCCAGCCCTAGTGATCCACTCCACAGAGTCAACTCCTGTTCAGGTGATCCACTCCACACAGCAAACTCCAGTCCGAGTGATCCACTCCACACAGACAACTCCTGTCCTATTGATCCACTCCACATCGCCAACTCCAGCCCTAGTGATCTACTCCACACAGTCAACTCCAGTTCTGCTGATCCACCTCACGCAGTCAACTCCAGTCGTAATGTTCCACTCCACACAGTCAACTCCAGTCCTGGTGATCCATCCCACACAGTCAACTCCAGTCCTGGTGATCCACTCCACACAGTCAACTCCAGTCCTGGTGATCCATCCCACACAGTCAACTCCAGTCCTGGTGATCCGCTCCACACAGTCAACTCCAGTCCTGGTGATCCATCCCACACTGTCAACTCCAGTCCTGGTGATCCATCCCACACTGTCAACTCCAGTCCTGGTGATCCACTCCTTGCAGTCAACTCCAGTTTTAGTGATCTACCCCACAATCCCTGCTCCCAAATTGCCCAGTGAACCACTCCTTGGATCCCATTCCTCAATTTTCCTGAAGGAAAATATCCGGTGTACAGTTGAGCGATGTACATTTTCCTGCTTTAATCTCACCTCGATCAGATGCCACTGTATAGTAGCCGGGAGTAACTTTCAGACTGTTGAAGTTTCCTGAGGTAACCTTGTCTTCAGTTAAATTCACGATCTGTGTCTCTGCGGAACGCAAGGCGGGTAGTTGTGTGTTGACAATAGTCAGGTCCTGCCTGTGTGGAAAATAGTCAGAATTAGCAAGCGCGCCGTTCAGTTCCAAGCAGAGATTGCAGAAGCAAAGTTAACGTTTCAGGTTTGTGACCTTTCATCAGAACTGGCAAAGATTAGAAAAGAATTAGGTTTTAAGCAAGTGAGGGGGAGGGGGTGGGGGAGAGAACAAAGGGGAAGGTGTTTGATTCGGCAGGCTGTAAAGTGCCTAATCAAAAGATCAGGTGCTGCTCCTTGAGCTTGCGTTGATGTTCACTGGAACACTGCAGCAATCCCAGGACAGAGATGTGAGCATGAGAGCAGGGGGGAGTGTTGAAATGGCAAGCAACCGGAAGCTCGGGGTCATGCTTTCGGACTGAGCGGAGGTGTTCCGCAAAGCTGTCACCCAGTCTGCGCTTGGTCTCCCCAATGTAGAGGAGACCACATTGTGAGCAGCGAATACAGTATACCACATTGAAAGAAGTACAAATAAATCACTGCTTCACCTGAAAGGAGTGTTCGGGGCCTTGGATAGTGAGGAGAGAGGAGGTAAAAGGGCAGGTATTACACCTCCTGCGATTGTATGGGAAGGTGCCTAGTTATGCCTGTCTTTTTGTGGGATATGTCGAACATTCCTTGTTCCAGTCATAGAAACATAGAAACTCTACTCAGGCCCCCTCCCCCAACTCTTCTTCCGGTACTTTGATGACTGTATCGGTGCCGTTTCCTGCTCCCGCCCCGAACTGGAAAACTTTATCAACTTTGCTTCCAATTTCCTCCCTTCTCTCACCTTTACATGGTCCTTCTTCGACACTTCCCTTCCCTTCCTCGACTTCTCTGTCTCCATCTCTGGGGATAGGCTGTCTACTAATATTCATTATAAGCCCACTGACTTCCACAGCTACCTCGACTACACTTCTTCACACCCTGCCTCCTGTAAGGACTCCATTCCATTCTCCCAGTCTCTCCATCTCCAACGCATCTGCTCTGATGATGCTGCCTGCCACAACAGTGCTTCTGATATGTCTTCCTTTTTCCTCAACCGAGGATTCCCCCCCCCCCCACTGTGGTTGACAGGGCCCTCAACCGTGTCCAGCCCAATTCCCGCACCTCTGCCCTCACACCATCCCGTCCTTCTGAGAAACGCAACAGGATTACCCTTTTTCTCACTTTCCACTCCACCAGCCTCCACATCCAAAGGAGCATCCTCCGCCATTTCCGCCACCTCCAGCGTGATGCCACTAGCAAACTCATCTTCCCCTCCCTTCCCCGTCAGCATTCCGAAGGGATCGTTCCCTCTGCGACACCCTGGTCCACTCCTCCATCACCCCCGACGCCTCGTCCCCTTCCCACGGCACCTTCCCATACAATCGCAGGAGGTGTAATACCTGCCCTTTTACCGCCTCTCTCCTCACTATCCCAGGCCCCAAACACTCCTTTCAGGTGAAGCAGTGATTTACTTGTACTTCTTTCAATGTAGTATACTGTATTCGCTGCTCACAATGTGGTCTCCTTTACAGTGGGGAGACCAAATGCAGATTGGGTGACCGCTTTGCAGAATACCTCCACTCAGTCCAAAAGCATAACCCCAAGCTTCCGGTTGCTGGACATTTCAACACCCCCAACCCCCCGCCCTGCTCTCATACCCACATTTCTGTCCTTGGCCTGTTCCAGTGTTTATTTATTTATTTTATTTATTTAGAGATGCAGCACTGGAACAGGCCCTTCGGCCCACTGAGTCTGTGCCAACCAACAACCACCCATTTATACCAATCCTACAGTAATCCCATATTCCCTATCACCTGCCTACACTAGGGGCAATTTACAACGGCCAATTTACCTATCACCTGAAAGTCTTTGACTGTGGGAGGAAACCAGAGCACCCGGCGGAAACCCACGCGGTCACAGGGAGAACTTGCAAACTCCGCACAGGCAGTACCCAGAATCGAACCCAGGTCCCTGGAGCTGTGAGGCTGCAATGCTAACCACTGCGCCACTGTGCCACCCATGTTCCAGTGAACAGCAACGCAAGCTCGAGGAGCAGCAGCTGATCTTTCGATTAGGCACTCTACAGCATTGTGGACTGAACATTGAGTTCAATAACTTCAGAGCCTGACTGGCCTTTTTAAAAAATATTTTACTTTTTAACCATGTGCCTGCTTTTCATGTAGTCAGAACTGCTCATTATTCCACTATTAACACTCTCTCTGGACTAATGCTTTGTCTTTCACCACAAGTATTAACACATGCTTTGCCTTTGTCCCAGGACAGCTTTGTTATTTAATCTCTCCTGCCCTCTCAAACACCTTCCCCTTTGTTCTCTCGCCCATACCCTCCCCTTCACTTGCTTAAAACCCAATTATTTTCTAACCTTTGCCAGTTCTGATGAAAGGTCACAAACCTGAAACGTTAACTTTGCTTCTCTCTCCACAGATGCTGCCTGACCTGCTGAGCACTTCCAGCACTTTTTGTTTTTGTTTCAGATTTCCAGCATCTGCAGTATTTTGCTTTTATCACATTGGAGAAGCTGGGGTTGTTCCCTGTAGAGTAACAAAGGCTAAGGAGGGATTTGATGGAGGTGTTCAAAATTCTGAGCAGTTTTGACAGAATAAATAGGGAAAAACTGTTCCCACTGACAGGAGGGTCAGTAACCAGACCACTGCTTGAAAGGGCAGTGGAAGCAGATTCAATAGTAACTTTCAAAAGGGAATTGGATAAATAATTGAAAAGGAAACTACAATGCAGGGCTATGGGGAAAGAACGGGGGAGTGGGAGCAATTGGGCTCTTTCTAAGAGCCAGTACCGGCACAATGGGCTGAATTGTAAGAGTCTATGATTCTATGCAAATATTGACCCCATAACGCTGAATCTACTCCATCACTGTTGGCTCATGAGGTTGGGCTGTATAGCAAGTGGTGCAAGTGTTAATAAGGCCCATTGCCTCACAAAATAGACCCAGGGAGCACAAATGATCAAGGCATCAAGAGTCAACAGGCTTTTGCAGCCTTGATATACTGTCCAGCACCTTCGGTTTATCAAGGGATGGGACCCTTTGTATTAAATTCCTCTGGATGGCCTAGTAGGTAAAAGCACAGGGCAGGGAGGGACTGAGTCCGACTCACTGGTCCGTCGCGAGATCAGCCCTGGCTCAGTGGCGGCACTGTAGCCACCACAAGATTATGTGCTCAAGTCTCAGGTCACCCACTCCAGAGACTTGAGCACATGACTCAGGCTGGCTGGCACACCCAGTGCAGTACTGAGGGAGTGCTGCACTGTTGGAGGGGCCGTACTTTGGATGCGATGTGAAACCGATGCCCTGTCTGTCCTCCCAGGTGGAGGTTAAAGATCCCATGACACTATTCAAAGAACAGCAGCAGAGGTCTCTCCATATTTATCCCTCAACCAAAATTAAAACAGATTATCTGGTTGTCTATCACATTTGCTGCTTGTGGGAGCTTGCTGTGCACAAATTGGCATTTTCTACATGACAACAGTGACTGCACTTCAAAAGTATTTCATTGGCTGTATGGAGCTCTGGGGCATCCTGAGGTTGTGAAAGGCGCCATAGAAATGCAAGTCGTTCTTTTCCTTTGTTTTATAGTTTGATGTGTGATGACTCCCGGGAGAAAGTCAGTTTTAGCTTCAGTTCTGAAAGTTAGAGAGGTGAATAGACAGCAGCCCAGGTTCCCTCTCCTGATTGTTATCCATTGATTCCTGATAGTGGGTGAGAACAGGATCAAGCCAAGTATGAACAGCCAGTGAAATGTAACGTCTATGTCCACATATGAAGAAAGGCAAATGCTTGAGGTGCCAAAAGTCAGCTGGTGCCAGTGGAATAGGCCAACCGTGACACATCATTTTAATGTGAGAAAAGGTCATTTCAAAAGTCTGTTTAAACTCTGTGAACAAGGTAGGTGATGTCAGTGTTTCAGAGTGAGCTCTGCAGGAGAGGCATGAGGTGTGGAATAAAAACAGTAAGTGCTGGAAATAGTCAGCAGGTCTGGCAGCATCTGCAGAGTTAACGTTTCAGGTCGGTGACCTTTCGAAGTGAGGTGGATGTCAGCTTGGAGGTGTAGTTCAGACAGTGACAATTTATAAATGACAAGGCAAGAGCACTTAAAAAGTGCCTTGTGGCCACTGGCTGGTGTCAAGAAATCACTTACCTCTTTCCTGACTTTGGCTGAAGCCTAAAAAACAGAAGAAGAATTTTAGGTTTGAATCAGATAAATTCTCAATCTCAGTGTTACAGCCTCTACCAAACTATGATAAATCTCAAGAAGGTTGTTGGGGGGTGGGGTGGAAAGAGGGATGGAGAGAGAGACAGACAGACAGAGAGAGCAAAGCACATTTGTGATTACAGTCAGTGTAAGAACTGAATTTTTGGATGTGAACGTGAGTCGGGGGCGGGAGATGGGTTCAAAATTAAGGATAGCAGGTTTCTTTCCCTAAAGGACAAGTGAGGTTTTACAACAATCATGGTCATTTTAAATGATACCAAATTTTTACGGGTAAATTGAAATTCTCAGATTGCCATGGTGGGTTTTAAACTCACATACTTTGGATTATTAATCCAGGTCTCTCGAATATTACCTCAGTAATATAAACACTGCACTAATGTATCTTAAATTTACATCAAAACTAAATTGATCAAACTTATTACTTGGGTAATTCATATTACAATACGAGTGCAGAAGTGTCAGATGATTTCATAAACTGTAACAGCCATTCAAAGCCTCTAGTACAGTCTTGAACTCACTCCCTGCTTCTTGTTATCTTTTCAAATATATGTGAAAGGAAGGTTAGGAGAGAAACAGAGAGGCAGAGAAAATGAGCAGAAAGAGAGTGGGAGACAAGCAGGTAATTACAGGCCAGAGGAAGAGGCAATTTAAACAAAAGAAATCAATTGTATTCAATGCCATGGTAGACGAACAATTTTGGGAGATGTTTTTTGAATCTGCACCTGTGGCATGATGGCTGATCTGCTGTGAGGACAGAGTGGAACACTGTGGGTACCCTGCCTGTCATTTTCCAATCGATTCTTGTTCAGGTTGCAGACTCTCTGTCTGCTGACTGTTGACTTGATTACAGAGAGCAGCTCTGCAAGGTCCCGGAGCTACTGCTGGCTTTTTATTTTAAAGCGGTAAGGGGAAAGGCTGGAACTGGGGAGTGGGGATGGGGTGGGAGTTGCCAGATTGCTAGTGCTGCCTTTCTCTCTCTCTTACCCTGGGCACTGTGGAAGCCCTAAGGAGTTGACTGAAATTTTTGGCCTAATTTTCAAATTCCTGCATGATCCCCCTACTCCTCTCAGAGTTTCTTACTGTTTTTCACTTTGTCACTATTGGCGGCCCCTCATTTAGCCACAACAGTCCTCCTTGTTCTAATCCAGACAGACAGGCAATGACGGATACAACTGGAGCCTAATCCTTACGCACTTTATAAGCTTTTATTTACAGGGATACACATTACAAAGACGCACCTCCTTACCCAAAAACCACAATTTCAGTCTGTGTTTATTAATAGGGGCACAAGTGAATCCCCAGTTAATGCCCACCACCTGAATACAATTAAGTACTCCATTACTACACAACTAACACTGGCCTCTCTATTCAATTCTCTCCACTCTTTCTGCTTTAAAAAAAACTCCCTAAAAACTTTTCCTCCATTGTGCCTTTCATTCCCCAACCTGCTCTTTATTTTTGAGCTTCCCCTTCCTGTTTAGCATCCACTGTTTTGCACTCTTCAATGTAGAGCACTTTGCAATGTGTCCCTGCTCAAGGAGGACTGTAGAATTTTAAATTGTTCTCTATTGGTCCTAAAACAGCAGCATAACTGTACAGTCCACTAAGTATCTATTATTCCACATGACCATATCCATTTGTTATATTAACTTATTTTAAGATATTGCAAATAAAAATAATGATTGAAACTGATATTTGAAATCTTTACATTTTATGGTTGGGGAGCATGTACATAGTGATATACAAGGCATTGCAATTGTGTGGGACAGGTTGGGTGGATCAGAGGGTCTAACCTGTCAGTTGTTGTTCACATGTTTGTAATAACTGCCACTATCAAATTTTGAATAACTCAGATTTGGATTTGATAATAGTTACTCCACTGTAGATAAATATATTTTTAATTTATTAATGCATTAAGCTGGTATACAGTTTCACCCTATAAGGTGGCAGCTGTTTCAGCCAATGGTGACTGTGATGGGAGAGTGGATCCTTCTTAAACACATTGTTGTGAACGCTGGACTTTGTAGTATGATTCTGCTTTTTAAAAAAACTATGATTTTTAATGCAGTGTAAACAGATTCAGAGGAGAAATGTGACCTCACCCGAAGTCTACCCAGAAATAAGCCAGGGGTCTCAGTTACCATGCAAGCAAGGAACCCAAATCAAAGACCCTTTTGAAAGCAGAGTGCAAGGTTGTAACACCTGACGGACAAAGGGTTTTGCTCTCCCAGACACTCAGATCATAAACAGGGAGCCAAGGGCTCTGAAATGCAAATTTGAGTTGCAATTGTTAACACCTGGAAACAAAGGAAGGCTCGGGTGGTTTTGATATGGCCAGACTTATGGACTCTGAATATTGACTTTTGTTCTGAATAAATTCTACAGGCTTTCCCAAGTGTGACAGGCTATAAGGACGAAAGGAAGAAATAAAGAAACCAGCAGGAGCTGCACGGCCTCAGACGGAAGAGAGAGAAAACAACTGCTCTCAGGCCACTGATACAGTGAGAGGCTGCTAAGGTTTGAACCCGGTTTGAAGGTCAAGGCTTATGGAGGATAAAAGACCAACAGAGTTACCAGAGATTGCCTTAGTAACAGAAGACCAGTTGAGTGTGCTCGGAAGAAGTGAGTGAAGAGGACTTTTTTTTTTAGAAGAACTGGGAGATCCAACCCATTACAACTGGGAAAAGTTTGAGAACTGCACCGATACCAACTCAATGAGAAGACTGCGTAAAGTATAAATGTGGTGTGGGGTTTTCAAGTGTTTTAATAAGTTAATGGGAAATATCTTTCTCTGTAATTTAGTGTATTAGCCAACTACTGAGTACTGTTTAGTTAATGTTGATTTTTAGTTTAGTTGGTTATAGTAAAAGTCTTAAAATGTGAAATCTTGTGTAATTCTTTAAATTGATCTGGGGAATTCCTATCCCTTATTTTAAAATTAACAGTCTCAACTGAGGTCCCAACAACAGGCAGGTTGGAAATTATAGAAGTTCTTTCTAAAGCATTTTCAGTAATATCATTTTTATAAAGAGGTCTGATCTGTTCAAGATTAAATAAGCCACTAATGAGATTTATAAACCAACTGTCAATTTGTATTGGTTGATGTTTGAAAAAAAACCTCATGATTTTTATACCAAATCTCTTGATTTAGTAAAGGGTGGAGTTGGCATCATTGAGAGAAGCACCGAGAGAAAGTAGTGAGAGAGAGAGAGGCACACACACAATAACTGAGAGAGACTCGAGAGGTAGGGAAGAGTCCTTACCTAAACTTGATATTCCGGATGGCCTGGACCCCTGGGACAGAGCTATATGTTTCATTGAGCTAAAGACACATAGGTCAGAGGTCAGCCATAACATCAAACATTCATAGAATTACAGAGTATTTACAGCAGAGACAGGCCATTTGTCCAACTAGTGTTTATGCTCCCCACATTACCTTCTCCATCTCATCGTATCAGCTTATCCTGTAGTCCCTTCTCCCTCATGAGCTTATCTAGATTCCCCTTAAATGCAACATGAACAATTACTCCAGACTGTCACTGTCACTCCAGTACACTGACAGTGAATGTGATACTGCACAGACACATCACCTCCACATGCACAAACCCAACAGCACACCAGCACCTAGAGAGAGGGGCTTTGATGGGAGAATTAGAGAAACAGATATGAATCCTGCTGGTGATGCAGTATGTTGTCCATGTGTTCAATAGCTGTAGGTCTGAATAGAGTCAGCCATCGCTATTAACATCAAGAGTGAGGGAGATGCCTCACCTAGTTGAAGTGCCACAGGGGAGTGCAGAAGAAGCTGGACAACCACCTGCGAGCAGTAGTGTCCCAGAGGACATGGGGCAGATAAAGGAAATACCTATCTCTGAAGTAAAAGAAAAAGGGAGGGTAAAGTAGCCGAAAGTAGGTTTCTCTGTGGTTCTGATGCACTGACCAAGCCCTTGTAAATCATGTTGCACAGTATCATTCATTGTGCCCCACACTTCCAGCCCACCTCCCCTCACCCCCAATTTCTCCTGTTCACTCTCACGGACAGGTGTTAGACTTTGTCCAGTACTTCACCCAAATGCTCATTCTTCACATGAGTATCACAAGCTATTTAGTCACAGTGGGCATCACAGTCCAATCCTGTCCTCACCTCCAACAAAACTCACTGGAGGGTGATTAGGACCCAGAATCCTGGCCAATTATTTCTTACCCCTCACCTGAACCCAAGGAGTGTAATTTGCCCTGCCTCCAAATACTACATTAGACCAGACCAGCAGCTATAACCTCAGCCTTCTATTCTATATGACTTAAGTGCTTCACTGGCTGATACATTTACCCATTAAAGGCAGACCTCACATTCAAATGAGTTTTTAATGCTGTTAATTTAATGTATATAAATACACACACACAATATTAAAAATCTCACACCTGTGCACACTCCTGTCAACCTTTTCCATTATAAATTCCTATGCCCACAGCTACAAAGGAAACTGCCTATTTAAACATGTCATTCTACCACTGGTTAAAGTTTACACAGGCAGTTTCCATTATAAACTGGGACAATGGGATTAATATTGGATAATAACATTGAAGACATTTTAAAATGGGGATTGAATCATTGTCGGTAAGATCACAGAAGATTGACTAATATCAGAGAATAAACCTGAATTCTAATATATTGTGAGACTTTGAAGAAAGATTTCTTGCAGTGTTTGGATTAACTGAAATAAAGAAATGAGTTTTAAACAGAAGAAAGTACATGTTAGATGGGGTTTAAAAAAAACTCAGATTGAAAAATGAACAGGGGCAATTGGGAGAGGGCAGACACTCCATACAGTCCTGCTAAATGCACTGTCGTACGTTCGTGTGCACACTTACATTCTCCTCCACATGAAGTCTCAGCTGATCAAACTCCTTTGAGTCTGGTTTTCTCAGTTCATCATTGAATACTCGAGTTGCTCGCAGTGACAGGTTGTACAGAACTGAAAGTAAAAAGTAGAACCAGGATCAGAAAATGCTGATAAAGTTTCAAAGTTCAACAAGGAAAGCAAATTAGGCAGAATCATCTATTACTGTATGAAAAGTCTTGCATTTAGTGCACACTTCTTAAATGTCACACTTGCTTGACAGAACAGAATTTGTCTTGGTGGGCTAACTTTTTGTCCCTGTTACCTGCCTATTTTTGGACAGTACCAGGGTGGGCCTGGCGAGGGGTCAGTCCAGCCACTTCAGGAATTTTCCTCTCAAAGTGATGGGCAAACATGGAATATGCCTGCCCATATTTGGGTGAGTTTATTCAAATGAGATGCTGATGAAGGATAAATTGCTTTAGTAATGCCTCATGTTAGGAGATCAGTTGTGTTGAGGTGCCCATGGTTGCTAAGGAGGTGGAGGTTTTTGTAAATACTAAGCGGCCGAGAAGCTAAATTCATTCATTCATTGTCGTACTCAAACAACAGCAGAATAAATTAATATGGCCCAGGGACTGAACCTTGTACCAGGCTCACCCAGACTGGACTGTGTATTTAAACATTAGACAAGCTAGCAATAGAGCTCCAGCACTCAGCATGACTCCATCAAGTTTGATGGGTCCTTCTTATCATTCAGGCGTTGTATATTCTCATACTACTAGGAGTTTGATTTAAAGACCCTCCTCTTGTGATGTTGAACCAGTTCCGCTCTGTATATTGCTTGGGATGAAATGGGTAAGACACAAAGCCAGGAATAAAAGTAACCATTTGGTCCATTGCTCCATGACCACAAATCGTCCAATAATGTTTCAAGTTGCAGAATGCAGTTCAATGCAAATTAAAAAACCTGCCCTTGTTGGGAGATTAAAAATGGGGAAACAAATTTGGAAACTACAGAACAAAAATGTTGGCTCTTGACAGAGGAGTATGAAAAACATTGCACTGCTCCCACATTCCTGACTTTTGGAATTCAATTGGCTGTACAGCATTGAAAGATGTCGCCTTTCCTAATCCACTGCTCCTCCAATTCTGCACTCCTCTAATTCTGGCCTCTTGCACATTCCTATTTTCATCACTCCACCATTGGTGGCTATGCTTTCAGATGCCTCGGCCTAAAAGCTCACCACCTCTCTATTTCTCTCTCTTCTTTTAAGACAGTCCTTAATACCTAACTCTTTGACCAAGCTGTTGATCACGTCTTCTAATGCGACTTGATGTCAATTTTTGCCTGATTATGCTCCTGTGAAGTTTCTTGAGATGTTTTATTATGTTAAAGGCGCTATATAAATGTTGTTGTTGCTGCACGATACAGGCTAGCATGGAAGTCCCAAAGGACTGTTTTAACAGAGAGAATACCAACATGCTACTTTTAAAGCCATTGAGTAGCTTTAGTGCTCTTCCCATTCAGAAATGCCGAGCCCCTCCCCCTCCCCACCCGAGCCGAGTCTGCTCGATACTCACTAGTGTCGTCGTGGTTGGTTGCCTGGGGCCGTATAGTAGCCTCTTTGTGCACATTATCCATCACCTTCCACCTCACAACGTCCCTCCCAACTGGTTTGTTTGTCCGTACCATTGGTGTGTCCAGGGTGTCGGAGGTGAGCATGCTTTGACGCAGCATGTAATGGTCTTCCTTAAACCCAACCTTGGTACCTGGAAATGGAACCAAGGGCAGATAAAATAAAAGTTGAAGTGAAATTAGATTAAGGGGTGATCCAAATGAGGTATTTAAAATGATTAAAGGATTTGGTAGGGTAGAATTACACAGAATACACAGATTACACAGACTATATAGCACTCAACAAGCACATGCTGGCGCGATACAGAGAAACTATTTCTTCAGGTGCGGGAGTCCAGAACAATGGGAACATAACCTTAAAATAGAGCTAGGCTGCCCAGGGGTGATGTCAGGAAGCACGTCTCCACAAAAAGAATAATGGAAATCTGGAACTATCTCCTCCAATAGGCTTTAGGGGTCAATTGGAACTTTCAAGATTGAGATTGATAGATTTTTGTTGGGTAAGGGTATCAAAGGACATGGAGAAAAGGTGGATTACTACAGTTGAAGTACAGAGTAGCCAGGATCTAACTGAATGGTGGAACAGACACACGAGGCTGAATGGTCCTCTCCAGTTTATTAAATTACTCCATGAAAACACATGTTAAAAGAACATTTTTCTGAGAGATTGGATGACGTGCTGAGTTTGGTTTACAGGATTCTTGCAGCAGTCCGTTGCGATCCAAAATCAGAACGGGGCCTGAACTGGGCATTAGGCCCCAGGTTTGCATATCCACCTCTTCCAGACTGGTGCTGCAGGGCACTCTAACCGATATGGTGCGTGGCAATGTGGCATGAACGTATGCATGTTGCGTGCTATATTGGACCCTTCAGCACCCGTTTTACCCCTGATCCAGTTTCTAGGCCTGAGATTCTTCACAACATGATTAATTTAAGAAATCAAACTCTTGGCCGTGATTACACAAGACTGAGGTTACCTTCAGCACAACATGGTAGCATTGCACAGCATGGCAGCCTTGCACAGCAGGCCTGTGAAGACAGAGAGTCAACATTAGCCACACCAGCCTTTAATAAACAAAAATACATTTCTGGCTTAGGATAATATCTCTTTGCTCACAAATTTTTAAATTGGTAGCCTTCAAAACCTAGAAATCAACTTATAGCGAGAATTTAAAGAACAGAACAGAACTGAAGCTAACACAAAGGCCGGTCTGGGAAAATCTGAGCTCGGAGATGGAACCCAACTCCATGTGACACCCAAACCCCTAATTCTGAAGCTCTATCTCCAAACCTGAGCTCCCTTACCCAACTCAACTTGACCTGAGGCCCAATTCCAATTCTAAGGCCCAATCCCCAATGTGACAATTCATTATCCAGGCCAATCAGCAACTCAATTTTCTGAAGGTGATTTGTCCCCATCCCACCTAGTCTAAAACAATCCCAAGTGATAGCCAATTCTCCTGAGAGGACCGTCAACCAGATACAAGATGTAACAAAATATGTGGCGCCTATGCTGAAGTTCCCAAAATTCTGAAATGTTTGAACACCCAGTGATAGCTGGCCCACAACAAGTCAGGTCTCCTCTCCACACTAGGGAAATGATCACTCACCTGACACCAGGCACAGTACTTCCAGCAGAGCAACAACAGGAGACCCAACAACAGCATCAGGAATATGATGAGTGGAATGAGCCAGAGGAAACCTCCTGGGGGGCAATCTGGAGGAGGAGAGTAAAACATTAGGGGTCATTGCATCCACTCCCTCGATAGCACCTCCCAAACCCATAACCTCTGCCATCTAGAAGGACAAGGGCAGCAGACACATAGGAAGACCACCACCTCCAAGTTCCCCTCCGGTCACACACCACCTGGACTTGGACATATATTGGTGTTTCTTCATGGACACTGGGTCAAGATCCTGGAAGTCCCTCTCTAACAGCACTGTGGATGTACCTACACCACACGGACTGCACCAGTTCAAGATGGCGGCTCAACAGCACCTTCACAAGGGCAATTAGACAAGGGCAACAAATGCTGGCCCTGTCAGCAACACCCATATCTCAAGAACAACTGATAAAAAATATTCTTCTGAGGCCATCAGAACACACATTGATGCTGGGACCATAGATCAGTGGGCTAAAGCACAGTGCAACATGGACAGGGATGTTTCCAGGTCTAGTTACTAGTTTGTCCTGAGTTCACAGATTTCAGCTAGAGCAATGTTGGGAGTCCCATAAGTTGCCCCAGTGCCCATAGGCGAGAGGGGGTGGGGAGAAGTGGAGGAAATTATCTGGGGCTCTCTATGCTCCTAATCACAGGAACCACCTATTGTAAAGAGCATAGCAGGTGAGGACAATGTTGAGCAGCGACGCCCCCATCCATGGGTCCATCAACCTTCTGACACTCATTGTCATGACGATCAGAGGGCTGCTCTTGACTGTGGAATCGTACCAACCCCAGTAAGAATCAGTGCCTTCAGGAGATGGAGGAGAAACATTTCCAAAAAAGATAAGGGGGGAGTCTCTGAAGCCAGTCCACCCATTCCACCACTCCGCCACCACCCCACCCCCATCCCCAAGATCATTAGATCAAGATCAGGAACTACATGCCCCTCATGAATTGGGATTTGTTGGAATTATGGCTGCAATTCTCCAAACTAGATTCCTCTGCCACACTTACCCACTGAATCTCCAAGAGCAAGCTGGCTGGTAATGCTTTATCACCAATCTTTGCAAAGGTTTCACTCTTGCTTCCTTCAGAAAACAATAGTTTGAGGGGAATCTAATTTAAGGCATTGTGATTGTTAAAGGAATTGAACAAAACCCATTCCCTATGGTGGAAGGTTCAAATCCCAGGGAATGCAAATTAAAATGAGGACTTTAACAGAAAGAAAGGAAATTGAAGGAATTTGTTCACCCAATGGGGAACTGAGTCACAAAAGGAAGACACTGAGGTGGAGAGTGTAACAAGAAGTCAAAGGGAATTGAAGAGGTTTTGAGAAAGAGGAGCTGAGGGATGTGGTAAGAATGGACTGGTGGATATGGTGAGAATGTGGGGGATATGGTGAGAATGGACTAGGGAATATGGTGAGAATGTGGGGTATATGGTGAGAATGGACTGGGGAATATGGTGAGAATGGATTGGGGAATATGGTGAGAATGTGGGGAATATGGTGAGAATGGACTAGGGAATATGGTGAGAATGTGGGGGATATGGTAAGAATGGACTGGTGGATATGGTGAGAATGTGGGGGATATGGTGAGAATGGACTAGGGAATATGGTGAGAATGTGGGAGATATGGTGAGAATGGACTAGGGAATATGGTGAGAATGTGGGGTATATGGTGAGAATGGACTGGGGAATATGGTGAGAATGGATTGGGGAATATGGTGAGAATGTGGGGAATATGGTGAGAATGGACTAGGGAATATGGTGAGAATGTGGGGGATATGGTAAGAATGGACTGGTGGATATGGTGAGAATGTGGGGGATATGGTGAGATTGGACTGGGGAATATGGTGAGAATGTGGGGGATATGGTGAGAATGGACTGGGGGATATGGTGAGAATGGACTAGGGAATATGGTGAGAATGGACTAGGGAATATGGTGAGAATGGACTGGGGAATATGGTGAGAATGGATTGGGGAATATGGTGAGAATGTGGGGGACATGGTGAGAATGGACTGGTGGATATGGTGAGAATGGACTGGGGAATATGGTGAGAATGGATTGGGGAATATGGTGAGAATGGATTGGGGAATATGGTGAGAATGGATTGGGTAATATGGTGAGAATGGACTAGGGAATATGGTGAGAATGGATTGGGGAATATGGTGAGAATGTGGGGGACATGGTGAGAATGGACTGGTGGATATGGTGAGAATGCACTGGGGAATATGGTGAGAATGGACTAGGGAATATGGTGAGAATGGACTAGGGAATATGGTGAGAATGTGGGGGATATGGTGAGAATGGACTGGTGGATATGGTGAGAATGGACTGGGGAATATGGTGAGAATGGACTAGGGAATATGGTGAGAATGGACTAGGGAAAATGGTGAGAATGGACTGGGGAATATGGTGAGAATGGACTAGGGAATATGGTGAGAATGTGGGGGATATGGTGAGAATGGACTGGGGAATATGGTGAGAATGGACTAGGGAATATGGTGAGAATGGACTAGGGAATATGGTGAGAATGGACTAGGGAATATGGTGAGAATGGACTGGGGAATATGGTGAGAATGTGGGGGATATGGTGAGAATGGACTGGGGAATATGGTGAGAATGGACTGGGGGATATGGTGAGAATGGACTAGGGAATATGGTGAGAATGGACTAGGGAATATGGTGAGAATGGACTGGGGAATATGGTGAGAATGGATTGGGGAATATGGTGAGAATGTGGGGGACATGGTGAGAATGGACTGGTGGATATGGTGAGAATGGACTGGGGAATATGGTGAGAATGGATTGGGGAATATGGTGAGAATGGACTAGGGAATATGGTGAGAATAGATTGGGTAATATGGTGAGAATGGATTGGGGAATATGGTGAGAATGGATTGGGGAATATGGTGAGAATGTGGGGGACATGGTGAGAATGGACTGGTGGATATGGTGAGAATGGACTGGGGAATATGGTGAGAATGGACTAGGGAATATGGTGAGAATGGACTAGGGAATATGGTGAGAATGTGGGGGATTTGGTGAGAATGGACTGGGGAATATGGTGAGAATGGACTAGGGAATATGGTGAGAATGGACTAGGGAAAATGGTGAGAATGGACTGGGGAATATGGTGAGAATGGACTAGGGAATATGGTGAGAATGTGGGGGATATGGTGAGAATGGACTGGTGGATATGGTGAGAATGGACTGGGGAATATGGTGAGAATGGACTAGGGAATATGGTGAGAATGGACTAGGGAATATGGTGAGAATGTGGGGGATATGGTGAGAATGGACTGGTGGATATGGTGAGAATGGACTGGGGAATATGGTGAGAATGGACTAGGGAATATGGTGAGAATGGACTAGGGAATATGGTGAGAATGGACTAGGGAAAATGGTGAGAATGGACTGGGGAATATGGTGAGAATGTGGGGGATATGGTGAGAATGGACTGGGGAATATGGTGAGAATGGACTAGGGAATATGGTGAGAATGTGGGGGATATGGTGAGAATGGACTAGGGAATATGGTGAGAATGTGGGGGATATGGTGAGAATGGACTAGGGAATATGGTGAGAATGTGGGGTATATGGTGAGAATGGACTAGGGAATATGGTGAGAATGGATTGGGGAATATGGTGAGAATGTGGGGAATATGGTGAGAATGGACTAGGGAATATGGTGAGAATGTGGGGGATATGGTGAGAATGTGGGGGATATGGTGAGAATGGACTAGGGAATATGGTGAGAATGGATTGGGGAATATGGTGAGAATGTGGGGAATATGGTGAGAATGGACTAGGGAATATGGTGAGAATGGATTGGGGAATATGGTGAGAATGTGGGGAATATGGTGAGAATGGACTAGGGAATATGGTGAGAATGTGGGGGATATGGTGAGAATGTGGGGGATATGGTGAGAATGGATTGGGGAATATGGTGAGAATGGATTGGGGAATATGGTGAGAATGGACTAGGGAATATGGTGAGAATGGACTAGGGAATATGGTGAGAATGGATTGGGGAATATGGTGAGAATGGACTGGGGAATATGGTGAGAATGGACTGGGGAATATGGTGAGAATGTGGTGGAGATGGTGAGAATGGACTGGGGAATATGGTGAGAATGGACTGGGGAATATGGTGAGAATGTGGGGGATATGGTAAGAATGGACTGGTGGATATGGTGAGAATGGGGGGGATATGGTGAGAATGGACTGGGGAATATGGTGAGAATGGACTGGGGGATATGGTAAGAATGGACTGGTGGATATGGTGAGAATGTGGGGGATATGGTAAGAATGGACTGGTGGATATGGTGAGAATGTGGGGGATATGGTGAGAATGGATTGGGGAATATGGTGAGAATGTGGGGGATATGGTAAGAATGGACTGGTGGATATGGTGAGAATGTGGGGGATATGGTGAGAATGGACTGGGGAATATGGTGAGAATCTAGGGGATATGGTAAGAATGGACTGCTGGATATGGTGAGAATGTGGGGGATATGGTGAGAATGGACTGGGGAATATGGTGATAATGTGGGGGATATGGTAAGAATGGACTGGTGGATATGGTGAGAATGTGGGGGATATGGTGAGAATGGACTGGGGAATATGGTGGGAATGGAATAGGGAATATGGTGAGAATGTGGGGGATATGGTGAGAATGGACTGGGGAATATGGTGAGAATGGATTGGGGAATATGGTGAGAATGGAATGGATGAAACTTTCAGAGTGCCAGCACAGACACGACGGGCTGAATAGTCTCCTTTGATGCCATAAAGCTTGTTGATTCTCTGAGAAGGTGAGAGCGTCGAGCAAGTTTGACCTGTTCTTGTTCCTGTATCATTTCACCAGAAAGTAGACAAGAAAAGACCTCGGTCCACCTCATTCACCTTCTATCATCCTGATAGTCACATGATACAGCGATAATGGAGTTGTTGACTAATCTCAGCAATCAATCTCTATTGATTACTCAACGCCAGACCCAATCATGAGGTGAGGTAAATCCCCAGCGGTGAAGAGCTTTGGAAACCATCTGTTTAAAGTCACCTGTTCCTCCCATGTATGCTACACTCACCACATATTAGGTCTCAAACTGCTCATATATTTTCGTCCTTATTCTCAACATATCAGAGGGTTGGAAACCTAAAAACTCTAAAATAAATAAATGTTGAAATTCCAGTTTTATTTCCCACACACCTTTCTTCTTTAGAACCTCTACATAAGTAGTGTTGCCACCTAGAAGCTTTTCCACTGTGTAGTAAAAAGTGCAGTCATCTTCCTCATCACGGAACTCGCACTTCTCCGTCACCAGCTGTTCTGTAGGCACAAAATAAAACTCTTTTTAAGTCTCACATGCCTCACTCGATCGTACCCTCACCTGCAGTTTGTGGGTACAAGCCCCACTCCAGAGACTTGAGCCTACATTCTAAGCCGATGCTCCAGTGCAGTACTGAAGGAGTGCTGCAATGTCGGACATGCCGTCTTTCCAGATGACATGTTAAACCGCGGCCCCAATCTGCCCTCTCAGGCACTATGGGAAGAAAAGGCTCCTCCGGTGCCCTAGCAACATTCATCCCTCAAGATTGGGCGGTCATCCCATTTGATGTTTGTGGGATCGTGCTGTGCGTAAATTTGGCTGCATCCTTTGCCCATCGGGCAACAGTGAGCGCACTTCGCAGTATATGTGAAGCACGTTAGAACTTCAATTTGTAGATTACAAAGGGAATTGGCAAAACTGATCAGGGAATATCATTGACCGAGATGATGGTTTTAAACCCAAATGATTATAAGTTTAAAAAATGAGAAGCTTATGAGTAGGAAGAGAATTTGAGAGAACTTCCTCATGTAGTAGAATATGCTACCAAAGAAGGATGTCTAACTGGATATGATTAATGGGTTAAAGAGACAATTTCTGGAGAAGAGTAAGACCTTGGGTCGAATATCCTTTTCCAATTATTCAATATTGTTCAGACTGACCTGATTTCAGTTCTTCCACTAACTTGAACACATTTGTGCACTTCTTGCAATTCTGCCCCTTCTTGTCCCCAGTGTTCCAGGCCTGGCATTGCACACAGGTGCGAGTGTCCTCACACAGGCCTAGGAGTTTCTGCAAGAGACAGAGAGGGAGAACGGATCAGCTTCCATTAGAGAGGGATGCAACCTTGTTCCTGAATCTCTGGAAGTGGCTCGGTGGAAAACTCATGGAGCCTAGAGCTCGGATTTTAACCCCCAACTCACAATAAGAATGGAAAGGCATTGGGGTGCCGGGGAGGGTTTCAAATTGGGAACAGCGTCCATATCTCTGTGTCCCCTAAATGCACCCACGCACTGCCATTTTAACACATGGGCTTCGGCAGGCACTGGAGGAAAACGTAGGCCTCACAAATATGCAAAGGTCAGGGGTCCGATGACATCATTTGGACCTTGAGGCAATTTTCACTCAGGGTTAAGTAAGTGCCACAAGCATAAGTGAAATCTGGTGACAGACATGATCAGGGCCTCTGGAGGCTGAGGTAAGTTTGCTTTATTTGAAGGTTTTCTTGAAGGCCAAGGGAGGCCTGATTGCTCCCGCCCCACAAAGAAACCTTGAACCTCCCTGCCCAGGGCTTATGAAACAGTGGTTTTCCCAGAGCAGCATCGGATTTTATCTTCCCGAGTCCTGATGGTGAGCTTTGGCCTGCTGACCTGCTTCCCACCGGAAGTCCACCCGGGAAACCAGACCAGGGTCCAGGTGGGGTTGGGGTGCAGGCAGAAATCTTATGAAAATCCAGCCCGGCAGACATCCCAAAATCACCATTTATCAACAATGGGAATTTACTCCTGAACTATCACTCCTCTCAAAGTAACTTGCTATTCACCTACAGTACACCCTATGTTTTCATAATTTTCACTCCCTAAAACCAGCAAGAAGCTTAATTCATTGTAATTGTACAGAATGGGAATGGAAGAGTGGCTGACTAACTGAATGAATTAAAGAATGAGAATGAAAGGGAAGAGGTTTAAGCAACCGGGGTATACATCAGCCATGGCTCAGTGGTAGTACTCCCCATTCTCAGTCAGGGGTTTAAACCCCTTTCCACAGACATGAGTCTCTAATTCTGGCTGACACTCCGGCACAGTACTGAGACAGTGCTGCACTGTTGGAGGTACTGCCTTGTGGACCAAGGCGCTGTCTGCCCTCTCAGCTGAATGCAAAGGATCCGAAGGCACTATTCAAAGAAGAGCAGGGAGTTCTTCTGGCCAAAATTTAAGACTCAAGCAATATCACTAAAACGATAGTCAGGTCATCACCACATTGCTGTTTGTGGGAGCTTGCTGTGCATAAATTGGCTGCCACGTTTTCTACATTACAATAGTGACACTCTAACAAGTATTTCATTGGCTGTGAAACGCTTAGGGACATCCTGAAATAAGGAAAGGCCTGGTATAAATGCCTTAAACGATCTTCACTTACCAAGTAGGTCATGGAGCCACAGGTTGGATCAGTATTTTTTTCTTCGCACTCACATCTTCCACAGATGCAGTCACCTTTACCATTACAGAGTCCCTGTAATCAGGAAAATACAGGTGAGATACCTGGGAACTCTGCTTTACAGAAAGTCCCTGCACCCAAATCCTCCTCATGGCCATCATTTGTTTGGTTTGGGTGGGTGGATAGGAATGTTCCCCCCCCAAAAAAGGCAGCTAGGAAACTCCCAGAAACGATTCTGGAAAAAACCCTGAGGAGTTTTGAAGTCTTGGCAATTCTACATATGACAGCAGAGGGAGCTCTAACACAAAGTATCACCTCCCAGGCTTGTTCCAGCAGAAAGCAAGGTAACGTTAACAGGGCTCAATCATGCCTTGGCTCCATGGATATCTCCAAGTGTAACATTCTACAGTGTGACAAATGAATACTGGACATTTTAGCACACAAGTGAGGCTGCGGTGCTAACCACTATGCAACTTCTCCTCATAATTTACCCTGGAAGCCCCAGGTATCATTTGAAGAGAATCACACACCAGATCCATGAAATTAAATATGATCTGAAAAAGGAAGGGGGTAAAAGTGGTCTTTGGTGAATGAGTATCTCATTTACACCCTACACAAACGAATCCCAGGCGGGATGTGAGACAGATGGTCAAGTCACCATCACCAGAGTCTAGCTACTGCCCAATGTGTCTGTGGTGCTGTAATGCAATTCCAGTCTTACCCCATTGGGGTCAATGCATGTGTCATTGCTGATGGGGCACTCGCATGAGTTGCCCGTCCATCCCTCTACACATTCGCACTTTTCCTTTAAACATTCACCATGATCTGTGGAAAAACCAGAACAGAAACTGAATCAAACACAACATTTAAACAAAAGCAAAATACTGTGGAAGCTGGAAATCTGAAATAAAAACAGAAAATGCTGGAAATACTCAGCAGGTCTGACGCCCTCTGTCACTTTAACAGTTTCCATTTTCCTGGGCCCAACTGCCTCCTCTTCACTATGGACGTCCAATCTCTCTACACCTCCATCCACCACCAGGATGGTTTGAGGGCTCTCCGCTTCTTCCTTGAACAGAGGCCCAACCAGTCCCCATCCACCACCACCCTCCTCCGCCTGGCTGAACTTGTTCTCACATTGAACAACTTCTCCTTCAAATCCACTCACTTCCTTCAAGTAAAAGGTGTTGCTATGGGTACCTACATGGGTCCTAGTTATGCCTGTCTTTTTGTGGGATATGTTGAACATTCCTTGTTCCAGTCCTACTCAGGCCCCCTCCCCAACTCTTTTTCCGGTACATTGATGACTGTATCGGTGCTGCTTCCTGCTGTCGCCCCAACCTGGAAAACTTCAACTTTGTTTCCAATTACCTCCCTTCTCTCATCTTCACATGGTCCATCTCAGACTCTTCTCTTCCCTTCCTTGACTTCTCTCTCTCCATTTCCGGTGATAGGTTATCATCCAATAATCATTATAAGCCCACTGATTCTCACACTAACCTTGACCTTACACTTTCTCACACCCTGTTTCTGTAAGGACTCCATTCCATTCTCCCAGTTTCTCTGTCTTTATCACATCTGTTCCGACGATGTGACTGTCCACATCTGTGCTTCACAATGTCTTCCTTTTTCATCAACTGATGATTGCCCCCCCACTGTGGTTGCCCTCGACTGTGTCTGACCTATTTCCCGCACTTCTGCTCTCACCCATCCCGAGCTGTGACAGGGTTCCCCTTGTCCACACCTACCGCCCCAACAGCCTCCGTATTCAACGGATCATACTCTACCATTTCCGCCACGTCCACCGTGATGCTACCACCAAACACATCTTCCTCTCCCCTCCCCTTTCAGCATTCTGAAGGGACAGTTCCCTCTGCGACACCCTGATCCACTTCACTATCACCCCCAACACCCCGTCCTCTTCCCAAGGCATCATTGCATGCAAACACAGGAGATGCAACACCTGCTCTTTTACCTCCTCCCTCCTCATCGTCCAAGGCCCCAAACATTTCTTCCAGGCGAAACAGTGACTTATGTGTACTTCTTGCAATTTAGTGTACAATATTTGTGGATATGAAGTTGGCTGAGTAACAGGAAACAGAGGGTTGTTGTGAACGGTTGTTTTTTGGACTGGAGGAAGGTATATAGTGGGATTCCCCAGGGGTTAATCCTAGGACCATTGCTTTTCTTGATGTGTATTAATGGCCTAGACTTGTGTGTACAGGGCACAATTTCAAAATTTGGGGATGACTCAAAACTTGCAAGTATTGTGAACTGCGAGAAGGATCGTGATCGACTTCAAGAGGACAGAGACAGGCTGATGGAATGAGTGGACAAGTGGCAGATGAAATTTAATACAGAAAAGTGTGAAGTGATTCATTTTGGTAGGAACATTCGAACATACGAATTAGGAATGGGAGTAATCCACTCGGCCCCTCGAGCCTGCTCCGCCATTCAATAAGATCATGGCTGAACTGATTAATCCACGTTACCACCTACCCCCGATAACCTTTCACCCCTTGCTTATCAAGAATCTATCTACTTCTGCCTTAAAAATATATTCAAAGACTCTGCTTCCACTGCTTTTTGAGGAAGAATGAGAAGAGGCAATATAAATTAAAGTGTACAATTCTAACTGGGGTGCAGGAGCAGAGGGACCTGGGGGTATAGAACAAAAGAACAAAGAAAATTACAGCACAGGAACAGGCCCTTCGGCCCTCCAAGCCTGCGCCGATCCAGATCCTCTATCTAAACCTGTCGCCTATTTTCTAAGGGTCTGTATCTCTTTGCTTCCTGCCCATTCATGTATCTGTCTAGATACATCTTAAAAGACGCTATCGTGCCCGCGTCTACCACCTCCGCTGGCAACGCGTTCCAGGCACCCACCACCCTCTGCGTAAAGAACTTTCCACGCATATCCCCCCTAAACTTTTCCCCTCTCACTTTGAACTCGTGACCCCTAGTAATTGAATCCCCCCACTCTGGGAAAAAGCTTCTTGCTATCCACCCTGTCTATACCTCTCATGATTTTGTACACCTCAATCAGGTCCCCCCTCAACCTCCGTCTTTCTAATGAAAATAATCCTAATCTGCTCAACCTCTCTTCATAGCTAGCGCCCTCCATACCAGGCAACATTCTGGTGAACCTCCTCTGCACCCTCTCCAAAGCACCTACATCCTTTTGGTAATGTGGCGACCAGAACTGCACGCAGTATTCCAAATGTGGCCAAACCAAAGTCTTATACAACTGTAACATGACCTGCCAACTCTTGTACTCCATATCCCGTCCGATGAAGGAAAGCATGCCGTATGCCTTCTTGACCACTCTATTGACCTGCGTTGCAACCTTCAGGGAACAATGGACCTGAACACCCAAATCTCTCTGTACATCAATTTTCCCCAGGACTTTTCCATTTACTGTATAGTTCATTCTTGAATTGGATCTTCCAAAATGCATCACCTTGCATTTGCCCGGATTGAACTCCATCTGCCATTTCTCTGCCCAACTCTCCAACCTATCTATATTCTGCTGTATTCTCTGACAGTCCCCTTCACTATCTGCTACTCCACCAATCTTAGTGTCGTCTGAAAACTTGCTAATCAGACCACCTATACTTTCCTCCAAATCATTTATGTATATCACAAACAACAGTGGTCCCAGCACGGATCCCTGTGGAACACCACTGGTCACATGTCTCCATTTTGAGAAACTCCCTTCCACTGCTACTCTCTGTCTCCTGTTGCCCAGCCAGTTCTTTATCCATCTAGCTAGTACACCTTGGACCCCATGCGCCTTCACTTTCTCCATCAGCCTACCATGGGGAACCTTATCAAACGCCTATATGTGTATATGTGCATTAATCATTGAAGGTGGCAGGGCAGTTTGAGAAAGTGGTTAATAAAGGATATGGGAGCCTGGGCTTTATAAATAGGGGCATAGAATACAAAAGCAAGGAAGTTTTGATAAACCTGTGAAAACACTGGTTCAGCCTCAATTGGAGTATTGTGTCCAGCTCTGGGCACTACACTTTAGGAAGGATGTGAAGGCATTAGAGAGGGTACAGAAAAAATTTACAAGATTGGTTCCAGAATGAGAAACTTCAGTTACTTGAATAGATTGGTGAAACTGGGGCTGATCTCCTTGGAGAAGATTAAGAGATTTGATAGAGGTGTTCAAAATCATCGAGACAGTGGGCAGAGATAGGGAGAAACTGTTTAAATTGACAACTGGATAGAGAACGAGAGGACAGCGATTTAAGGTGATTGGAAGAAAGAGCAATGACAACATGAGAGAAAACTTTTTTATGCAGGATCTGGAATGCACTGCCTGAGAGTGCGGTGGAGGCAGATTCAATCAAGGCCTTCAAAAGAGAATTGGATAATTATCTGAAGAGAAAACATTTCCAGGGCTACAGGGAAAAGACAGGGGACTGGAACTAGGTGAGCTGGCATGGACATGACAGACTGAATGGCCTCCGTCTGTGTGCTGTAACCATTCTATGATTCTATTTAATATCTCCCATCTTCTGCCCTATCATAGAACTTCCCTTTTGTTCTTTTTCCACCCTCCCCCATTTGACCTACTTAAAACCTATTACATTTCCAACTTTTCCCACTTCTGATGAAAGGTCATAGATCCGAAACATTGGCCGGAATCTTTCGTTGGGCAGGAGGGCCTGCTCACCAACCAAAAAGTCGGGGGCGAGCCTGCCTCCGCTGGGCCTGGGGAACCACGCTAGGATTTTATGCTCCCCAGGCCCTTAATTGGCCTTGGGTGGGACTTCCACCTCCCTGAGGCAGGAAGTCCTGCCTAATAGAGCTGCCAGCCAATCAGTGGGCTGGTAGCTCTCAGTCCCAGCAGCGCCACCAGGAACGGTGGCCACAGCTGGGATTGCAACGCAGCCACAGCTGGGACAACAGCCCCGGAAGACAGGTATGTTTTTGGGGCCTTGCTGGGGATAATCAGCCAGGTTCTGGAGAGGCAAGGGGGAGGGGGGTGGTCGATTGAGAGGGGGACTTTATTTCAATGGGGGCGGTTGGGACTTCAGGGGTCCTCCGTGGGGCACAGGAAGGCCCTCCCTGCCCACCCCCGGCCACTCGCAAGGAGGCTGCCAGGTTTTACTGAGTGGCATTCTGGGGCCTGAGGCACCCGCCCGCAGCGGTGACGGGAGAAGGCCCTTATGTGCCGTTAATTGGCCACTTAACGGCCTTGATTGACCTGTGGTGGGCAGGCCATTTTTTGCCGCTGTCCCTTGTAAAATTGCAGTGGGGGTGCGAAAGGATCTGTGGGGGGACATAAAATTCTGGCCATTAACTCTGTTTCTCTCTTCACAGATACTGCTAGATCTGCTGAGTATTTCCAGCATTTTCTATTTTTATTACAACATGTAAACATGCAGGGCACAAAAGTCAACAGACCAAACCACAACAATGGAAAGCCTGACAAATCAGTGCAACTCATATTGTCAACCTCATCGGTCAGTGCAACTCATACTTCCAACCACATTGGTCAGTGCAACTCATACTGCCAACCTCATCGGTCAGTGCAACTCATACTTCCAACCACATTGGTCAGTGCAACTCATACTGCCAACCTCATCGGTCAGTGCAACTCATACTTCCAACCCCATTGGTCAGTGCAACTCATACTGCCAACCTCGTCGGTCAGTGCAACTCATACTTCCAACCCCATTGGTCAGTGCAACTCATACTGCCAACCTCGTCGGTCAGTGCAACTCATACTTTCAACCCCATTGGTCAGTGCAACTCATATTGTCAACCACATTGGTCAGTGCAACTCACTCTGCCAACCTCATCGGTCAGTGCAACTCACTCTGCCAACCCCATTGGTCAGTGCAACTCATACTGCCAACCACATTGGTCAGTGCTTCTCGTACTGCCAAACCCATTGGTCAATGCAAATTGGATCAATTTGGAGTTTTGATCAAATAAACACAGAAATTGCTGGTAACACACAGATCAGTTGTCTACATCTGAAAGGGAAAAGCCAGGTTTAACTCAGAGTTCTGACACTGAGTCTCCAAATATTAACCTGTCTTTACTCTTTCAAATGCTGATTGCCTTGTTGCTTATTTTCATCGTAGATGTGGTGACACCAGCCTAAGATTGGCGAGCTTCGGGGAGGCTAGGTTTCAGCTGGTTAAAGCTGCAGATCGGGAGAAATTCCAAGGAAATTCACCCCCACTATGTCCTCACAGCCAACAGAAGTCTTTTATCCCTGGATCCGAATGGGCTCTCTGTTTGATCCCTAGAGAATATGATCCCTGGAATCCTTCAGCTTCCTTTTAAGGAATACTAGATAATTCAGTTCAATTTTATAATATATAATATAATTATATAATAAACACTCACCACTGCCCTTTCCCACAGTTTCCTGCTCACCTTCTTTCAAGGTATTTTCCCATGTTTGGAGGCTTCACCATAAGCCACCAATAACCCTGCAGTAACGATAGCCAAATGTCTATCCTGTCAGGAACGACAAACCCGGGCAACATTCTTCACTGCTATCCCTCGATGTTGAGGCCAATCATGCTGTTTGGAAGGGGTCCTACCTGCACAGATTGCCAACTGAAGCTCGCACCTCCTGCTGTTTTGAGCTCAATCATACCTTGGTATTCTGTGATTTATTTTACCCACTGCTCAGGGTTTCATGCACTGGGCATATCGTAGTCCAAACATCATGGGTTCAAGCATGAGTCCAGGGACTTGAGCACACAATCTAAATCCCAGTGTGGTACTGAGAGAGTGCTGCTTTGTTGGAGGTGCCATCTTTCAGATGAGACTTTAAAGTGGGTCCAATTAGGGATCTAAAAGGGGATTTATGCATAGAGGCAGGAGGCATGACTGAGGTACTCAATGAGTACTCTTCATCTGTCTTTACCAAGGAAGAAGATGCTGCCCATGTCATGGTGAAAGAGGAGGAAATTGAGACACTTGGATGGGCTAAAAATTGATAAAGAGGAGGCACTAGATAGACTGGCTGTACTTAAAGGTTATAAGTCACCAGGACTGGATGAGATACATCCAAGGGGACTGAGAGAAGCAAGGGTGGAAATTGCGAAGGCACTGGCCATAATCATCCAATCTTTCTTAGATACAGGGGTGGTGCCAGAGGACTGGAGAATTGCAAATGTTACACCCTTGTTCAAAAAAGGGTGTCAGAGCAAGCCCAGCAACTACAGACCAATCAGTTTAACCTCAGTGATTGGAAAGCTTTTAGCAATGATAATTCAGGACAAAATTAACAGACACCTGGACAAATGTGGATTAATGAAGGAAAGCCAGCACGGATTTGTTAAGGGCAAGTCGTGTTTAACCAACTTGCTTGAGTTTTTTGATGAGGTAACAGAGAGGGTTGATGAGGGTAATGTGGTTGATGTAGTGGACATGCACTTCCAAAAGACATTTGATAAAGTGCCACACAACAGGCTTGTCAGCAAAGTTAGAGCCATGGAATAAAAGAGACAGTAGCAGCATGGATACAACATTAGCTGAGTGACAGGAAACAAGAGAGTAGCAGTGAATGGTTGTTTTTCGGACTGGAGGGTTCCCCAGGGGTCAGTGTTAGGACTCTGCTTTTCTTGATATATATTAATGACCTAGACTTGGGTGTACAAGGCACAATTTCAAAATTTGCGGATGACACAAAACTTGGAAATATTGTGAACTGAGGAGGATAGTGATAAACCTCAAGAGGATGTAGGCAAGCTGGTCGAATGGGCAGGCACATGGTAGGTGAAATTTAATGCAGAAAAGTGTGAAATTTTGGTAAAACGAATGAGGAGAAACTTTATAAATTAAAGGGTACCATTAAAGGGGTGCAGGAGGAGAGGAACCTGGGTGTATATGTGCACCCTTGTCCTTCTAGGTGGTAGAGGTCGTGGGGTTGGAAGATGCTATCTAAGCAGCCTTGGTGCGTTGTTTCACTGCATCTTGTAGATGGTACACTGCTGCCACTGTGCATCGGTGATGAAGGAAGTGAATGTTTGTTGATGGGGTGCCAATCAAGCGGGCTGCTTTGTCCTGGATGGTGTCGAGGTTCTTGAGTGTTGTTGGAGCTGCACCCATCCAGGCAAGTGGAGAGTATTCCATCACACTCCTGACTTGTGCCTTGTTGATAGATGGTGGACAGGCTTTGGGGAGTCAGGAGGTGAGTTACTCGCCACAGGATTCCTACCCTCTGACCTGCTCTTGTAGCCATGGTAATTATATGGCTACTCCAGTTCAGTTCCTGGTCAATGGTAACCCCCAAGATGTTGATAGTGGGGGATTCAGTGATCGTAATGCCATTGAATATCAAGGGAAGATGATTAGATTCTCTCTTGTTGGAGATGATCATTGCCTGGCACTTGTGTGGCGCGAATGTTACTTGCCACTTATCAGCCCAAGCCTGGATATTGTCCAGGTCTTGCTGCATTTCTACATTGACTGCTTCAGTATCTGAGGAGTCGCGAATGGTGCTGAACATTGTGCAACCATCAGCGAACATCCCCACTTCTGACCTTATGATTGAAGGAAGGTCATTGATGAAGCAGCTGAAGATGGTTGGGCCTAGGACACCACCCTGAGGAACTCCTGCAGTGATGTCCTGGAGCTCAGATGATTGACCTCCAACAACCACAACTATCTTCCTTTGCGTTAGGTATGACTCCAACCAGCGGAGAGTTTCCCCCCTGATTCACATTGACTCCAGTTTTGCTAGGGCTCCTTGATGCCATACTCGGTCAAATGATGGCTTGATGTCACGGGCAGTCACTTTCACCTCACCTCTCGAGTTCAGCTCTTTTGTCCACATTTGAACTAAGGCTGTAATGAGGTCAGGAGCTGAGTGGCCCTGACGGAACCCAAACTGGGCGTCAGTGAGCAGGTTATTGTGAAGCAAGGGCCACTTGACAGCACTGTCAACGATACCTTCCATCACTTTACTGATGATCAAGAGTAGAATGATGGAGCGTAATTGGCCGGTTTGGATTTGTCCTGCTTTTTGTATACAGGACATACCTGGGCAATTTTCCACATTGTCAGATGCCAGTGTTGTAGCTGTACTAGAACAGCTTGGCTAGGGGCGCGGCAAGTTCTGGAGCACAGGTCTTCAGTACTATTGCCGGAATGTTGTTAGGGCCCATAGCTTTTGCAGTATCCAATACCTTCAGTCGTTTCTTCATATCACGCGGAGTGAATTGAATTGGCTGAAGACTGGCATCTGTGATGCTGGGGACTTCAGAAGGAGGCCGAGATGGATCATCAACCCGGCACTTCTGGCTGAAGATTGTTGCAAATGCTATGATTCTATGAAACTGTCTGCCATCTTGGATGGATGTTAAAAAGAGCCGATAACACTATTAGAAGAAGAACAGTGTGATCTCCCTGGTACCCTGGCTAACATTTATCCCTCAAACAGCCGGCTTACAAAAAGGATTATTTTCTGTATGTGGGATCCTGCTGTGTACAAAACAGCCACCGCGTTTGCATTGCAGGGAAACACGAGCCTCCTTCAAAATAGAAGCACTTTGGATCTTGCTGAGAATCTGCTACGGTGATATATATATCCTAGTGCTGTTAGTTTTTAAATCCAGGGAAAGATATGCTTTGTGACCTCAATTTCTATGCCCCCACCCCGATCCTTTATAATAAGGGCCATGGTATCACTCACTATTACACGTAAAGCCGGCAAATCGTGGGCAGAGCAGGTTGCTGTATTCACAATAGTCTCCGTCAATTCTTTCTAGATGGTTCTCTGATGGAAAACAGTGACAAATGCCGCACTGACACTCGCCACGACTGGAGCAAATCTGGGAGTTGTCATTGGGATTCTTGCAGGCTGTAATATCTCCCTCAATACTGATGTCACAATCGCAGAATTGGCCTCGCCTGTGGGAGGAAAGGTAGAGTTTTAACATTAGTGAAATGTCGACCTTCAATCACTGACTGTTGTGTGTTTTGTAAAAGAGGAAAGAAAAGGTTACTTTTTCTGACTATTTGGGAAATTAGCAGCAGGAGCAGGACATTCTACCCCTCCAGCCAGTTCCACCATTCAATTCAAATAGCTGATATGTATCTCAACTTAATTTATCCAACTTGATTCCACATCCCTTAATAAATATCCTTACCAAAAAAAATCTCTCGATCTCATTCTTGACCTCCAGCCTCAACAGCTTTTTGGTGGGAGAGTTCTAGATTTCCACTGCTCTTTGTGTGAACAAGTGCTTCCTGACAACACCCTTGAATGGCTTAGCTCTAATTTTAAGGTTATTCCCCCCTGTTCTTGATTCCCCCATCAGAAGAAATAGTTTCTCTGTATCCAGTACTGGATGAACAGAAATTTCCTCCAATTAAATATAGGGAAGACTAAAGCCATTATCTTCAGTCCCTGCTTCAAACTCTGTTGCCTGGATACCAACTCCATCCCTCTTCCTGGCAACTGGCTGAGGCTGAACCAGTCCATTCTCAACCTTGGTGTCATATTTGACCCCAAAATGAGATTCGAACCCTATATCCGTACCATTACGAAGACCATTAATTTCCACTTCTATAACATCACCTGACTTTGCCCCTGCCTCAGCTCTTCTACTGCTGAAACCCTCATTCATGCCTTTTTTACCTCTAAACTGGACTATTCCAATGTACTCCTGGCTGGTCTCCCACATTCTACCCTATGTAAACTTGAGGTCATCCAAAACTCTACTGCCCATGTCCTTACTCGCACCAAGTCCCGTTCACCTATCATTCCTGTCATCACTGACCTACATTGGCTTCCAGTTAAGCAATGTTTAGATCTTAGTTGGTAGCTCGTTAATTGGCCAGGTTGGATTTGTCCTGTTTTTTGTGTACAGCATATACCTGGGAAATTTTATACATTGTCAGGTAGATGCCAGTGTTGTAGCTGTGCTGGAACAGATTGGCTTGGGGCACAGCTAGTTCTGGAGAACAAGTTTACAGTACTATTGCTGGAATGTTGTCAGGGCCCATAGCCTTTGCAGTATCCAGTGCATTCAGCTGTTCCATGATAGCACATGGAGTGAATCGAATTAGCTCAAGACTGACATCTGTGATGCTGGGGATTTCAGGAGAAGGCGGAGATGGATCATCAACTGGGCATTTCTAGCTGGAGATAGTTGCAAATGCTTCAGCCTTGTCTTTTACACTAACGTGCTGGGTTCTGCCATCAGTAAGAATGGGGATTTTGTGGAGCCTCCTCCTCCTGTTAGTTGCTTAATAGTTCACCACCATTCATGGCTGGATGTGGCAGGACTGCAGAGCTTTGATCTGATCCTTTGGTTGTGGGATCGCTTAGCTATGTCTGTAGCATGCTGCTTCAGCTGTTTAGCATGCATGTAGTCCTGTGTTGTTGCTTCACCAGGTTTGCAGTTCATCTTTAGGCATGCCTAGTGCTGCTCCTGGCATGCTTCCTGGACTCCTTATTGAACCAGTGTTGGTCTCCTGGCTTGATGGTAATGGTCGAGTGAGGGATATGCTGGGCGGTGAGTTTACAGATTGTGTTTGAATACAATTGTGTTGCTGCTGATGGACGACATCACCTCAATGATGCCCAGTTTTCAGCTGCTAGATCTTTTCCATCTAGCACCATGGTAGTGCCACACAATACGATGGACGGTATCCTAAGTGTGAAGACGGGACTGCATCTCCACAAGGACTGTGCAGTGGTCACTCCTACCAATACTGTCAAGGACAGATGCATCTAAAACAGATAGACTGGTGAGGGCAAGATTAAGTAGGTTTTTCCCTCACCACCTACCACAGGCCGCAGGCCTAGTCTGACAAGTATGTGCTTCAGAGCTCAGTCTGTAGTGGTGCTACTGAGCCACTCTTGGTGATGGACATTGAAGTCCCCCATCCAGAGTACAATTGGTGCCCTTGCCACCCTCAGTGCTTCTTCCAAGTGCTTTTAAAAAAAAATTTGTTCTTGGGATATAGCCCATCCTTAACTGCTGTTGAGAAGGTGGTAGTGTTTAACAAGGAGCAGTATTCATTCAACAGCTGAAGGGGGGGTTGGGCAGTGGCTAGGTGGCAATCAGCAGGAGGTTTCCTTGCCCATGTTTGACCTGATGCCATGAGACTTCATGGGGTCCACAGTCATTGTTGAGGACTCCCAGGGGAACTCCCTCCCGACTGTATACCACAGTGCTGCCACCACTGGTGGTGATGGAGGAGTCTGGGAGATTCGGTGAGTATGAACAATGTCAGGCAGTTGCTTGACTAGTCTGTGGAACAGCTCTCCCAACCTTGGCACAAGTCCCCAGATGTTAGTGAGGAGGACTTTGCAAGATCGACAGGGCAGGGTGTGCCTTTGTTGTATCTGGTGCCGAGGCCGATGCTGAGTAGTCTGTCAGGTTTTATTCTATTCAACTTTTCTTTAGTGGTTTGATGTAACTGAGTGGCTTACTAGGCCTTTTCATAGGTCATTTAAGAGTCAACCCCATTGCTGTAGGTCTGGAGACACATGTCAGCCAGATCGGATAAGGACAGCAGATTTCCAGCAGATTGGTTTTTATGTCCATCTGGCAGTTTCAAGATCGTCATTGCCGAAAGTAGCTTTTGATTCCAGATATATTAATTAATTGAATTTAAATTCCCCAGCTGCAGTGGTGGTGGGATTTGAACTCATGTCTCTAGAGCATTAGTCCAGGCCTTTGGAGTACTAGTCCAGTAACGTTACCACTATGCTACTGACTCCCCACATTACAACAGCAACTAAACTTCCAAAGTACTTCATTTGCTCGAAAGCTCTTTGGGGGTGTCCTGAAAGGTACTATGGAAATGCAAATCCATTCCTTTTCTTTCATGGACACTCCTACACAGCTGTGTCCTGATGTTTTCTAATCAAAATATAGAAGTGTTTTGTTTCTCTTACCAATTACCCTTGCACAAGCACTGCCCACACGCAAAGTCACCATTGTAGTTACATTTGAGGGAGTTCACCTCCGCAGTCTGTAGATGAATCATAGAAGACCAATAAGAAAAACGGGTGAGAATGTGAAATACCAATTCCAGTTTCTGAAATAACATGTGGCGATAGGACCTTACCAGCTCACAGGGACATTGGTCACACAGAAGGGAGGCATCTACTGACAAAGCATCTGTGAAAGTACTGGGTTTGACAATTATGTTTCCTCTATGGTCCTCCTTGCGATTGGTGCACACATGATTTTCACCAACGTAATCCAAAGCTTTCACATTAAGCTTGAACTTTTTCTGGTTGCAAACAGAAAAAAGAAACAGCAATTACACTCAAGCTCTTTCCAGGCTGGCCCGAGAGTTCATCTCTGAAGACAAAGTCAGCTCGGCATTTCAACCCACACCAACCGCATGCAATCCTGAGCTCATGACAAGGACTCAAACTCCCTCAGACTTTTAATATTTCTGCATCGTGATGAGGTCTATTTCCCATTCTGAGAACCCATGACTCCCCCTATCTCTGTAACTTCCTCCAGCCCTACAACACTCCCCATCACTGCAGCCTCCTGCAGCCCTACAACACTCCCTATCACTGCAGCCTCCTGCAGCTAGACAACACTCGGTATCACTGCAGCCTCCTGCAGCCCTACAACGCCCCTCCCCCCACCACATCACCACCATCACCAACCCCGGGTATGTCCTATCCCACTGCCAGGACAGACCCAGCAGAGGTGATGGCACAGTGGTATATAGCCAGGAGGGAGTTGCCCTGGGAGTCCTCAACATTGACTCCGGACCCCATGAAGTTTCATGGCATCAGGTCAAACATGGACAAGGAAACCTCCTGCTGATCACCACCTACTGGCCCCCCTCTCAGTAAATGAGTCAGTACTCTTCCATGTTGAACACCACTTGGAGGAAGCACTGAGAGTGGCAAGGGCACAGAATGCACTCTGGGCATCGGACTTCAATGTTCATCACCAAGAGTGGCTCAGTAGCACCACTATTGACCGAGCAGGCCGAGTCCTAAAGGACATAACTGCTCGACTGGGCCTACGACAGGCGGTGAGGGGACCAACAAGAGGGAAAAACATACTTGATCTCATCCTCACCAATCTGCCTGCCGCAGATGCATCTGTCCATGACAGTATTGGTAGGAGTGACCACCGCATAGTCCTTATGGAGACAAAGTCCCGTCTTCACATCGAGGATACCCTCCATCGTGTTGTGTGGCACTATCACCGTGCTAAATGGGATAGATTTCGAACAGATCTAGCAATATCAAACTGGGCATCCATGAGGCGCTGTGGGCCATCAGCAGCAGCAGAATTGTACTCAACCACAATCTGTAACCTCATGGCCCGGCATATCCCCCACTCTACCATAACCATCAAACCAGGAGACCAACCCTGGTTCAATGAAGTGCAGGAGGGCATGCCAGGAGCAGCACCAGGCATACCTCAAAATGAGGTGTCAACCTGGTGAAGCTACAACACAGGACTACTTGTGCGCCAAACAGTGTAAGCAGCATGCGATAGACAGAGCTAAGTGATCCCACAACTAAAGGGTCAGATCAAAGCTCTACAGGCCTGCCACACCCAGTCGTGAATGGTGGTGGACAATTAAACAACTAACTGGAGGAGGTGACTCCACAAATATCCCCATCCTCAATGATGGGGGAGCCCAGCACATCAGTGCGAAAGATAAGGCGGAAGCATTTGCAACAATCTTCAGCTAGAAGTGCCAAGATTATGATCCATCTTGGCCTCCTCCTGAAGTCCCCATCATCACAGATACCAGTCTTCAGCCAATTCGATTCACTCTGCATGATATCAAGAAACAACTGAAGGCACTGGATACTGCAAAAGCTATGGGCCCTGACAATATTCCGGCAATAGTACTGATGACCTGTGCTCCAGAACTTGCCGCGCCCCTAGCCAAGCTGTTCCAGTACAGCTACAACACTGGCATCTACCCTGCAATGTGGAAAATTGCCCAGGTATGTCTTGTACACAAAAAGCAGGACAAATGCAACCCGGCCAATTATCGCCCCATCAGTCTACTCTCGATCATCAGTAAAGTGATGGAAGGTGTCGTCAACAATGCCATCAAGCGGCACTTGCTTCACAATAACCAGCTCACTGAAACTCAGTTTGTGTTCCGTCAGGGCAACTCAGCTACTGACCTCATTACAACCTTGGTTCAAACATGGACAAAAGAGCTGAACTCAAGAGGTGAGGTAAGAGAGACTGTCCTTGACATCAAGGCAGCATTTGACCGAGTATGGCATCAAGGAGCCCTAGCAAAACTGAGGTCAATGGGAATCAGGGGGAAAACCCTCCGCTGGCTGGAGTCATACTTAGCGCAAAGGAAGATGGTTGTGGTTGTTGGAGGTCAATCATCTGAGCTCCAGGACATCACTGCAGGAGTTCCTCAGGGTAGTGTCCTAGGTCCAACCATCTTCAGCTGCTTCATCAATGACCTTCCTTCAATCATAAGGTCAGAAGTGGGGATGTTCGCTGTTGCTTGCACAATGTTCAGCACCATTTGCGACTCCTCAGATACTGAAGCAGTCCTTGTAGAAATGCAGCAAGACCTGGACAATATCCAGGCTTGGGCTGATAAGTGGCAAGTAACATTCACACCACACAAGTGCCAGGCAATGACCATCTCCAACAAGAGAGAATTTAACCTTGACATTCAATGGCATTACGAAAGCTGAATCCCCCACTATCAACATCCTGGGGGTTACAATTGACCAGAAACTGAACTGGAGTAGCTATATAATTACCGTGGCGACAGGAGCAGGTCAGAGGCTAGGAATTTTGTGGCGAGTAACTCATCTCCTGACTCCCCAAATCCTGTCCACCATCGACAAGGCACAAGTCAGGAGTGTGATGGAATACTCCCCACTTGCCTGGATGGGTGTAACTCCAACAACACTCAAGAAGCTCGACAACATCCAGGACAAAGCAACCCACTTGACTGGCACCCCATCCACAAACCTCCACTCCCTCCACCACCGACGCACAGTGGCAGCAGTGTGTACCATCTACAATATACACTGCAGCAACGCACCAAGGCTCATTAGACAGCACCTTCCAAACCCGCGACCTCTACCACCTAGCAGGACAAGGGCAGCAGTTGCATGGGAACACCACCACCTGCAAGTTCCCCTCCAAGTCACACACCATCCTGACTTGGAACTATATCGCCGTTCCTTCACTGTTGCTGGGTTAAAACCTGGAACTCCCTTCCTAACAGCACTGTGGGTGTACCTACCCCACATGGACTGCAGCAGTTCAAGAAGGCAGCTCACCACCACCTTCTCAAGGTCAATTGGGGATGGGCAAAAAATGTTGCCCTAGTCAGTGATGCCCACATCCCATGAGTGAAAAAGAAATCTCTGTAACCTTCTCCAAACCTATAGCCCTTTTAGATCTCTTTAGTCTTCTCCAGCTGTACAATCCTCCCTATCTCTGTAACCTCCTCCAGCCCTACAATGTTCCCTATCTCTGTAACCTCCTCCAGTCCTATAACCAGAGAGGCACCAACATGTTGCAACACAGACATCTTACCAAGTTATTGATTCAGACACAGACATGGGGGAATTAATCTATATAAAAAGTGTATAACCAACCTAATGCACAGTCTGATTTAAAACACATTGCTCTCTATAAATAAAGCATCAATGCATACAAACATCAATGGAGAGCAGCAGAACTGTATTCGCTCGTTAGCAAGCAAAACAGTATGCAATGCCAATGTGAATTACCTTTGTTGACAGATTAGAGCTAGCTACACCAAGTGGTAATGTTGTGTTAGCATTTAGCCAGCCAGCTAAACCATAAAAATACTCTGTGAAATAATTTGCTGCGGGGAATATAGATGGTCATAGTGGTAAATTGCATTAAAATATTGGTTTCACACTCAATTACCCTTGGAAACTGGAAAGAAATCCCAGAAGAAAAATCAAGAGCAATTACTGTGCTGTCTGGACATGTTTTTCTTGCAAATTCTGCTATCTTTTATATGTATTTACGACCAGGACAAATTGGCAACTGAAAGTGGCAAGAGTTGAAGAGTGAATGACATCTTGTCAAATGTGCAGGAGAGCTTGGCTGTCATAGCAACCTTAACATTCAGCACCATCACCAGAACAGAAAACACTGAAACTACAGGAATCAGGTCCGTCAACATCTGCAAAGAGAGAGACAGATTTTGATTCTCCAGGTCAAGACCCTCCCTCACAAACAAAAACAGGAATGGTGTCCAAACTGTTTGAAAATGATCAGACCTTTAAATGCAAAATAATTTCAACGTTGAGTGCCCAAAATGCAAATAACAATTGTCAAGGTACCAGTTCCACCCCAGAAATAGCCCAGATGATGAAAAATTCATGGAACCTGAGCCTCCGCAGACCAGCTGCCTCTTTAACGCTGATTGAAACTGATTCCCGGCCAGTGGCCCTTTTATGGGACCTGGGCCCACTTCCATTGACCGGCAGCCCCTTTATGCGCACCAGATCGGGACCCCCTTCCATTAACCCGTGATTCTGCAATTTTCTCCGTTTCTCACCTCTTTCAAAATGAAATCCTGCAAATTCATCTGGGCTGTGTCACTACGGAAAGGTGAAAGGTCGGCCGAGAATCCTAGCCTGTCTGTACAGGTGTAGCATATGGACTTCACAGCAGCCAACAGTTGCATGTCTGTGCAAGCTCTTTCCCCAGGGCTCTGCCCAATCCTTTCTAATTACTTTCTCTCTTGGTAATTTTAAATGTTGCTAGGTTATTTTAAAACACAAGTTTAAAGGCTTGGAGCAAGACATTTAAAATCATCATGGACCTCAAAATTCTTTACCACAGACACTGGTATCCGCGTACGGACATGTTGCCGACCCCTGTCTATAACCCTCCGAGATAACTACACTCCTCCGATTCTGGCCTCTTACACATTGTCTATTTTCTTTGTTCCACCATTGGCAGCCATGCCTTCAGCTGCCTGGGCCCTAAGCTCTGGAATTCCCTCCCTCAACCTCTCCACCTCTCTCCTCCTATAAGACACTCATTCAAACCTACCTCTTTGACCAAGCTTTTGGTCACCCCTCCCAGTGTCTCCTTAGGTTGCTTGGTGTCAAATATTGTTTGATAACATTCCTGTTAAGTGCCTTGGGACATCTTTCCACATTACAGGCACTATATAAATGCAAGTTGTTGTTCTTGTGTCCTGCTTTGGGAATTCATGCCATTTTCCCACGGAAAGGATTGAAATTCTTTTTAAATGGCTCAGTACTGCCTTACTCAGTTGATCTTTGCGGTCCTAGCCTCAGATTTCTTACCACTTCTCCTGGGGTCACAGTGAAGATAGAAGAGTCGCTCTGAGACATGGTAGACGATAATGATGATATTTTAGCCCTCATTATTTTGGGGATCTGTTCAGGCTGCATTTCCATCTTTGAGCGGATGTTCTAGAGAAGGAAGGAGACAGGACACACACTGATCAGTAACAAAGACTGAGGGCACTGTACTGCTATTATAAGAGATCACAGCGCAACAGTTACAATGAAGTTGCAGCAAGATACATATGTTGTGGGGCAGTACAATGTGGTATACACACTTGGCATGTGATATTACTATGTTGTATATGCACCAGGCATGTGACAAGACAATGTGGTATACAAACCAGGCATGTGACATTACAACATGGCATACACACCAGGCATGTGACATTACAATGTGGTATACACACTAGGCATGTAACATTACAACATGGTATGCATACCAGGCATGTGACATTACAATGTGGTATACACACTAGGCATGTAACATTACAACATGGTATACACACTAGGCATGTAACATTACAACATGGTATGCATACTTGGCATGTAACATTACAACATGGTATGCACACACGAGACATGTGACATTACAACATGGTATACACACTAGGTATGTAACATTACAACATGGTATACACACTAGGCATGTAACATTACAACATGGTATGCATACTTGGCATGTAACATTACAACATGGTATGCACACACGAGACATGTGACATTACAACATGGTATACACACTAGGTATGTAACATTACAACATGGTATGCATACCAGGCATGTGACATTACAATGTGGTATACACACTAGGCATGTAACATTACAACATGGTATGCATACCAGGCATGTGACATTACAATGTGGTATACACACTAGGCATGTAACATTACAACATGGTATACACACTAGGCATGTAACATTACAACATGGTATGCACATACCAGACATGTGACATTACAACATGGTATACATACTTGGCATGTAACATTACAACATGGTATGCACACACCAGACATGTGACATTACAACATGGTATACATACTTGGCATGTAACATTACAACATGGTATGCACACACCAGACATGTGACATTACAATATAGTATACACACCAGTCATGTGACATTACAACATGGTATGCACACCAGACGTGTGATATTACAATGTGGTATACAGACCAGGCATGTAACATTGTAATTTGGTATGCACACCAGGCATGTGACATTACAGTGTTGTATACACACTAGGCATGTAACATTACAATGCGGTGTACACACCAGGCATGTAACATTACATTGTCGTATACACACCCGGCAAGTAACATTACAATGTGGTATGTACAATAGGTGAGTTTGTTTTCATGGAAACAGTGCTTGGAAGATGCTTTACCTCAAATGCTTTGCGCAACAGCTCGATTATATTGGAGGAATCTTCCTGGAGCAGCCCAATATCAGACACGGGGAAATACTCTCTCAGTTTCTAGAAAAAAAAGATGCATGCTAAAGTTGGAACCTCTACATGTGCTGTGAGTCAAAGTATCATTGCCTGGAAGGCCGGGACTTTTGGAGAAGAATCATTGGTAAGATTAGAACAAGTGTCATTAAGTTAATTATCACACTGTATTACATTCCCTGTTATATACACAGTATCTCACACCCTGTCATATACATGTGACACACCCTGTAATATACACTGTATCACACACCATGTCATCTACACAGTATCACACGCCCTGTAATATACATTGCATCACACCCTGTAATATACACCATATCACACACCCTGTAATATACACTGTATTACACACACTGTAATATACACAGTATCACTCCCTGTAATATAAACAATATCATGCACTGTAATGTACAACACATCACACACTGTATTACACACACTGTAATATACAGAGTATCGCATACCTTGTAATATACATGGTATCACACACCCTGTAATATACACAGTCTCACACACCCTGTAATATATACTGTATTACACACACTGTAATATACAGAGTGCCACATACCTTGTAATATACATGGTATCACACACACTATAATATACACTGTATCACCCCATGTACAATATAATGTATCACACACTCTGTAAAATACAGGACATCACCCCACCCCTGTAGTATACGTGGGATCACACCCCAGTAATATACACTGTATCACACCCTGTAATAAACACAGTATCACCACCTGTAATATATGCTGTGTCACACTATGTAATATACTTTGTATCACACATCCTCTGATATACACTGTATTGCACCCTGTAATATACACTGTATTATGTCCACTGTAATATACACTGTATCATACAGCCTGTAATTTACACCTGACCACATACCCTGTAATATACACTGTATCACACAGCTTGTAATTTGCACAAGATCACACACCCTGTAATATACATGTTACTGCTCTCTATAATACACACTGTATCACACCCCCTGTAATATACAGTGCATCACACCCCATAATATACACTGCATAACACCCTGTAATATACACTGCATAACACCCCTGTAATATACACTGTATCATACCCAATGTATCACACCCCTGTAATATACACTCCATCACACCCCCTTTAACATACACTTTCTCACACCCTGTAATATACATTTTATCACACAGCCTGTAATGTACATTGTATCATAACCTGTAATATACACGGTATTACACATCCTGTAATATACATGGCATCACCATCTGTAATATACATTATATCACACCCTGTAATATAAACTGTATCACACATCCTGTAATACACATTGTATCACACTCTATAATATGCATGGTATTATGCCCTGTAATATACACTGTACCATTCCCTTTAATATGCACACTATTACATCCCCTGTAATATACATTGTATCACACCTCACTGTAATGTACTCTGTATCATACCCTGTAATATACATTTTATCACACAGCCTGTAATGTACATTGTATCATACCCTGTATATACACTGTATTACACATCCTGTAATATACATGGCATCACCACCTGTAAGATACGTTATATCACACCCTGTAATATAAACTGTATCATACATCCTGTAATATACACTGTATCACACTTTATAATATGCATGGTATTATGCCCTGTAATATACACTGTACCATTCCCTTTAATATGCACACTATTACATCCCCTGTAATATACATTGTATCACACCTCGCTGTAATGCACTTTGTATCACACCCTGTAATATACATTGTATCAAACCCCCAGTGATATACATTGCATCACACCCTGTAATATAGACAGTATCACACACCATTTAATATACACTGTATCATACACCTTTAATGTAAACAGCAGCACCCCTGTAATATACACTGTATCATACACCCTGTAATATACATGGAATCATGCACCCTGTAATATACACTGAATCATACACCCTGTAATATAAACAGCATCAACCCTGTAATAGACACTGTATCACACTCTGTAATATACACAGTATCACACACCCTGTAATATACACTGTATATACACCCTGTAATATACACTGAATCATACAACCTGAAATAAAAATGGTGTCACCCCCTGTAATATACACTGTATCAAATCCTGTAATATGTGCTGTATAGTATGCATCCTACTTAGTTTAGAGACTAACGCTCAACTATATTCTGTATAACACATCATGTAATGTACATTATAGAGACTCTTGTAATATAAAGTAATAATACATACGAATAATATACAGTGTCCAAACACTAATTTTGTATCATGGACTTTAAATGCCCTGTAATATAATCTGTATAGACAGTGAGCCTTTATTTCTCAGGGTCTCGCCATTAACCCTCGAATAAAGAAGATGTTCTGTAATACACATGTTCTACAACATCCATCCATACCTGTACCATACATCCATGTCAGGTAATGTACAATATGCCCTGTAAATTGCACTATGTCCTGTAATATACAACACGCCCTGTAATATACATCATGTCCTGTAATATACAATGTGTCATGTAATATACAATGTGCCCTGTGGAAAGTGTTACACAAGTTTAGCCCTGTTTTCTCCTGATAGACATCTTACCTCATAATAAGAGTAAGAGTAGTTAGTAACTGCAAAGATTGGGATAATGCTGTGCTTCCCAAGGAGGCGAACCAGAGTTGGAATTGATGGGTAATCCTGCGATGTATCCTCACTATAGGTGCCTGTCCTGTCTAAATGGCAGTTCTCATCATTCCGTGCTAGGATCCCAGAGAGGACATTGGAGCCATCAGACTCGTAATGAAAGGCAGATTCAGTGGAGAAGACCAGCAGGTGGGTACTCTGACTCCTCCAACCAATGTGTTCCTGCAAACAATAGAATACTCTGCTCAGTATAGGAATGAATCAAACAGAAACATGTATCATTACTGTCGTTGCAAAGAGACAGTGCAATGCGTGAAGCATTGATGCAGGATAGAGTATTCAATAATGCACTTTAAAGGGAAACAGGACATGAAATAAAGCTCCAGACAACACTGTAAGAGTTTTATGGTAAGTTTAGCATTGCCATAATGCAATGCATCAGCATTAGAACAGGACAGATGCTCTTGTAATCCACAGGGAAACCTGCATACTGGGAAGTACATCCCAATTGTGTACTGTAAGAGGACCGATCCAGGAGTACGGTGCCTCTGCGCGGCGTAAGAGAACTGATCCAGGAGTACAGTTTCACTGTGCACTGAGAGGGCATAATACATTCCAATACTGCCAATTCTACACTCTTCACATGAATGTCACTCTTCAGAGACACTGTAATAATAAAACCAACAGACTGAATGGATCTGTCAACAATATTTCAGCTGCATTACCCTGGGGTACTGGTGGGTACTGTTCTCTCACTTTTTAACATTGGGGTACAGTACTGGTAGGTACAGGTCTGCCAATGTATAACACTGGGGTACAGTACTGGTGGGTACAGGTCTGTCACTGTATAACACTGGGGTACAGTACTGGTGGGTACAGGTCTGTCACTGTATAACACTGGGGTACAGTACTGGTGGGTACAGGTCTGTCACTGTATAACACTGGGGTACAGTACTGGTGGGTACAGGTCTGCCAATGTATAACACTGGGGTACAGTACTGGTGGGTACAGGTCTGTCACTGTATAACACTGGGGTACAGTACTGGTGGGTACAGGTCTGCCAATGTATAACACTGGGGTACAGTACTGGTGGGTACAGTTCTCTCACTTTTTAACACTGGGGTACAGTACTGGTGGGTACAGGTCTGTCACTGTATAACACTGGGGTACAGTACTGGTGGGTACAGGTCTGCCAATGTATAACACTGGGGTACAGTACTGGTGGGTACAGTTCTCTCACTTTTTAACACTGGGGTACAGTACTGGTGGATACAGGTCTGCCAATGTATAACACTGGGGTACAGTACTGGTGGGTACAGGTCTGCCAATGTATAACACTGGGGTACAGTACTGGTGGGTACAGGTCTCTCACTGTATAACACTGGGGTACAGTACTGATGGGAACCGGTCTGTCACTGTCTCACACTGGGGTACAGTACTGGTGGGTACAGTTCTCTCACTCTGTAACACTGGGGTACAGTATTGGTGGATACAGGTCTGCCAATGTATAACACTGGGGTACAGTACTGGTGGGTACAGGTCTGTCACTGTATAACACTGGGGTACAGTACTGGTGGGTACAGGTCTCTCACTGTATAACACTGGGGTACAGTACTGATGGGTACCGGTCTGTCACTGTATAACACTGGGGTTCAGTACTGGTGGGTACAGGTCTGTGTATAACACTGCGGTACAGTACTGGTGGGTACAGGTCTGTCGCTGTATAACACTGGGGTACAGAACTGGTGGGTACAGGTCTGTCACTGTATAACACTGGGGTACAGAACTGGTGGGTACAGGTCTGTCACTGTATAACACAGGGGTACAGAACTGGTGGTACAGGTCTGTCACTGTATAACACTGGAGTACAGTACTGGTGGGTACAGGTCTGTCACTCTGTAACACTGGGGTACAGAACTGGTGGTACAGGTCTGTCACTGTATAACACTGGGGTATAGTACTGGTGGGTACAGGTCTGTCGCTGCATAACACTGGGGTACAGAACTGGTGGGTACAGGTCTGTCACTCTGTAACACTGGGGTACAGAACTGGTGGTACAGGTCTGTCACTGTATAACACTGGGGTACAGTACTGGTGGGTACAGTTCTCTCACTGTATAACACTGGGGTACAGTACTGATGGGGACCAGTCTGTCACTGTATAACACTGGGGTACAGAACTGGTGGGTAAGGTCTCTCACTCAAAACACTGGGGTACAGAACTGGTGGTACAGGTCTGTCACTGTATAACACTGGAGTACAGTACTGGTTGGTACAGGTCTGTCACTGTACAACACTGGGGTACAGTACAGGTGGGTACGGGTCTATCACTGTATAACACTGGGGTACAGTACTGGTGGGTACAGGTCTGTCACTATATAACACTGGGGTACAGTACTGGTGGGTACAGGTCTGTCACTATATAACACTGGGGTACAGCACAGGTGGGTACGGGTCTATCACTGTATAACACTGGGGTACAGTACTGGTGGGTACAGGTCTGTCACTATATAACACTGGGGTACAGTACTGGTCGGTACAGGTCTATCACTGTATAACACTGGGGTACAGTACTGGTGGGTACAGGTCTATCACTGTATAACACTGGGGTACAGTACTGGTGGGTACAGGTCTGTCACTGCATAACACTGGGGTACAGTACTGGTGGGTACGGGTCTATCACTGTATAACACTGGGGTACAGTACTGGTGGGTACAGGTCTGTCACTATATAGCACTGGGGTACAGTACTGGTGGGTACAGGTCTGTCACTATATAGCACTGGGGTACAGTACTGAGAGCCGCAAAAACACTGCACATATTATATACTTTTATAAAATCTACTTAAAATGAGACATATTTTGGGGCACCCACTGTCATCTCAAACTTTTCCAGGACAAGTACAGCATTGGTTAGATACAAAATAATTGATCCCCCAGTGTTTGCAAGAATGTTGAAATTTTGTCTCCATTTTGCACCCCTGCACACTGTTCACTGGCTGGAAATGGTGACATCCCTTCACATGGAACCTCCCCAGCCAATGTCCAACCCACGATACACTGCAGACTCCTCTAGTGGTGATGGTTAAATATTCCCCACTGGTCACAACATAGCACATTTAATGAGGAAACACAGTGTGGTCCGAGGATGGAGTGCTTCCTGAGCCGAGTGCTAAGCAGGGAATTCAGTGCAGAGGGGGAAGGACGTGCTGCTTTTTTACATAGTTTCGATCTAATCACCATTCCGGAGACATGGTTACAAGGTGGAGATCTGTTGATGTTCCATCATTGAATATATTAAAGGCAGAGATTGACAGATTTTTGGCCTCTCAGGAAATCAAGGGATATGGGGAGAGGGCTGGAAAGCGGAGTTGAAGCCAAAGATTGTATTGAATGGCGGAGCAGGATCAACAGACCTTATGGTCTACTCCTGCTCCTATTTCTTAATATATTTAAACCTGTCGTCACAACATCATAACACAGGGAAACATGAGCAAAGGATCTAAAGAATTCCGGAGCAAACAGACTCACCTTACAAACAGCAACCTGTAGAATTGCATCAAATCCACCTTCCGGCGCATCTACATTCCCAGAAATAATCTCCTTCTTCAGCTCCTGGATGAATTCATTGGCATCCGCTGTCAGAGGAATGACATTCTTGAAGGAGAATGGGGCATCGCTGTTGGGCCAGGGTTGCCTGAGCCTGGAACAGGGGAAAAGCCGACAGGGTGTGATATGGATACGGACAACAAATTCCCACCATCCCCCAAGAAACTAGAGCCGAATCCCAGCGGGAGGGACCCAGGTCGAACTGCTTTCCACCCCAATCACAAAGGAAAAGGACACTCTAACCTGGCGAGAGAGTGAGAGGGGCTGACTTCCACCGGTCCTACTTATAGAATGATGCAACACAGAAGGAGGCCATTCGGCCCATTGTGCCTGAGCTGGTTCTTTTGTAGAGATATTGGGCCAGGTTTTTAAAGACCCCGGGGCAGGAGTGGGTGTGTATGCGATTTGAAGATCGTGTTCTCGGTGGTCAGCACTGGGTTCTGCTGCCTCCGGAACGCGATGGCATTTTTAAAGGAATGCTGGGCGGGTAGGAACAGCAACCCCTCACACCTCCAATTAAGTGCCTGTGGAGTTCATTGAGGAGATCATTAACAGGCTTGTTTGCTGCAGTTTCCCATTTTTTAAAGGTAGGGAACATGGAGACACTATGTCTGGAACACGCAGGGGTGTACAAATTGTGAGCGCAGCAGGGGCCATGAGGGCTATGGGGAGAGCTGATTAAGATAGTTCAGGCTCAAAAGAAAGTTCAGCTCCTTCAGAGAGAAGCCATTGTTGGAGCTGTAAGACTTGCTTTGCTCAGTGGTGAATGGTAGGAATCTGGAGAGGGACATGAACGTGCTGACATCGCTGGGGCAGCTGGGATTGGCAGGGGAAGGCTTGGTGAATGCACAAAGCCCAGCTGAGGGAGTTGATATGGGAACAGGCTATTCTGACATTGGACAAACAGCCAGGTTGAGCTGCAGCACATGCAACCTCCTGGATAGCAGGAGGTCAGAGGAGCACAGTAGGGTGGGGGGGGGTGGTGTTTGCTGCAAGGGGAGGAAGGCACTACTCAAGACATCAAGTGCACAGCCCAAGAGTCAGCTACCAGACAGAGTGCCAGTGCCGTAGGAGGCTGCACCTATCCAAGAAGATACTCTCGATCCTATGTGCTCTGATCCACAATGACGTGAGGCCTCGCCCCGATCTGCAGCCATCAAGGTCTCCGTCACCCTGAATTTCTATACAACCGGATCACTGTGATTAGCTGTGGATCTAGGTGGCATCTTGCAATTGGAAGCTCATCACTCCATCAGGCAGGTAACGGATGCCATACTTGAGGAACAGGGGAATACATCCACTTTGACAGAGATGAGCCTGCACAGGCATAGAGGGCTTTGAGCTTTGCCTCCATCAATGGATTCCCTCAGGTCCAGGAGGTCATCGATTGCACCCATGTAGCCATGAAGGCACCCAGTGACCAGCCAGTGAGATCCATCAACAGGACAGACCTCCATTCCCTCAACATCCAGCTAGTCTGTGACCACGACAAGACCTTCCTCCATGTGTGCACTCATTTTCCTGGCAGCTGCCATGACTCCTTCATCCTCCTCCAGTCCAGGCTCCCTTGGATCTTCACCATCCCCCATAGTGTGTGGATGGATCCAAGGGGACAAGGGAAATCCCTTGAAGAGTTGGTTACTGACCCCTCTACGACAGTCCCAAACAGAGCCGCAAAGGCAAAACAACCAATGCCACCTGCTCTGTAGGACAATCATTGAGCATCAGGCTTCTGAGGAGGTGATTCTGGTGCCTGGACCGGTTGGGTGGCACCCTCCAAAATGCTCCTGCAAGAGTCTTGGTCATTGTGGTGGTCTGCTGCACTCTCCATAGCATGGCCCTGCAGAGAGGTGTGGACCTTGAGGACAGTGAGGCCCTGGAAGGAGACAGCTCACTGGGGGAGGAGCAGGAGGTAAGAGAAGAGGAGGAAGAGGGGCCTGAGGCGGATAGCACTGAACAGAGAGGTGCCCTGGTTGCACAACAGGGTGGATTCCTCCTGCCACCCTCCAGGAAGAGAACCTCCCTCCTTTCCCTCATGGCCACCAGCATTAGATCCAGGTCAGCATCAATGAAGCGAGGGTCTATCCTGCCCCTAGTGAAAGGCCTCCAGTTTCCCGATGACATCTCACTTCCCTCTGGTGCTGTGGAAAACAGATCTCTCCTTCAGGACAACAAGCAGCCTCATTGATGGCTGCCGTGGAAGTCTACACAAGTCCCACACTTGATCTGACCCACCTCCCTTTTCAATCCCACTGGCTCCACATGGACAGGAAATCCATCTCCATACCTCTTAAGGGCTTACTCATTTGAAAATAAAACCAGACCTGTTTTCTGTTTCCCACCTCTGGAATGAAAATCCCATCCATGCAATCAGTTCCACTCCCTGGTTCTTTCCCCATATCCCCGCAATTTCTTTCTCTTCAAGTATTTATCCAATACCCTTTTGAAAGTTACTATTGAATCTACTCTGTCAGGCAGCACATTCCAGATCACAACAACTCACTGTAAAAAAAATGCCCCTATCTCCCTCCCGGTTATTTTGCCAATTATTTTAAATGTGTCCTTTGGTTACTGACCCTCCTGCCACTGGAAATAATTTCTCCTTATTTACCTGAGCAATGTGGAACAGGGTCAAGCAGATAAGAAAACTAAACGTGTAGCTCAAAGAGTGGCGTGGAAGAAGGGGGTTTCAATTCTTGGGGCACTGGCATCAGTACTCAGGGAAGAAGGAGCTATCCCGTTGGGATGGGCTTCACTTGAAACGGGCTGCGACCAGTGTCCTGGCCAATTGCATCACTAGGGCTGTAGACAGGGCTTTAAACTAACAGAGGTGGAGAGGGTTTAGATAAAGGGCAATTTAGAAATCCACAGAGAGAGGTCAGGGCTTCAGAGCAGGATAATGATGTAGTAATGTGGGTAAATGCCAACAGAATGGGACAGGAAGGGACAGAGAGTTTAACAAAAATTCTACATTGGCAAATAAGGTCATTGTAAAAATGAAATTAAAGTTCACTTATCTGAATGTTCGAAGCATCTTTAATAAGATAGATGAACTAGTGGCATGAATAGAGGTAAATGATCTAGATCTAATTGTCATTACTGAGACATGGTTACAAGGAGATCAAGGTTAGGAAAGGAATATTCCAGGTGCACAATATTTCGGACAGACAGACAGAATGGCAGAGGAAGAGGGGTAGCCTGATAGTAAAGGATGACATAAGGACATTAATAAGAAGGGACTGGGCCTCAGAAGATCGTGAAGTAGAATCAGTTTGGGTGGAAATTAGGAATAGCAGGAGTCAGAAAACACTGGTGGGAGTAGTTTACAGGCCCCTAACAGTAGTTAAATTATTAGACAGCACATTAAACGGGAAATTATTGGAGCTTGTAACAAAGGTAATGTATTAATTGTGGGGGATTTTAATCTGCATATAGACTGGGACAATCAAATTGGCAACAACGATCTAGAAGATGAATTTGTGGAATGTTTTCATGACAGTTTCTTGGAGCAATATGTTGTAGAACTGACTAGGGATAAAGCTATCTTAGATCTCGTATTGTGTAATGAAACAGGATTAATTAGCAAAGTTGTAGTAAAAGATCCACTGGGAAATAGTGATCATAATACCATTGAATTTCATGATAAGTTTGAAAGTGACACATTTCAATCACAGACAAGAATCATAAACTTAAAGCCAATTACAAAGGTATGAGCGGAGAACTGGGTAAGGTTAATTGGGTAAATAGATTAAAAGGTACGGCAGTAAATGAACAGTGGGAAACAATTCAAAGGGTTCAACAAAAGTACATTCTATTCAAACACAAAAACTCGCCCAGAAAGATCTATCTGTGGCTCACTCAGGAAGTTAAGGAGAGTATTGGACTAAAAGAAGAGGCTTACAATGTTGCAAAAAATAGGAGCATGTCTGAGGATTGGGAGTGTTTTATAAACCAGCAAAGGACCACCAAAAAGTTGATAAATAGGGAAAAAATAGAATATGAAAGTAAACTAGCCAGCAATATAAAAACAGATTGTAAGAGCTTTTATAAGTACATAAAAAGGAAGAGAGTAGCTGAAGTAGACATTGGTTCCTTAGAGGCAGAAACAGGCCCAATAATCATGGGAAATGAGGAAATGGCCGAGGCATTGAACAAATATTTTGTGTCTGTCTTCACAGTAGAAGACACAAGTTACATACCAGAAATAGGCAGTAACCTCGGGGCTAAAAAGAGTGAGGAAATTAAGGATATTAATATCAGCTGAGAAAAAGTATTGGAGAAACTTGAGGGCCTAAAATCTGACAAGTCCCCAGAACCAGATGGCCTACACCGTAGGGTTCTAAAAGAGATAGCGACAGTGATAGTGGATGAGCTGGCTTTAATTTTCCAGAATTCTTTAGATTCAGGAATGGTCCCATCAGATTGGAAGTTGGTAAATATTACACCGCTTTTCAAGAAAGGAGGTAGAGAGAAAACAGGGAACTACAAGCCAGTTAGGCTAACATCAGTCCTTGGGAAGATGCTGGAAACTATTATTAAAGAAGTCTTAACACTGCACTTGGAAAAGCATAGTATGATTAGAACAAGTCAGCATGATTTTACGAAAGGTTTTACAAATAATTTTGACAAAATTATTAGAGTTTTTTGAGGATGTAACTAGTAGGGTAGATAAAGGGGAACCAGTAGATGTAGTATACCTGGATTTCCAAAAGGCATTCGATAAGGTGCCAAATAAAAGATTAATAGGCAAGATAGGGGCTCATGGTGTTGTGGGTAATATATTAGTGTGGGTAGAGGATTGGTTAACAGACAGGAAGAAGAAAGTGGGCATAAATGGGGCACTTTCAAACTGGCAGGCAGTGAATAGTGAGATGCCACAAGGATCAGTGCTGGGGCCTCAGCTATTTACATTTTATATTAATGACTTGGATGAAGAGACAGAGAGTAATGTATCTAAGTTTGCTGATGATACAAAGCTCGGTGGAAAGGTAAGCTGCGGGGAGGATGTAGAGAGGCTGCAAAGAAATATAGACAGGTTAAGTGAGTGGGCAACAAGATGGCAAATGGAGTATAATGTAGGGAAGTGTGAAGTTGTTCACTTTGGTCGTAAAAATAGAAAAGCAGAATATTTTTTAAAAACTGATAAGTGTTGATGTTCAGAGAGACTTGTGGGTACTCATATAAGGAACACACAAAGTTAACATGCAGGTGCAGCAGGCTATTAGGAAGGAAAATTGCATGTTGGCCTTTATTGCAAGGGGATTGGAGTACAGGAATAAAGAAATCTTACTAAACTTGTACAGGGCTTTGCTGAGACCGCACCTGGAATACTGTGCGCAGTTTTGGTCTCCACATTTAAGAAAGGATATACTTGCACTGGAGGCAGTGCAGCGAAGGTTTACTAAATTGGTCCCTGGGGTGAGGGGGTTGTCCTATAATGAGAGGCTGAGTAAATTGGGCCTATATTCTGGGAGTTTAGAAGAATGAGAGGCAATGTAATTGAGATATACAAGATTCTGAAAGGGCTTTATAGGGTAGAAGCTGAGAGATTGTGCCCACTGGTCAGGGAATCTAGGACATGGGGACACAATCTCAGGATAAGGGGTCAATCATTCACCTGAGATGAGGAGAAATTACTACACTCAAAGGGTTGTGAATCTTTGGAATTCACTATCCCAGATGGTTGTGGATGCTCCATCATTGAATACATTTAAAGCTGGGATAGATAGATTTTTGGTCTTGCAGGGAATCAAGGGATATGGGGAGCAGGCAGGAAAGTGGAATTGAAGCCCAAGATCAGCCATGATCGTATTGAATGGTGAAGCAGGCTCGATGGGCCATATGGTCTACTCCTGCTTCTATTTCTTGTGTTCTTGTGTTCTATTAAAACCCTCTATAATTTTAAACGCTATATTAAATCTCCCCTTCACCATCTCTGCTTCAAGGAGAGCAATCCCAGCCTTTCTAGTCTCACTGAACACTCTCTGACTCAGCTTCTCCATTTAATTTCTGTGCCTGTACAAATCCTCAATCACCTCCAAGCTTTCGTTCTGTGTAGACTGATTGGAATGTAATTGAGAGTTATTAAACTGATTTTTAACAGAATCTGGACTTTTGATTGAGCAGTTGCAGATGCTCTGCTTTGAATCAGGAGGCCAGTGTCGGTGATCAATTCCAGCATGTTACTCAACAATGAGCCTGATTTTCCTTCCGGGCTCGGGAAACAGACGTCTGGACAGTTGCCGGGTTCCAATCCTGCCCCCGATTTTCACGGGAGTGGGGGTGGGAGGGTGTTGGGGTTGTGGACTTTTGATTGGCTGGAGGATGGGTTGGGTGGCCAATTAGTGGCTATGGATCCAGGAACGGAAGCGGAATGGAAAGAGTCCGGGCCTGATTTAAACAAACCATGGCAGCCACTCCTGTGGCTGCTGTTGCACTGAACCATTTGCTGTGGTACTGTTACTCATGGAGCAGAAAAGGCAGAGGGCTGGAGCCTGGGGCAGGGATGCCCCTTACTTTGCTGATGCTGACCCGGAGGTCCCCCTTGAGGCAGTTAGGGAGAGGAGGGAGGTCCTCTTTCCTGCGGGTGGCAGGAGAAGGCCATCCTCTGAGACCAAGCAGGCCTGAATCGAGGTGGCTGAGACCGTGAGCAGACGGAATGCGGTCAGCAGGAACTGGGTCCAGAGCAAGAAGAGGTTTAATGAGCTTCTTCATTCTGGTAAGGTGAGTGCCACACCAGACCCTCAGGACAGGCCTCTGAGTATTCAACCTCCAGTAGATACTCCAGCTGAGGGTTCATGCTGCTCCAGAACATGGGAGGAGTGTCTGCCCAGGGTACTTACTGACTCCTCAGCAAGACTCAGAGCCATAGTGCTGCTGAGGACCTGCCAGCACTGATACATAGAGGCCAGCAGTATCTCGCTCTCTTTTGTCCTTGCAAGAGAAATGGGCACACAATGCCCGTGAAAGAGTGCAGACAAGAGGAGGTGTTCCCATACTACACATTGTCACTGCAATGGAAGATAGAACCATGGAGATCGCCAGGGTTGCTGACCACAAGTAAATTGGGGAAGTTGGAGAGGGTGAATCGAAACTGGAATGCGAAGTTGAAGTGGGTACATTGCACTGCAGCCTGTCCGACAGTTTAAATCCTGAGTAAAAGACTCAGCTGCAATGGAAGCCTCAGCACAGCAATGTGTTCTGATGGAGGGTTATCGACCTGAAACGTTAACTCTGCTTCCCTCACCACAGATGCTGCCAGACCTGCAGAGTATTTCCAGAATTTTCTGTTTTTATGTCATGGAGAGCCAGATGCAGCAGCACTCTGAGGGCATGCAGGAATTGTGTACTGGCGCTCACAGGATGCATGCCACACTGTAGCTTTGACCAGTCAGTGGCACTGATGGCACAGAGATGATTGGAGGGGCTGCCAGTTGAATCTCAGCCGGTTCTCCCCTCCATCTGGTGCACCAGCCAAGGGCTGAGGCAGTCTCTGAGGGGGATGAGGGTGCCACCTCTCATGGGGCACCACCATCATCATCATTAGACACCTCTTTGGTCACGCTGATGAGGGACCATATATGCAGGAGGGCCCAGTGACGGCCCAGCCATTGATGCCAGCGCAGCAGCCTCTGAAGGTGCCCCTCCTGGCAGCTACACGACCAGGACGACCGCCACAAGCAACTCAGTCGCCAGCAGGGACAAGCAAGCAGGATGCCTCCACCTATTTTGAGGCCACAAAAGGAGCACCATGCAGAAGTGAGCTAGAGCGGAGATCACTGCATCGGGCAGAGCACTGAGTGGGTCACTGGCATTTGTTTCACCTGTAACTGCGCACTTTCCCCACCTTTCGACACAATGTAAATATTGACGCATGACGCCAGACCTGTGAGCTTCCATTTTTTAATGGCGGGACAAGAAAAGAGGGATGAAATGGTGAAGGGGAGAAAGGGTCTGTGAACGGGCACAGTGAAACCTCTGGACAGATGTGCATCCTTCACTGGTGGTAAGAGTGAATCTATTGCAGGCTGCATCTTCAATGCTAATGCTCTCACAGGCAGCTCAAAGTGAGATCCAGACCACGCTGTCCTCCTGGGTTAGAAGGCTTCAGCTGAAACGTGCCTGGATCAGATGACATTGACGGCATCCTGATGAGAGCCTCAAGTCCCTCACCAGGCCCGGGCACCTCCCCGTGCAGCCGGGGCACCTCTCAGAAAGTCGTAGAGTCGTTTCCAGCATATAAGGAGGCCATTTACGGAACAGAAGGAGGCCATTCGGCCCATGCCAGCTCTCCATGCAGTCAGTCCCACTCGCTGGCTCGATTCCCATAGCCCTGCAAGTTTATTTCTCTCAGGTGCCATCCAACATCCACTTGAAGTCTTTGATCATCTCTGCTTCCAGCACCATCATGGGCAGCGAGTTCCAGATCATAATCACCTACTGAATAAACAAGTTCTTCCTCATATTCCTCCTGCATCTTTTGCCCAAAACTTTCAATCTGTGTCCCCTAGTCCTTGTACTATCAGTTAATGGGAACAGTTTTTCCTTGTCTAATTATCTAAGCCTGTCATAATCTTGCAGACTTCTATTAAATCTCCCCTCAATCTCCTTTGTTCTAAAGAGAACAACTCCAGCTTTTCTAACCTAACCTTATAACTAAAATCCCCCATCCCTGGAACCATTCTGGTAAATCTCCTCTGCACCCTCTTAAGGACCTCACATCCTTCCTGACGTGTAGTGACCAGAACTGGGCACAATACACCAGTTGGGGCCTAACCAGAGCTTTATAAATGTTCAGCATAACTTCCCTGCTTTTGTACACAATACCTCTATTTATGAATCCCAAGATCCTGCATCATCCTCTTCCTCCTCCTCTCCCACATCCTGCTCCTCCTCTTCCTCCGATGAGCTGTGCTGTTCCAAGACCTCACCCTCTTCAAGGTCCATATGACTCTGGAGGGCCATGTTATGGAGACTGCAGCAGACCACCACAATGACAGCGACCCTTGCAGACGTATACTGCAGGGCACCACCCAACCGGTCCAGGCCCCACCCAACAGGTTCAGAAGCCTGATGGCCTACTCAATGGTGGTCCTTGTGAGCAGATGGCTGTGATTGTAGCACCTCTGCGGCTCTGTCTCAGGGTCACGTAAAGGGGTGAGTGGCCAGCTCTTCAAAGGATATCCCTTGTCCCCTAGAATCCATCCACAGAGTTGAGAATGAAGAGCTGTGGCAGCCCAGCCTGCCGGAAGATGAAGGATTCATAGCAGCTGCCAGGATAGCGAGTGCACACATGCAGGAAGCTCTTGTTGTGGTTACAGACCAGTTGAATGCCGAGGGAGTGGAGGCCCTTCCTGTTGATGAATCTCACTGGCCGGTTACTGTGTGCTTTGATGGCCACATGGGTGCAATCAATGATGCCCTGCACCTGTGGAATCCAGCGATGGAGGTGAAACCCACTGCCCTTTGTGCCTGAGAGGCCCCAGCCAGAATTGAATGCACTGCCCAGCTCTCACAAACAGGGGATGAGTGACCTGCGAGGTGCAGCCGTTTGCAAGACACCACTAAGGTCTATAGTTGATTCTTGGAAGCAGCCAGAGGCAGAGAGGTTCAAGGCCACAGTGACTTTGATGGCTACTGGCAGGGCATGGCAAGCAATGCAGTGAGGTCCTCCACCATGAGGGCATAAATCTCTGTGACCATCTGACTGGAGAGTTGCAGTCTCCTGCAGCCTAGTTCTCTGACAAATCCAGGTAGCTCCATCTTTGGCAGTATAGTCTGTGGTGAGGGTATGGCCTCTGTGCTCTTCTTGCCCCTCATCCCTCTCCTCTGCCTTTCTAATACCAAGAGCTTTGCCCTTCCTGTGGAGCATGTTGCTGCTCATCTCCACAGGACCTGCAATCTGACAGTTGTTCTCCCATTGCCAGCTGCTGCCTTCCTTGTGCTCAGATAACCTCCCAATTGTGTATGGAAACCTTGCTGTTTCCTTATGCCTCCACGATGCCAGGAGGGTGATGACCCCCTGCACCACCCAAGCATATAGTCAACACTGTCCCTGCAACATGCGCAGACCCGATGGCACCTGTGTGCCAATGGCTGATTCCCCACTGCCCTGTTTTCCCTTTTATGGACCCACCTAATTCCCTGGGCAAGGCATGGCTGGCTCCATTCATCTGGTCTGCTCCTGACCCAGTGTGCAGCCCGTGCGCCCCTGCCAAAGTCTCAGACTTTTTCTCTATGAGCTCTCAATGAGTTCTTTGACTACCTTAATTGGACACATTTGGGAATTCGCCGGCGGTGGGAAACCAGCATGCTGGCCGTGCCACTAGTCTCATCACCTGTCACCTCCGTTCCTGCCCCCGGCGGGAACTAAACATTTAGGCCCAATATCTCTGTTTAAAAACTGGGAACTTGATTGGCTTATTTAAATAGGCCAATCAGAAGTGAGAAGCTCACATTCTCAGACAAAACAATAAGGAGGCACTTCACTGCTCTCCATTTCCATGAAACAACCCTGAACTCGGCTCCAATATGATGGACTCGCGAGATTCTGGAAAGGTTCCATCAGATTGGAAAGTAGCAAATATAACCCCTCTATTCAAGGAGTGGAGGGAGGCAGAAAACAGGTAAATATAGGCCAGTTAGCTTAACATTTGTCGTGGGGAAGGTGTTAGAATCGATAATTAAGGAGGTTATAGCTGGGCACTCAGAAAAAACCAAGGTAATCGGGAATAGTCAGCATGGTTTTGTGAAAGTGAAATCATGTTTAACCAATTTATTGGAGTTCTTTGAAGGGGTAGCATGCGCTGTGGATAAAGGAGCCCGTTGACGTACTGTACTTGGATTTCCAGAAGACATTTGACAAGGTGCCACATAAAAGGTTATTGTGCAAAGTAGGAGCTCATGATGTAGTGGGTAACATATTAGCATGGATAGAAGATTGGCTGGTTGGCAGAAAACAGATAGTATGCATAAATGTGTCCTTTTCTGATTGGCAGGATGTGATGAGTGGAGTCCCGCAGGGGTCTGTGCTGAGGCCTCAACTTTTTACAATTCATATCAATGATTTAGATGAGGGGAGCGATGGCATAGTAACTAGTTTTGCAGATGACTCAAAGATAGGTAGGAAAGTATGTTGTGAAGAGGACATAAGGAGGTTGCAGACCAATATAGATAGGTTGAGTGAGTGGGCAAAAATCTGGCTGCTGGAGTATAATGTGGGAAAATGTGAAGTTGTTCACTTTGGCTGGAAGAATAAAAAAGCAGAGTATTACTTAAACGGAGAACGACTGCAGAACTCAGAGGTGCAGAGGGATCTAGGTGTTCTAGTGCATGAGTCACAAGAAGTATGCAGATACAGCAAGTAATAAAGAAGGCTAATGGATTGCAATCCTTTATTATGAGAGGAATTGAAAATAAAAAATTTTTTTTAAAAAGTAAAAAAAAAAATAAAAGTAAGGATGTTATGCTTCAGTTATACAGGGCATTGGTGAGACCACATCTCGAATACTGTGTGCAGTTTTGGTCTCCTTATTTAAGGAAGGATGTGAATGTGTTGCAGGTGGTTCAGAGGAGGTTTACTGAATTGATACCTGGAATGAGTGGGTTATCCTATGAGGAAAGATTGGACAGATTGGGCTTGTTTTCACTGGGGTTTCGAAGAGTGAGGGGAGACTTGATTGAAGTTTATAAGATCCTGAACGGTCTTGACAAGATGGGTGTGGAAAGGATGTTTCCTCTTGTAGATGAGTCCAGAACTAGGGGGCACAGTTTTAAAATTAGGGGTCGCCCTTTTAGGACAGAGATGAGGAGAATTTTTTTCTTTCAGAGGGTTGTGCGAATTTGGAATTCTCTGCCTCAGAAGGTGGTGGAGGTGGGGTCATTGAATATTTTTAAGGCGGAGGTAGATAGATTCTTGTTAGGCAAGGGAATCAATGGTTATCAGGGGTAGATGGGAATGTGGAATTCGAAACACAAACAGATCAACCATGATCTTATTGAATGGCAAAGCAGATTCAATGGGCCAAATGGCCTACTTCTGCTCCTAATGCGTATGTTTGTATGGATCAGTTTAGGTTGCACTATACCGTCCTCACTGAACAAATACAGCGACTGTATTTGACATTGCCCTTTAAGGAAATATGCTTGTGTAGAGAAAAATATAAACAGAGAGTGAGAGAGACAGAAAGAGAGAGAGTGACAGGCACTGAGATAAAAGGAGGCACAGAGAGAGTGAATGATATACAGAAACAAAGGGGGACAGAGAAACAGAAACAGAATGACGGAGAGGGGGGGAGAGAGGGAGGGAGAGAGAGAGGGAGAGAAAGAGAGGGAAGGAGGGAGGGAGAGAGGGAAAAAGAGAGAGCGAGGGTGAGAGAGAGAGAAGGGGACAGATGGAGACAGAGAGAGGGAGACACAGGGAGAGATACAGAGGCAGTAGGAGAAAGAGAGAGATTCCCTGAGCACAGGAAGTTGCTGGAGGCCTTTCAATGATAAATATACAGACAAGTGATTAATTCCAGCCCCTCACGAGCATGAAAGAAGACTCAGAACTCTTGCTCAATGAATTTATTCTCTGTATCCCATGGATCTGTGACTTACTGTCTTCACTCCATTTGAATGGAACAATTCTCCCATTCATCTGGGCACACCCTGCCTGGCTTTGGTCTGCCACTTTATTGTACTTTATAAATGATAACAAACTTACTTGTACTCTGATATAAACTGTAAACTCTTTGGGGTGCGACCTTCTGAAGCAAAGAGGCAGTAAAGTTCTCTTATCTCCAGTTTAGTGCTGATGGTGCGTTCCTGGTCACACCTAGTGTCAATGATTTTTACTGCTGTCTGCCTTTAAGAAATAAGTCCTACAAAAAGGGAGCTGCCTGGAACATAAAAATTATCCTTTGACTGGAGTTGCACGAAAGAATTCCCATTTATTATTTTTTCCTGTGATCTTGTCATTTCTCTGTTATCTGTCTCATGCAACTCGAATTTCCAAAGGCTTCCACCGCTCTCCCCTACTCACACGTCTTCCCTAAACACTCCCTCTCCCCTATCTCCCCACTCCCCTACCCTCTCCATCCCCATACTGTCCACCCTGACTCTCCCCACCCACGTCTCACCCCTCTCCCCCCCTCCCCCCACTCAGTAGCAGGGTCTTTATGTACTTTAGCGTAAACTTTCTAACTCCCTCTGAATGACTCCCTCGACATTCCTCCTTCAGAAACCTCATTAAAGTCTAGCCCTTTAGAATCGATAAGGGCATAGGAGGAGGCCATTCATTCCATCATGCCAGTGCTGGCTCTTTGAAAAAGTGATCCAATTACTCCCACTCCTCTGCTCTTTCCCCACAGTCTATAAAATATGGGTAGATCATGGAGGAGAATCCCCCTGTATCATCAGAAATTATTTTGTTATTGCTTGCCAGTTTCTGATTCATTATTTTTTCATGCAAAGATCTTAGGTAAAACTCTAGCATTTTGTTTGGGCGGAGAAACCACAATAATGTCACACCCAATATATTATCTCCCTGTATCCATTGTAGAATAAGCACCCAATTCTTCTATATCATCCTGCATTGATTACATAATAAGTCACTAAACACAGTCACCACTCATGGTAGCAGATTACTGGTCTAATAATCCAGACTAAAGCTTCAAAGATACAAGTTCAAATCCCACTATGGCAGCTGGAGGAGTTTAAGTTCAATTAATTAATAATTCTGGACTAAAAATGCTGGTTTCAGTAGGTGATCATGAAACTACCAGATTGTCATAAAAACCCATCTGGCCTACCTGTGAGTTCAGACCCACTGCAATGTGGTTGACTTTTATCTGCCCTCTGAAATGGCCTAGCAAGCCACTCAGTTGTATCAAACTGCGAAGAGCAAAGTTGAATGAGAATAAAACCAGATGGGCCACCTGGCACCATGGCATCGACCTAGGCACTGGAAACGACAAAGGCACACCATGCCCAGTTGACCCTGCAAAGTCCTCCTCACTAACATCTGAGGACTTGTGCCAAAATTGGGAGAGCTGTCCCACAGACTAGTGGCAATACCCTGACGCAGTCATACACACTGAATCATACCTTACAGCCAATGTCCCAGACTCATCCATCTCCACCTCTGGGTATGAACCGTCCCACCTGCAGGACAGACCCACCAGAGGTGGCAGCACAGTGGCATGCAGTCAGGAGAGAGTGCCACTCAGAGTCCTACACATTGACACCAGACCACATGAAGTTTCATGGCATCAGGCCAAACATGGGCAAGGAAATCTCCTGCTGATTGCCACTTACTGCGCCCCCCTCAGCTGATGAGTCAGTACTCCTCCATGTTGAACACCACCTGGAAGAAGCACTGAGGGTAGCAAGGACACAGAATGAACTGTGCGTGGGGGATTTCAATGCCCATCACCAAGAGTGGCTCAGTAGCACCACTACTGTCTGAACTGACCAAGTCCTGAAAGACATATCTGCCAGACTGGGCCTGTGGCAGGTGCTGAGAGAACCAACAAGAGGGAAAAATCTACTTGACCATGTCCTCACAAATCTACCTGGCGAAGATGCATCTGTCCATGACAGTATTGGTAGGAGTGACCACCGCACAGTCCATGTGGAGATGAAGTCCCGGTTTCAGACTAAGGATACCCTCATAGAGTTCTACTGCACAGAAACAGGCCCTTCTGCCCATTGTTTCCTCCATCATGTTGTGAGTCACTACCACTGTGCTAAATGGGATAGATTCAGAACAAATCTAGCAACTCAAAACTGGGCATCCATGAGGTGCTGTGGGCCATCAGCAGCAGCAGTAGAATTATATCCACCACAATCTGCAACTTCTGGCCTAGCCATCTCTCACTCTACCATTACTATTAAGTCAGGGGAGCAACCCTGGTTCAATGAAGAGTGTAGGAGAATATGCTAGGAGCAGCACCAGACATATCTAAAAATGAGGTGCAAACCTGGTGAAGGTACAATACATGGCTACATGCATGCTAAACAGTGGAAGCAGCAGGCAATAGACAGAGCAAAGTATTCCCACAACCTCCAGATCAGATTAAAGCTTTGCAGTGCTGCCACATACAGTTGTGAATGGTGGTGGACAATTTAACAAATAAAAGGAGGAGGAGGTTCCAGAAATATCCCCATCCTCAATGATGGAGAGCCCTGCATCAAAGCAGCATTTGACCGAGTATGGCATCAAGGATTCCCAGCAAAACTGGAGCCAATGAGAATCAGGGGGAAAACTCTCTGCTGGCTGGAGTTGTATCTAGCACAAAGAAAGATGGTTGTGGTTGTTGGAGGCCAATCATCTAAGTCCCAGGACATCGCTGCAGGAGTTCCTCAGGATAGTATCCAAGGCCCAACCACATTCAGCTGCTTCATCAATGATCTTCCCTCCATCATGAGATCCGAAGTGGGGATGTTTGCTGATGATTGCACAATATGCAGCACCATTTGCGACTTCTCAGATACTGAAGCATTCCGTGTAGAAATGCAGCAAGACCTGGACAATATCCAGGCTTGGGCTGATAAGTGGCAAGTAACATTCACACCACAGAAGTGCCAGGCAATGATCCAACAAGACAGAATATAACCATCTCCCCTTGACAGCATTACCATCGCTGAATCCCCCACCATCAACATCATGGGGGTTACCAATAACCAGCAACTTAACTGGACCAGCCATATAAATACCGTGGCTACAAGAGCAGGTCAGAGGCTGGGAATCCTGAGGCGAGTAACTCACCTCCTGACTCCCCAAAGCCTGTCCACCATCTACAAGGCACAAGTCAGTAGTGTGATGGAATACTCTCCACTTGCCTGGATGGGTGCAGCTCCAACAACACTCAAGAAGCTCGACACCATCCAGGACAAAGCAGCCCACTTGATTGGCACCCCATCAACAAACATTCACTCCCTCCACCACCGACGCACAGTGACAGCAGTGTGTACCATCTACAAGATGCACTGCAGCAACTCACCAAGGCTCCTTCGACAGCATCTTCTAAACCTGTGACCTCTACCACCTAGAAGGACAAAGGCAGCAGATGCATAGGAACACCACCACTTGCAAGTTCCCCTCCAAGCCACAAACCATCCTGATTTGGGACTATATCGCTGTTCCTTCACTGTTACTGACTCAAAAACCTGAACCGCGTGGACTGCAGCAGTTCAAGAAGGCAGCTCACCACCACCTTCTCAAGGGCAATTAGGGATGAGCAATAAATGCTGGCCTTACCAGACATGCTCTCATCTCAGGAATTAATAAAAAAGTAAGAGATTGGGTGTGAATTTGTATCTTTACAAGCCTACATATACATCACAAACTCTGACACATATGTATACACACAAAACACAGAAGCAGAAACACAGAGTCACTGTCTGCACATCACTCCCCTTAGGTCTCTGATAACCATGAAGTCTTACCTTGAAGGTCTCATATCTGTCTGTGGAACAGTCACTTTGTCAACAAACTTCCCAAAGCCGATGGTGTAGTCACTTGACATATTCCGCACAACATTAGCTGTCAAATGCAAGCAATGAGAATTTGGGATGTAGAAATATTCATACTGATATCAAAGACTCACATCTGCATAGAGCCTTTCATGGCCTCAGGATATCCCGAAGCATTTTACAGCCAATTAATTACTTTTGAAGCGTGGTCACTTTTGTGATGTAGGAAACACAGCAGCCAGTTTGTGCACAGCAAGCTCCCACAAACAGCTAAGTGATAATGATCAGATAACCTGTTTTACAGTGATGTCGAAGGGTAAATATTGGCCAGAACACTGGGGAGAACTCTGCTGCACTTCTTCAAAACAGTGCCATGGAATATTTTATAACTATCTGAGAGGACAGGTAAGGTCTCGGATCAACATCTCACCACACCTCTGACAGTGCAGCACCCCTTCAGTACGATACTGGAGTAGCAACTTGAATTTTGTGCTCAAGTCCCTGGAGTGGGACTTGAACCTCCAACCTTCAGCCTCAGCGGTAAGAGTGCTACCACTGAGCTACAGCTGACACTTTGGCCTATACTATACCAATCCATGCTGGAGACCCCCTCCAATTAGCGCAGTCTGTTTGTTCCTTCAAGAAGCATTCGTGGCAACTAACAACAAACTAACAGCCCCCCGGGACTATGACAATGTTATGGCTGGTGCAATGGGTCAAATGTAGAAACAATTTTGTACTAAACGCTCTGCTGCTTACCCAGCTTGAGGCCCAGTTTCTTCAAGTTATCCAAATCGTCCTTCATCGAGTTGGAGAAGTCCATGAGGAAATACAGATCGACTGGAGCTTCCTCTGGCTGAAAGACCTCAATGTCCACTGTCTTCTCGTCCCCCGCCCGCAGTTTCATGGACACTTGTTGTGGTGAGATCTGGTTCTGCTTGATTCTGGTATTGATTTTAGTTGCCTGAGAAAGAAAGACTTGCATCTATATTGCGCCTTTCACAGACTTGGAATGTCCTAATGTGCTTTACAGACAATGAAGCACTTTTGAAGTGGAGTTCCTGTTGTAATGTAGGAAACATAACAGCCAATTTGTGCACTCGGTCAGCGCTGCACTGGAGTGTCGGCCTAAATTTTTGTGTTCAAGTCTCAGGAGCGACAAACGCAAGGAAGTTATGATAAACCTTTATAAACCTCTGGTTTGGCCTCGACTGGAGTATTGTGTCCAATTCTGGGCACCACACTTTAGGAAGCGTGTGAAGGATTTAGAGAGGGTGCAGAAAATATTTACGAGAATGGTTCCAGGGATGAGAGATTTCAGCTACAAGGATTGACTGGAGAAATGGGGCTTCTCTCCTTAGAGAAAAGAAGGTTGAGACGAGATTTGATAGAGGTGTTCAAAATTGTGAAGGGTCCAGTCAGAGTAAATAGAGAGAAACTGTTCCCATTGGCAGAAGGATACGGAACCAGAGGACACCAATTTAAGGTGAATGGCAACATACCAAAGGCCACATGGGGAAAAACTTATTTTACGCAGCGAGTGGTTAGGATCTGGAATGCACTACCTGAGAGTGTGATGGAGGCAGATTCAATCATGGATTTCAAATGGGAATTGGATAATTATCTGAAGAGAAAAACTGCAGGGCTACAGGGAAAAGGCAGGGGCGTGGGATGACCTGACTTGCTCTTGCAGAGAGCTGGCATGGACACAATGGGGTGAATGGCTGTAACCATTCTATGATTCTAGGAGTAGAATTTGAACCCATCAACTTTCCTGACTCAGGAGCAAGACTGTCACCACTGGGCCACAACTGAAATGAAAGAATACAATACTGCTGACTGTGGTGACCTGAGGGAAGAATATTAGAAAACTTAGCAAGAGGACTAAATAGAGGCATAGAGTACAAAAGCAAGGAAATTATGCTAAACCTATATCAATCAATAGTTAAACCTCAGTTAGAGTATTGTGTTGAATTCTGGGCATCACACTTTAGGAATAGTGCAGATGAAATTAGAAATGTTCCAAATTAGAAATGTTCCAAAGGGTTTTGACAGGTAGGAAGAACCTGTTTCCACTGTCAACTGATGACTGAAGGACACAGACCTAAAATTATTGGCAGAAGAACTGGTGGGTTTATGAGGAGAATTATTTTATGCAGCAAGTTGTTCTGGAATGCGTTGTTGTGAAAGTAACTTTCAAAAGGGAATTGGATAAATACTTGGAAAGGAAAGTAATTATGAAGTTATGGCGAAAGAGCAGGTGAATGGGTCTCTTTCAAAGAGATAGCATAGGCATGATGGGCTGAATGGCCTCCTCCTGTGCTGCATGTTCCTATGACTAAAGGACATTTGATTTGGGGGATTTAGGGTGTATTGATCTTCAATGTATTTCACAGATAAACTGCACCTCAGTGGCTCAGTGGGCTTTTTCCAGGCACTGAGAAACCAGGAAGAGTTTCGAGCCCAGACTGTACTCAGGTAGCTGATCTCAGTCAGTGGTATCAGTGGCCCTGGGGCAGGGAGGAGAAAACCAGCCAGGGCTTTTGCTCCTAATTGCTGTCCAGCCATCCCTGATGGAGAAGCTTGCATCTGGATGTCGGGCGAGGACATTCGTGGTTTCATAGTTCACAGTGATTGAATATTCCAATGGCACTCACAGTCACCACCTTCACATGAATGATGGCTTCTTTGACAAAGCACCCAAAGGTGGCCAGCCCCAAAAAAACCACACCCCAGCAGAAACATACTGCAGCAGGGTCTCATCCCAGCAGAACCATACCCCAAAAGAACCATATCCCCATAAAACAATACCCTAGTAGAACTAGACTTGAGTAGAACCATACTCCAATAGAACAGTTCACCAACAATGCCATACCCCAAAAGTACACCCCAATTGAACAATACCTTAGTAGAATCACACCCTCGCAGAACCATATCCCCACAGTGTCATACCCTAGCATGGAGTCATGGTTTTCAGGGGAGCAGGAATAAAATAGTCATACAGATATAGAAGGTCCCAGTTGGTACAGCAGTGGAGGTGCTTTACTCAAAGTCACTGTCCATGGGCTAAGGTAGGTGAAATAAGGCAACGCGTCTACTCCTGGTCACTCCTTGAGTGTGAGGGAAGAATAGCATTTGATTGGGATGTGTTGTTCCCTGTGGTGAACTAGCTTCTCACACCTGAAGGACAGTTGCCAGGACTGGAGGGGGACAGGAGGAGGAGGGGAACAGGGGGGCAGCCAATTTGACGTAAACTGTGTCGCAGCAAAAGTCAACACATTCAGGAGTGAGAGGAGTAAAGAGAACCTGATGGAAAGACTTCCTCTCTGAGAGGGAATATTTCAGGTCTGGCTTCCTTGCTCACTGACTATAGACTGTGCATCATCTCCTACCCTGTGGGGGACATACCGAGTTTATCTTCATCGAGCTCGTCATCTGGATAATCTGTTTGCATTTCGACTGCAGGTTGATCTGCAGATCACATCTGGAGAAATAAATTTTCTGTAAAACAAGAAACACCAAAGATTGCAACCATTTCAGCTCATTCAGCAAAACACATCACCCCTCAAACCTCCACTGGCTCCTTAAGCCCCAACACAAACTCAGAATCTCTCCACAGCTTCCTCCTGCCTACACGGTATGATGCTCCAACAGTGGTGCTGTGTAAGTTGCCCACCTCCCTTCTTGAAGCCCCTTGCTTATTGATGATAGTTTCAGCTCTCCAGTCCCTACTCTTGGGGACTCTCTCCCGAATCCTCTCCCTACTGTCACTCCTTTACCCACCTTTTGAAGGCCTCCTCAGAACCTATCCTTGCAAATGTGCTTTCAGTCCCCACTCGCACTCTTGTCAGGGTCCATTTCCCCTCTCGGGATGTTTTTATGACCGTAGAAATTGAAGTTAATGTTCTTTGAGTGAGAACAATTGGATTCTTCCAAAGAATTTGCCTGAGCTGGAAGGTGTCCATTCTGTATTTGCCTCAGCTTGGAGCGTTCCTCTCCATCATGCCATTCATTTTATTTATGAACAATAAAATAGATTGATTCTGGTCAGCTTTCCTACCCCACTCCACCTCCCACCCGCACACCCCTTACACACTCGATCTGATCTGTAGGCTTTAACCATTTAAGGAATGAAGAATTTAGAAATAATTTTGGTCACGCTATACCATCCCGTTGATTGCCAAAATTGAACAAATTTCATAATGTAATCTTCAGTTGTATTAATTGTGCCATTTTATACCATGTTGTTCTAGATCAGAACAGTACATCTTTGTTCTGGATCCATAAGATACAACATATTGTTAAAGAACAGAAGAGCGGCACACAGCTCAATGATAAGAGGAAATCATCCACAAGACCTTCGTTCAAATGTAGATATCACAGGCTGGTCCAGATCAAAGTAGGTTTGGAGGTGGGGGGGGGGGGGTATCTGTTGGAGTTTGGAGGTGGGGGGGTCTGTTGGGGTTTGGAGGTGGGGGGAGGGGTCTGTGTTAGAGTTTGGAGGATGGGGTGGGTCTGTTGGAGTTTGGAGGATGGGGTGGGGTCTGTTGGGGTTTGGAGGATGGGGGGTTTCTGTTGGTTTGGAGGATAGGGGGTCTGTTGGGGTTTGGAGGATGGGGGTTCTGTTGGGGTTTGGAGGTGGGGGGGCTGTTGGGGTTTGGAGGTGGGGGGGTCTGTGTTAGGGTTTGGAGGATGGGGAGGTCTGTTGGAGTTTGGAATATGGGGGGGTCTTTTGGGGTTTGGAGGTGGGGGAACTCTGTGTTAGAGTTTGGAGGTGGGGGGGTCTGTGTTAGTCTTTGGAGGTGGGGGAGTCTGTTGGAGTTTGGAGGATGGGGAGGGTTTGTTGGGGTTTGGAGGATGGGGAGGATTTGTTGGGGTTTGGAGGTGGGGGCAGTCTGTGTTAGAGTTTGGAGGTGGGGGGTCTGTTGGGGTTTGGAGGTGGGGGCGGTCTGTGTTAGAGTTTGGAGGTGGGGGGTCTGTTGGAATTTGGCGGATGGGGGGGGTCTGTTGGGGTTTGGAGGTGGGAGGGTTTGTTGGGGTTTGGAGGTGGGGGGTTTGTTGGTGTTTGGAGGTGGGGGGGTCTGTTGGAATTTGGAGGTGGGAGGGTTTGTTGGGGTTTGGAGGTGGGGGGGTTCTGTTGGAGTTTGGAGGTGGGAGGGTTTGTTGGGGTTTGGAGGTGGGGGTGTCTGTTGGGGTTTGGAGGTGGGGGGGTCTGTTGGAGTTTGGAGGTGGGGGGTCTGTTGGAGTTTGGAGGAGGGAGGGTTTGTTGGGGTTTGGAGGTGGGGGGGTTCTGTTGGAGTTTGGAGGTGGGAGGGTTTGTTGGGGTTTGGAGGTGGGGGTGTCTGTTGGGGTTTGGAGGTGGGAGAGTTTGTTGGGGTTTGGAGGTGGGGGCTGTCTGTGTTAGAGTTTGGAGGTGGGGGGGTCTGTTGGGGTTTGGAGGTTGGGGTCTGTTGGGGTTTGGAGGATGGGGGGGGTTTGTTGGAGTTTGGAAGATGGGGGGTTTTGTTGGAGTTTTGAAGTCGGGGGTTCTGTTGGGGTTTGGAGGTGGGGGGTCTGTTGCAGTTTGGAGGTGGGGGGTCTGTTGGTGTTTGGAGGTGGGGGGGGTGTTTGTTGGGGTTTGGAGGTGGAGGGGTCTGTTGGAGTTTGGAGGTGGGTGGGTCTGTTGGGGTTTGGAGGTGGGAGGGTCTGTTGGAGTTTGGAGGATGGGGGGATTTGTTGGAGTTTGCAGGATAGGGGGGTTTGTTGGAGTTTGGAAGTGGGGTGTTCTGTTGGGGTTTGGAGGTGGGGGGGTCTGTTGGAGTTTGGAGGTGGGGGGGTCTGTTGGTGTTTGGAGGTCGGGGGTGTTTGTTGGGGTTTGGAGTGGGGGGGTCTGTTGGAGTTTGGAGGTGGGGGGTCTGTTGGAGTTTGGAGGTGGGGGGGTTTGTTGGGCTTTGGAGGTGGGGGGTTTCTGTTGGAGTTTGGAGGTGGGAGGGTTTGTTGGGGTTTGGAGGTGGGAGAGTTTGTTGGGGTTTGGAGGTGGGGGCTGTCTGTGTTAGAGTTTGGAGGTGGGGGGGTCTGTTAGGGTTTGGAGGTGGGGTGTCTGTTGGGGTTTGGAGGTGGGGGGGTCTGTTGGGGTTTGGAAGTGGGGGGGTCTGTTGGGGTTTGGAGGATGGGGGGGTGCTGTTGGGGTTTGGAGGATGGGGGGTGCTGTTGGGGTTTGTAGGTGGGGGTTCTGTTGGAGTTTGGAGGATGGGGGGGTTTGTTGGGGTTTGGAGGTTGGGGTCTGTTGGGGTTTGGAGGATGGGGGGGGTTTGTTGGAGTTTGGAAGATGGGGGGTTTTGTTGGAGTTTTGAAGTCGGGGGTTCTGTTGGGGTTTGGAGGTGGGGGGTCTGTTGCAGTTTGGAGGTGGGGGGTCTGTTGGTGTTTGGAGGTGGGGGGGGTGTTTGTTGGGGTTTGGAGGTGGAGGGGTCTGTTGGAGTTTGGAGGTGGGTGGGTCTGTTGGGGTTTGGAGGTGGGAGGGTCTGTTGGAGTTTGGAGGATGGGGGGATTTGTTGGAGTTTGCAGGATAGGGGGGTTTGTTGGAGTTTGGAAGTGGGGTGTTCTGTTGGGGTTTGGAGGTGGGGGGGTCTGTTGGAGTTTGGAGGTGGGGGGGTCTGTTGGTGTTTGGAGGTCGGGGGTGTTTGTTGGGGTTTGGAGTGGGGGGGTCTGTTGGAGTTTGGAGGTGGGGGGTCTGTTGGAGTTTGGAGGTGGGGGGGTTTGTTGGGCTTTGGAGGTGGGGGGTTTCTGTTGGAGTTTGGAGGTGGGAGGGTTTGTTGGGGTTTGGAGGTGGGAGAGTTTGTTGGGGTTTGGAGGTGGGGGCTGTCTGTGTTAGAGTTTGGAGGTGGGGGGGTCTGTTAGGGTTTGGAGGTGGGGTGTCTGTTGGGGTTTGGAGGTGGGGGGGTCTGTTGGGGTTTGGAAGTGGGGGGGTCTGTTGGGGTTTGGAGGATGGGGGGGTGCTGTTGGGGTTTGGAGGATGGGGGGTGCTGTTGGGGTTTGTAGGTGGGGGTTCTGTTGGAGTTTGGAGGATGGGGGGGTTTGTTGGAGTTTGGAAGATGGGGGTGTTTGTTGGAGTTTGGAAGTGGGGGGGGGAGTCTGTTGGTGTTTGGAGGTGGGGGGGGGGTTTGTTGGGGTTTGGAGGTGGGGGGTCTGTTGGAGTTTGGAGGTGGGGGGGTCTGTTGGTGTTTGGAGGTGTGGGGGGTTTGTTGGGGTTTGGAGGTGGGGGGGTTCTGTTGGGGTTTGGAGGTAGGGGGTCTGTTGGAGTTTCGAGGTGGGGGGGTCTGTTGGGGTTTGGAGGTAGGGGCTGTCTGTGTTAGAGTTTGGAGGTGGGGGCTCTGTTGGGGTTTGGAGGTGGGGGGTCTGTTGGAGTTTGTTGGTGGGGGGGTTTGTTGGAGTTTGAAGGTGGGACAGTTTGTTGGGGTTTGGATGTGGGGTCTGTCTGTGTTAGAGTTTGGAGGTGGGGGGGTCTGTTAGGGTTTAGAGGTGGGGGGACTGTTGGGGTTTGGAGGTGTGGTGTATGTTGGGGTTTGGAGGTGGGGGGGTCTATTGGGGTTTGGAGGTGGGGGGTCTGTTGGGCTTTGGAGGATGGGGGGGTCTGTTGGGCTTTGGAGGATGGGGGGGTCTGTTGGGCTTTGGAGGTGGGGGTTCTGTTGGAGTTTGGAGGTGGGGAGTCTGTTGGTGTTTGGAGGTCGGGGGGGGGGTGTTGTTGGGCTTTGGAGGTGGGGGGGGTCTGTTGGAGTTTGGAGGTGGGGGGGGTCTGTTGGAGTTTTGAGCTGGGGGTGTCTGTTGGGGTTTGGAGGTCGGGGGTGTTTGTTGGAGTTTGGTGGTGGGGGGTCTGTTGGTGTTTGGAGGTGGGGGGGGGGTGTTTGTTGGGGTTTGGAGGTGGAGGGGTCTGTTGGAGTTTGGAGGTGGGTGGGTCTGTTGGGGTTTGGAGGTGGGAGGGTCTGTTGGAGTTTGGAGGATGGGGGGATTTGTTGGAGTTTGCAGGATAGGGGGGTTTGTTGGAGTTTGGAAGTGGGGTGTTCTGTTGGGGTTTGGAGGTGGGGGGGTCTGTTGGAGTTTGGAGGTGGGGGGGTCTGTTGGTGTTTGGAGGTCGGGGGTGTTTGTTGGGGTTTGGAGTGGGGGGGTCTGTTGGAGTTTGGAGGTGGGGGGTCTGTTGGAGTTTGGAGGTGGGGGGGTTTGTTGGGCTTTGGAGGTGGGGGGTTTCTGTTGGAGTTTGGAGGTGGGAGGGTTTGTTGGGGTTTGGAGGTGGGAGAGTTTGTTGGGGTTTGGAGGTGGGGGCTGTCTGTGTTAGAGTTTGGAGGTGGGGGGGTCTGTTGGGGTTTGGAGGTGGGGTGTCTGTTGGGGTTTGGAGGTGGGGGGGTCTGTTGGGGTTTGGAAGTGGGGGGGTCTGTTGGGGTTTGGAGGATGGGGGGTTGCTGTTGGGGTTTGGAGGATGGGGGGTGCTGTTGGGGTTTGGAGGATGGGGGGTGCTGTTGGGGTTTGGAGGATGGGGGGTTTGTTGGAGTTTGGAAGATGGGGGTGTTTGTTGGAGTTTGGAAGTGGGGGGGGAGTCTGTTGGTGTTTGGAGGTGGGGGGGGTTTGTTGGGGTTTGGAGGTGGGGGGTCTGTTGGAGTTTGGAGGTGGGGGGGTCTGTTGGTGTTTGGAGGTGTGGGGGGTTTGTTGGGGTTTGGAGGTGGGGGGGTTCTGTTGGGGTTTGGAGGTAGGGGATCTGTTGGAGTTTCGAGGTGGGGGGGACTGTTGGAGTTTCAAGGTGGGGGGGTCTGTTGGGGTTTGGAGGTAGAGGCTGTCTGTGTTAGAGTTTGGAGGTGGGGGCTCTGTTGGGGTTTGGAGGTGGGGGGTCTGTTGGAGTTTGTTGGTGGGGGGGTTTGTTGGAGTTTGAAGGTGGGAGAGTTTGTTGGGGTTTGGATGTGGGGTCTGTCTGTGTTAGAGTTTGGAGGTGGGGGGTCTGTTAGGGTTTAGAGGTGGGGGGACTGTTGGGGTTTGGAGGTGTGGTGTATGTTGGGGTTTGGAGGTGGGGGGGTCTATTGGGGTTTGGAGGTGGGGGGTCTGTTGGGCTTTGGAGGATGGGGGGGTCTGTTGGGCTTTGGAGGATGGGGGGGTCTGTTGGGCTTTGGAGGTGGGGGTTCTGTTGGAGTTTGGAGGTGGGGGTTCTGTTGGTGTTTGGAGGTCGGGGGGGGGGTGTTGTTGGGCTTTGGAGGTGGGGGGGGTCTGTTGGAGTTTGGAGGTGGGGGGGGTCTGTTGGAGTTTGGAGGTGGGGGGAGTCTGTTGGGGTTTGTAGGTGAGGGGCTCTCTTGGAGTTTGGAGGTGGGGAGTCCATTGGAATTTGGAGGTGGGGGGGGGTGTCTGTTGGAGTTTTGAGCTGGGGGGGTCTGTTGGGGTTTGGAGGTCGGGGGTGTTTGTTGGAGTTTGGTGGTGGGGGGTCTGTTGGAGTTTGGAGGTGGGGGGGTTTGATGGGCTTTGGAGGTGGGGGGTTTCTGTTGGAGTTTGGAGGTGGGGGGGGTCTGTTGGGGTTTGGAGGTGGGGTGTCTGTTGGGGTTTGGAGGTGGGGGGGTCTGTTGGGGTTTGGAGGATGGGGGGGCTGTTGGGGTTTGGAGGATGGGGGGGGCTGTTGGGGTTTGGAGGTGGGGGTTCTGTTGGAGTTTGGAGGATGGGGGGGTTTGTTGGAGTTTGGAAGATGGGGGTGTTTGTTGGAGTTTGGAAGTGGGGGGGGAGTCTGTTGGTGTTTGGAGGTGGGGGGGGTTTGTTGGGGTTTGGAGGTGGGGGGTCTGTTGGAGTTTGGAGGTGGGGGGGTTTGTTGGGGTTTGGAGGTGGGGGGGTTCTGTTGGAGTTTGGAGGTGGAGGGGTCTGTTGGAGTTTGGAGGTGGGTGGGGTCTGTTGGAGTTTGGAGGTGGGGGGTCTGTTGGAGTTTGTTGGTGGGGGGGGTTTGTTGGAGTTTGAAGGTGGGAGGGTTTGTTGGGGTTTGGAGGTGGGGGCTGTCTGTGTTAGAGTTTGGAGGTGGGGGGGTCTGTTGGGGTTTAGAGGTGGGGGTCTGTTGGGGTTTGGAGGTGGGGTGTCTGTTGGGGTTTGGAGGTGGGGGGGTCTGTTGGGGTTTGGAGGTGGGGGGTCTGTTGGGCTGTGGAGGATGGGGGGGGTCTGTTGGGGTTTGGAGGTGGGGGTTCTGTTGGAGTTTGGAGGTGGGGAGTCTGTTGGTGTTTGGAGGTCGGGGGGGGGGTGTTGTTGGGCTTTGGAGGTGGGGGGGGTCTGTTGGAGTTTGGAGGTGGGGGGGTCTGTTGGAGTTAGGAGGTTGGGGGGGGGGGTCTGTTGGGGTTTGGAGGTGAGGGGCTCTCTTGGAGTTTGGAGGTGGGGAGTCCGTTGGAATTTGGAGGTGGGGGGGGTCTGTTGGAGTTTGGAGCTGGGGGGGTCTGTTGGTGTTTGGAGGTCGGGGGGGGGTGTTGGAGTTTGGTGGTGGGGGGTCTGTTGGTGTTTGGAGGTGGGGGGGGTGTTTGTTGGGGTTTGGAGGTGGAGGGGTCTGTTGGAGTTTGGAGGTGGGTGGGTCTGTTGGGGTTTGGAGGTGGGAGGGTCTGTTGGAGTTTGGAGGATGGGGGGATTTGTTGGAGTTTGCAGGATAGGGGGGTTTGTTGGAGTTTGGAAGTGGGGTGTTCTGTTGGGGTTTGGAGGTGGGGGGGTCTGTTGGAGTTTGGAGGTGGGGGGGTCTGTTGGTGTTTGGAGGTCGGGGGTGTTTGTTGGGGTTTGGAGTGGGGGGGTCTGTTGGAGTTTGGAGGTGGGGGGTCTGTTGGAGTTTGGAGGTGGGGGGGTTTGTTGGGCTTTGGAGGTGGGGGGTTTCTGTTGGAGTTTGGAGGTGGGAGGGTTTGTTGGGGTTTGGAGGTGGGAGAGTTTGTTGGGGTTTGGAGGTGGGGGCTGTCTGTGTTAGAGTTTGGAGGTGGGGGGGTCTGTTGGGGTTTGGAGGTGGGGTGTCTGTTGGGGTTTGGAGGTGGGGGGGTCTGTTGGGGTTTGGAAGTGGGGGGGTCTGTTGGGGTTTGGAAGTGGGGGGGTCTGTTGGGGTTTGGAAGTGGGGGGGTCTGTTGGGGTTTGGAGGATGGGGGGTTGCTGTTGGGGTTTGGAGGATGGGGGGTGCTGTTGGGGTTTGTAGGTGGGGGTTCTGTTGGAGTTTGGAGGATGGGGGGTTTGTTGGAGTTTGGAAGATGGGGGTGTTTGTTGGAGTTTGGAAGTGGGGGGGGAGTCTGTTGGTGTTTGGAGGTGGGGGGGGTTTGTTGGGGTTTGGAGGTGGGGGGTCTGTTGGAGTTTGGAGGTGGGGGGGTCTGTTGGTGTTTGGAGGTGTGGGGGGTTTGTTGGGGTTTGGAGGTGGGGGGGTTCTGTTGGGGTTTGGAGGTAGGGGGTCTGTTGGAGTTTCGAGGTGGGGGGGACTGTTGGAGTTTCAAGGTGGGGGGGTCTGTTGGGGTTTGGAGGTAGAGGCTGTCTGTGTTAGAGTTTGGAGGTGGGGGCTCTGTTGGGGTTTGGAGGTGGGGGGTCTGTTGGAGTTTGTTGGTGGGGGGGTTTGTTGGAGTTTGAAGGTGGGAGAGTTTGTTGGGGTTTGGATGTGGGGTCTGTCTGTGTTAGAGTTTGGAGGTGGGGGGGTCTGTTAGGGTTTAGAGGTGGGGGGACTGTTGGGGTTTGGAGGTGTGGTGTATGTTGGGGTTTGGAGGTGGGGGGGTCTATTGGGGTTTGGAGGTGGGGGGTCTGTTGGGCTTTGGAGGATGGGGGGGTCTGTTGGGCTTTGGAGGATGGGGGGGTCTGTTGGGCTTTGGAGGTGGGGGTTCTGTTGGAGTTTGGAGGTGGGGAGTCTGTTGGTGTTTGGAGGTCGGGGGGGGGGTGTTGTTGGGCTTTGGAGGTGGGGGGGGGTCTGTTGGAGTTTGGAGGTGGGGGGGGTCTGTTGGAGTTTGGAGGTGGGGGGAGTCTGTTGGGGTTTGTAGGTGAGGGGCTCTCTTGGAGTTTGGAGGTGGGGAGTCCATTGGAATTTGGAGGTGGGGGGGGGGTCTGTTGGAGTTTTGAGCTGGGGGGGTCTGTTGGGGTTTGGAGGTCGGGGGTGTTTGTTGGAGTTTGGTGGTGGGGGGTCTGTTGGAGTTTGGAGGTGGGGGGGTTTGATGGGCTTTGGAGGTGGGGGGTTTCTGTTGGAGTTTGGAGGTGGGAGGGTTTGTTGGGGTTTGGAGGTGGGAGTGTTTGTTGGGGTTTGGAGGTGGGGGCTGTCTGTGTTAGAGTTTGGAGGTGGGGGGGGTCTGTTGGGGTTTGGAGGTGGGGTGTCTGTTGGGGTTTGGAGGTGGGGGGGTCTGTTGGGGTTTGGAGGATGGGGGGGGCTGTTGGGGTTTGGAGGATGGGGGGGGCTGTTGGGGTTTGGAGGTGGGGGTTCTGTTGGAGTTTGGAGGATGGGGGGGTTTGTTGGAGTTTGGAAGATGGGGGTGTTTGTTGGAGTTTGGAAGTCGGGGGGGGAGTCTGTTGGTGTTTGGAGGTGGGGGGGGTTTGTTGGGGTTTGGAGGTGGGGGGTCTGTTGGAGTTTGGAGGTGGGGGGGTTTGTTGGGGTTTGGAGGTGGGGGGGTTCTGTTGGAGTTTGGAGGTGGAGGGGTCTGTTGGAGTTTGGAGGTGGGTGGGGTCTGTTGGAGTTTGGAGGTGGGGGGTCTGTTGGAGTTTGTTGGTGGGGGGGGTTTGTTGGAGTTTGAAGGTGGGAGGGTTTGTTGGGGTTTGGATGTGGGGTCTGTCTGTGTTAGAGTTTGGAGGTGGGGGGGTCTGTTAGGGTTTAGAGGTGGGGGGACTGTTGGGGTTTGGAGGTGTGGTGTATGTTGGGGTTTGGAGGTGGGGGGGTCTATTGGGGTTTGGAGGTGGGGGGTCTGTTGGGCTTTGGAGGATGGGGGGGTCTGTTGGGCTTTGGAGGATGGGGGGGTCTGTTGGGCTTTGGAGGTGGGGGTTCTGTTGGAGTTTGGAGGTGGGGAGTCTGTTGGTGTTTGGAGGTCGGGGGGGGTGTTGTTGGGCTTTGGAGGTGGGGGGGGTCTGTTGGAGTTTGGAGGTGGGGGGGGTCTGTTGGAGTTTGGAGGTGGGGGGAGTCTGTTGGGGTTTGTAGGTGAGGGGCTCTCTTGGAGTTTGGAGGTGGGGAGTCCATTGGAATTTGGAGGTGGGGGGGGGGGTCTGTTGGAGTTTTGAGCTGGGGGGGTCTGTTGGGGTTTGGAGGTCGGGGGTGTTTGTTGGAGTTTGGTGGTGGGGGGTCTGTTGGAGTTTGGAGGTGGGGGGGTTTGATGGGCTTTGGAGGTGGGGGGTTTCTGTTGGAGTTTGGAGGTGGGAGGGTTTGTTGGGGTTTGGAGGTGGGAGTGTTTGTTGGGGTTTGGAGGTGGGGGCTGTCTGTGTTAGAGTTTGGAGGTGGGGGGGGTCTGTTGGGGTTTGGAGGTGGGGTGTCTGTTGGGGTTTGGAGGTGGGGGGGTCTGTTGGGGTTTGGAGGATGGGGGGGGCTGTTGGGGTTTGGAGGATGGGGGGGGCTGTTGGGGTTTGGAGGTGGGGGTTCTGTTGGAGTTTGGAGGATGGGGGGGTTTGTTGGAGTTTGGAAGATGGGGGTGTTTGTTGGAGTTTGGAAGTGGGGGGGGAGTCTGTTGGTGTTTGGAGGTGGGGGGGGTTTGTTGGGGTTTGGAGGTGGGGGGTCTGTTGGAGTTTGGAGGTGGGGGGGTTTGTTGGGGTTTGGAGGTGGGGGGGTTCTGTTGGAGTTTGGAGGTGGAGGGGTCTGTTGGAGTTTGGAGGTGGGTGGGGTCTGTTGGAGTTTGGAGGTGGGGGGTCTGTTGGAGTTTGTTGGTGGGGGGGGTTTGTTGGAGTTTGAAGGTGGGAGGGTTTGTTGGGGTTTGGAGGTGGGGGCTGTCTGTGTTAGAGTTTGGAGGTGGGGGGGTCTGTTGGGGTTTAGAGGTGGGGGGTCTGTTGGGGTTTGGAGGTGGGGTGTCTGTTGGGGTTTGGAGGTGGGGGGGTCTGTTGGGGTTTGGAGGTGGGGGGTCTGTTGGGCTGTGGAGGATGGGGGGGGTCTGTTGGGGTTTGGAGGTGGGGGTTCTGTTGGAGTTTGGAGGTGGGGAGTCTGTTGGTGTTTGGAGGTCGGGGGGGGGTGTTGTTGGGCTTTGGAGGTGGGGGGGGTCTGTTGGAGTTTGGAGGTGGGGGGGTCTGTTGGAGTTAGGAGGTTGGGGGGGGGTTCTGTTGGGGTTTGGAGGTGAGGGGCTCTCTTGGAGTTTGGAGGTGGGGAGTCCGTTGGAATTTGGAGGTGGGGGGGGTCTGTTGGAGTTTGGAGCTGGGGGGGTCTGTTGGTGTTTGGAGGTCGGGGGGGGGTGTTGGAGTTTGGTGGTGGGGGGTCTGTTGGTGTTTGGAGGTGGGGGGGTGTTTGTTGGGGTTTGGAGGTGGAGGGGTCTGTTGGAGTTTGGAGGTGGGTGGGTCTGTTGGGGTTTGGAGGTGGGAGGGTCTGTTGGAGTTTGGAGGATGGGGGGATTTGTTGGAGTTTGCAGGATAGGGGGGTTTGTTGGAGTTTGGAAGTGGGGTGTTCTGTTGGGGTTTGGAGGTGGGGGGGTCTGTTGGAGTTTGGAGGTGGGGGGGTCTGTTGGTGTTTGGAGGTCGGGGGTGTTTGTTGGGGTTTGGAGTGGGGGGGTCTGTTGGAGTTTGGAGGTGGGGGGTCTGTTGGAGTTTGGAGGTGGGGGGGTTTGTTGGGCTTTGGAGGTGGGGGGTTTCTGTTGGAGTTTGGAGGTGGGAGGGTTTGTTGGGGTTTGGAGGTGGGAGAGTTTGTTGGGGTTTGGAGGTGGGGGCTGTCTGTGTTAGAGTTTGGAGGTGGGGGGGTCTGTTGGGGTTTGGAGGTGGGGTGTCTGTTGGGGTTTGGAGGTGGGGGGGTCTGTTGGGGTTTGGAAGTGGGGGGGTCTGTTGGGGTTTGGAGGATGGGGGGTTGCTGTTGGGGTTTGGAGGATGGGGGGTGCTGTTGGGGTTTGTAGGTGGGGGTTCTGTTGGAGTTTGGAGGATGGGGGGTTTGTTGGAGTTTGGAAGATGGGGGTGTTTGTTGGAGTTTGGAAGTGGGGGGGGAGTCTGTTGGTGTTTGGAGGTGGGGGGGGTTTGTTGGGGTTTGGAGGTGGGGGGTCTGTTGGAGTTTGGAGGTGGGGGGGTCTGTTGGTGTTTGGAGGTGTGGGGGGTTTGTTGGGGTTTGGAGGTGGGGGGGTTCTGTTGGGGTTTGGAGGTAGGGGGTCTGTTGGAGTTTCGAGGTGGGGGGGACTGTTGGAGTTTCAAGGTGGGGGGGTCTGTTGGGGTTTGGAGGTAGAGGCTGTCTGTGTTAGAGTTTGGAGGTGGGGGCTCTGTTGGGGTTTGGAGGTGGGGGGTCTGTTGGAGTTTGTTGGTGGGGGGGTTTGTTGGAGTTTGAAGGTGGGAGAGTTTGTTGGGGTTTGGATGTGGGGTCTGTCTGTGTTAGAGTTTGGAGGTGGGGGGGTCTGTTAGGGTTTAGAGGTGGGGGGACTGTTGGGGTTTGGAGGTGTGGTGTATGTTGGGGTTTGGAGGTGGGGGGGTCTATTGGGGTTTGGAGGTGGGGGGTCTGTTGGGCTTTGGAGGATGGGGGGGTCTGTTGGGCTTTGGAGGATGGGGGGGTCTGTTGGGCTTTGGAGGTGGGGGTTCTGTTGGAGTTTGGAGGTGGGGAGTCTGTTGGTGTTTGGAGGTCGGGGGGGGGTGTTGTTGGGCTTTGGAGGTGGGGGGGGTCTGTTGGAGTTTGGAGGTGGGGGGGGTCTGTTGGAGTTTGGAGGTGGGGGGAGTCTGTTGGGGTTTGTAGGTGAGGGGCTCTCTTGGAGTTTGGAGGTGGGGAGTCCATTGGAATTTGGAGGTGGGGGGGGGGGTCTGTTGGAGTTTTGAGCTGGGGGGGTCTGTTGGGGTTTGGAGGTCGGGGGTGTTTGTTGGAGTTTGGTGGTGGGGGGTCTGTTGGAGTTTGGAGGTGGGGGGGTTTGATGGGCTTTGGAGGTGGGGGGTTTCTGTTGGAGTTTGGAGGTGGGAGGGTTTGTTGGGGTTTGGAGGTGGGAGTGTTTGTTGGGGTTTGGAGGTGGGGGCTGTCTGTGTTAGAGTTTGGAGGTGGGGGGGGTCTGTTGGGGTTTGGAGGTGGGGTGTCTGTTGGGGTTTGGAGGTGGGGGGGTCTGTTGGGGTTTGGAGGATGGGGGGGGCTGTTGGGGTTTGGAGGATGGGGGGGGCTGTTGGGGTTTGGAGGTGGGGGTTCTGTTGGAGTTTGGAGGATGGGGGGGTTTGTTGGAGTTTGGAAGATGGGGGTGTTTGTTGGAGTTTGGAAGTGGGGGGGGAGTCTGTTGGTGTTTGGAGGTGGGGGGGGTTTGTTGGGGTTTGGAGGTGGGGGGTCTGTTGGAGTTTGGAGGTGGGGGGGTTTGTTGGGGTTTGGAGGTGGGGGGGTTCTGTTGGAGTTTGGAGGTGGAGGGGTCTGTTGGAGTTTGGAGGTGGGTGGGGTCTGTTGGAGTTTGGAGGTGGGGGGTCTGTTGGAGTTTGTTGGTGGGGGGGGTTTGTTGGAGTTTGAAGGTGGGAGGGTTTGTTGGGGTTTGGAGGTGGGGGCTGTCTGTGTTAGAGTTTGGAGGTGGGGGGGTCTGTTGGGGTTTAGAGGTGGGGGGTCTGTTGGGGTTTGGAGGTGGGGTGTCTGTTGGGGTTTGGAGGTGGGGGGGTCTGTTGGGGTTTGGAGGTGGGGGGTCTGTTGGGCTGTGGAGGATGGGGGGGGTCTGTTGGGGTTTGGAGGTGGGGGTTCTGTTGGAGTTTGGAGGTGGGGAGTCTGTTGGTGTTTGGAGGTCGGGGGGGGGGTGTTGTTGGGCTTTGGAGGTGGGGGGGGTCTGTTGGAGTTTGGAGGTGGGGGGGTCTGTTGGAGTTAGGAGGTTGGGGGGGGGGGTTCTGTTGGGGTTTGGAGGTGAGGGGCTCTCTTGGAGTTTGGAGGTGGGGAGTCCGTTGGAATTTGGAGGTGGGGGGGGTCTGTTGGAGTTTGGAGCTGGGGGGGTCTGTTGGGGTTTGGAGGTCGGGGGGTTTGTTGGGGTTTGGAGGTGGGGGGGTTCTGTTGGAGTTTGGAGGTGGGGGGTCTGTTGGAGTTTGGAGGTGGGGGGGTTTGATGGGCTTTGGAGGTGGGGGGTTTCTGTTGGAGTTTGGAGGTGGGAGGGTTTGTTGGGGTTTGGAGGTGGGAGTGTTTGTTGGGGTTTGGAGGTGGGGGCTGTCTGTGTTAGAGTTTGGAGGTGGGGGGGTTCTGTTGGAGTTTGGAGGTGGAGGCGTCTGTTGGAGTTTGGAGGTGGGGGGTCTGTTGGAGTTTGGAGGTGGGGGCGTCTGTTGGGGTTTGGAGGTGGGGGTTCTGTTGGAGTTTGGAGGTGGGGGGGGTCTGTTAGGGTTTGGAGGTGAGGGGTCTGTTAGGGTTTGTAGGTGGGGGGGGGGATTGTTGGAGTTTGGAGGATGGGGGGGTTTGTTGGAATTTGGATGTAGCGGTGCCTGTTGGAGTCTGGAGGTGGGGGGGGGTCTGTTGCAGTTTGGAGGATGGGGGGGTTTGTTGGAGTTTGGAGGTGGGGGGGGGGTCTGTTGGTTTTTGGAGGTGGGGGGTGTTTGTTGGGGTTTGGAGGTGGGGGCGTCTGTTGGAGTTTGGAGGTGGGGGCGTCTGTTGGAGTTTGGAGGTGGAGGGCTCTCTTGGAGTTTGGAGGTGGAGGGGGTCTGTTGGAGTTTGGAGGTGGGGGGGTCTGTTGGAGTTTGGAGGTGTGGGGGTTTGTTGGGGTTTGGAGGTGGGGGGTTTATTGGGGTTTGGAGGTGGGGGGCGTTCTGTTGGGGTTTGGAGGTGGGGGGTATGTTGGAGTTTGTCGGTGGGGGGGTTCTGTTGGGGTTTGGAGGTGGGCGGGGTCTGTTGGGGTTTGGAGGTGGGGGGGGTCTGTTGGCGTTTGGTGGTGGGGGGGGTCTGTTGACGTTTGGAGGTGTGGGGTCTGTTGGAGTTTGTAGGTGGGGGGGGGTCTGTTGGAGTTTGGAGCTGGGGGGTCTGTTGGAGTTTGGAGCTGAGGGGGGTCTGTTGGAGTTTGGAGTTGGGGGTCTGTTGGAGTTTGGAGGTGGGGGGTCTGTTGGAGTTTGGAGGTGGGGGGGTCTGTTGAAGTTTGGAGGTGGGGGGTTCTGTTGGAGTTTGGAGGTGGGGGGTTCTGTTGGAGTTTGGAGGTGGGGGTCTGTTGGAATTTGGAGGTGGGGGGTCTGTTGGAATTTGGAGGTGGGGGGGTCTGTTGGAGTTTGGAGGTGGGGGTCTGTTGGAATTTGGAGGTGGGGGGTCTGTTGGAGTTTGGAGGTGGGGGGGGTCTGTTGAAGTTTGGAGGTGGGGGGTTCTGTTGGAGTTTGGAGGTGGGGGTCTGTTGTAGTTTGGAGGTGGGGGGGGGTGTTGTGTTTGGAGGTGTGGGAGGGGGTGTAGACGAGGGGTGGGTGTGCTGTGGTTTTTCGAAGTTACCTCATCAGCACAGTATGAGCAGTCCTTGTTCACTCTCATGCACTCAGTGCAGGTTTTAGCTCGACTGAGAATGCAGTGATTGCCTGAAACCAAAAGAAAGTTTGAAATAGCGTCAAACACTCAGCATCAAGTAGTCAGAGATCAAACCAGACATACAGTCAGACATCTGCACCTGAATAACTTGCTTTACTTCTGGACTATACTGCAATTCCTTAAAGGGACCATCACCAAAAAAGGTAAATATATTGAAAAATACTTTCCTGAATGTAAGTGACGAATGCCATTTCTGGCCCCTTTCAATCGCCTCCCTGCCTCTCCTGGTCATTCTCTCCATCTCAATTGCCTCCCTTCCAAGTCACCCCTCCCTTCCAATCGTTTCCCCCCCTCTCCTAATCATCTCTCCCCTACTAATTGCCTTCCCACCACCATAACCACCCCACGCACCCTCTCCCTGCTCATCGCTGCCAGCGATGCAGGTACTCAAAATTGACAGCCAGTGATCTGCCCCTTTGAGTCCCAGCACCAGGTATGCCTAGAGTTTAGCCATTCTGGCAGAGTGATCTTTCCCGACAGGGAATTCCTGGGCCATAGAGGTGAGTTCCTCACTGGGAAAATGTCAAAGAAGAGGAGAGAGCAGAGATAAAAGTAGAAACCTCACTTCTGTCCCCCTGACACACAGCTCCTGATAGGACCACGATCACCACCGAGCACCATATCTTCCACCGCTCCATCTCCTGATGAAACACAAAGAGTTAATGGTTCCTACTCACTATTAGATAGAGGTTCAACTATGCTACTGATCAATCCTCTATTCACAATCTCTTCCATTTTTATCATGTAATAAGAACTTTTAGGAAGAGGAAACATTGCTTTGACCCAACAAGCCATCACGTTTTCAAAGATTACCCTCACCTGCCCACCTTCTCACCATATCCCTCAGACCCATTTCTGCCCAAAAATACATCAGCCCAGATTTTGTAGTCAAGGGTTGAATGAGTGGCACTGGCCATTCATTGCACCAACACTTGTCCTTAGAATATTGTAGGCTTTTGCAATGGAACTTACAGTAATTAGAGAGCCATTTCAGCACAGATCCTCTACAGGGGATCTGGGACCTGTGTGAATTGGGCAAGAGGCTGTGTCTCTCCTTCATCAATCAGATTGGAGAATCGTTCATGAGGAGCACAGAGTCTGAATCAGGAAGTATATGTTTGAATAGTTAACTCAATGGCAAATCATGTACAGAAAATGGAGAGGGAGAGAAAGTTGGAATTAAGAGAGGGGCAAAAGTGGTAGAAGCAATAAGTAAAAGAAAATATTTATTTATGTTAAATCTCCAACAATAATTCAGATTTGAAGGTGTAATAAGGTGTTCTGTGTAATAAGGTTGCTCCCGTTCTTAACGTCTTAACAGCTGATCTTTTATCTATATCCTCTTATTCTATACCTCTCAGTTACCAAAGTCAGTCTGGTTCCATTGCTACCGTGTTATCTTCCTTCATAATTTTAAGCACATATCAAATCACCCCATATAATCTCTTCTGTTCCAATGAAAACAGCTTCAATTTTTCACATCATTCTTTGTATTTTTATTTCCTCATACCAGCTTAGTGAATCTGCATTGTTCACACAACCTGCTTATAGTATGGAGCCCAAAACTGTACACAGTTCACCAACTGTGGTCCTGCTAAGGTTTGATGTAAATTCACCATGACATGTTGACTTTATATTCCATATTTCTGTTGTAAAGGCCTGGTATCGGTTAGTTTCTTTCTGACCTTATTTACTTGAGGTGCTGCATTTAAGATCTTGTGAACTGTGTCACTCTAGCCTCTGAGTCAGCAGGCTGTATGTTCAAGCTCCACTCCACTTGAGCCATAATCCAGGCTGGCACTCCAGAACAGTACTGGGGGAGTTCTGTACTGTCAGAGGTAGTGTCCTTCAGATGAGATATTAACCCAAGGCCCAGTCTGGTCTCCCAGGTGGATGTAAAAGATTCCATGGCACTATTATAAAGAGCAGGGGAATTATCCCCAATGACCTGGCCATTATCTTTCCCTCAAGTAACCTCACAAAACAGATCATTTGATCTTTTTCACATTGTTGTTCGTGGGATCTTGCTGTGCACTGATTGGTTGTCATGTTTGCTACATTACAATTGTGACTACACTTCCAAAGTACTTTATTGGCTGTAAAGCACTTTGGGATGTCCTGAGGTAGTGAAAGGTGATACACAAATGCAAGCTTTCTTTTTTTCCCCTCCCTGTTCTCTGGAGCACTAAGGCCAAGAGATTAACGCTGGGTTCTTCCGGTTTGAATGGATGGAATATAGAATAGAATTTCAAAATTTGTCGATGACACCAAACTTGGAGGTGTGGCAAATAGTGAGGATGATATGAACCTTCTACAACTGGGCAACTAGACAGGCCAGCAGAATGGGCAGAGCGGTGGCAGATGGAATTTAATACAGACAAATGTGAGGTGATGCATTTTGACAGAAGGAATAGGGAGAGGCAATATATACACAATGACACAGTTCTAACGAGTGTGCAGGAACAGAGGGACCTGGGGGTGCATGGACATCAATCTTTGAAGATGGCAGGACATATTGAGAGAGTGGTTAGTAAAGCATATGGGATCTTGGGATTCATAAATAGAGGCATTGAGTACAAAAGCAGGGAAGTTATGCTGAACCTTTATAAAGCTCTGGTTAGGCCCCAACTGGAGTATTGCGTCCAGTTCTGTTCATCACACTCGGGAAGGATGTGAGAGTCCTTGAGAGGAGGCAGAGGAGATTTATCAGAATGGTTTCAGGAATGGGGGATTTTAGTTTCAAGGTTAGGTGGGAAAAGCTGGGGTTGTTGTCCCTGGAGCAAAGGAGAATGAGGGGAGATTTGATAGAGGTTTACAAGTTTATAACAGGGCTTAGATAAGTTAGACAAGGAAAACTACTCCCATTAACTGATGGTACAACAACTAGGGGACACTTTGGGCAAGAAATACAGGGGGAATGTGAAGAAGAACGTTTTTACGCAGTGGGTGGTAATGACCTGGAACTCATCGCTCACATGGTTGCTGGAAGTGGAGACAATCAATGACTTCAAAAGGAAATTCAGAATCACAGAATTGTTAGTGCAGAAGGAGGCCATTTGGCCCATCATGTCCACACCAGCTCTCTGAAAGAGCAATTCACTCAGTTCCATTCCCCCGCCTTCTCCCCATAACCCTGCACATTCTTCCTTTCCCTATAACTGTCTAATTCCCTTTTGAATGCTTCAATTGAACTTGCCTCCACCACGTTCTCAGGCAGCGCATTCCAGACCTTAACGCCTCGCTGCATGAAAAAGTTTTACCTCATGTCACTTTTGCTTCTCCTACCAAATACTTTAAATCTGTGCCCTCTCGTTCTTAACCCCTCATGATTATGAATACCTCCAAATTGGATGGCCACTTGAAGAAAATAATGGGGGAGTGTGACTGACTGGATTGCTCCGCGGAGGGCTTGCATGGACACCATGGGCCGAATGGCCTCCTTCTGTGCCGTAAATGACTCCATGATTCAGTTACACACTGCTTGTAGCTACTCTCCAGTTATAAAACTGTATCTGTCCACTTGTATTTAGTGATTTCTGTACTTGGAACCTTAATACATCATTCTGCTCCTCCACGGTTTCTCCAGATATAGAACAAAGGTGGGTAAATGGACTTGAGGTGCAGATTAGCTGTGATCTAACTGAATGGCAGAACATGCTGAAGGGGCTGAATGGCCTCCTCCGTTCCTATGTTAGTGATCTCAGCTGAGGCAAGAAGAGTACTGAACTTTACAGAGATTGTCCAGTGCACCAAAATGAATGTTTCCATTGTCGATCTGCTCTGAAGGACTGCAGACCACAGCAGCTTTGTGCTGTGAGTCCCCACTCATTGGGAAACAGGATGGAACCAGCCCAAACTTATGCCATGGAGGACCACTCCAGCCAATAGAAAGAAGAAGCTTTCATCTAGACACATCCGACGGACTTGATTCCAGATCCTGGAGGTAAAAATACAGCGTCTATCCAATCACAACATCAGAGAGACAGAGAACAGCCTTCACCCAGTAAAGACAACATCTTAGAGAGTAAGAAAATAGCCTTACTCTGAAAATCTTCACCTCAGAGACCAAATTCATCACTTGTTAGGCAGAAAGATTTTCATCCCTCATTAGAGAGGGATCTTCACTCATTAGAGTAAATTTGCCCCTCAGAGATAAAACTATACCCCTCAAAGAGAGAGGAAGTAGTTTTAACCAATCAGAGCTAAAGTGATGAAGACACTCTTCATCCTCCAGAGAGAAAAAGGAAGTCTTCACTGTTTCAGGGATGAATTTGGGACCAAGTCCCAGAATTGAATGGACACTGCATTAACCCACTGCATCACGTTGTCAAGCCAACCAATGTATGGAATAGACAGTAATCCAGGAACCCATAGATTACAAAGGGAACTAGGAATCTGTGGGATATGGGGCCTGCAAACAATAAACAGAATGTACAATGATTAGGGCTGTATAAAATATAGGGCCAGTTTTCCAAATATATACTGCAGAACCAGCTACAATTACAGAGCCTAAATAGACAGAAGATGATAGTTTCACAATAGACTAGCAGGGAAAGGTGCTGCGCCAACAGACTTGAAGGCCCCATATTCAATCCCAGCCTCTGGTGAGTTTCTGTTCTGAGCCAGAAAAGCAATGGGGATACTGTGATTGGGCTCAGCCACCACTGTTGTACTCTTAGCTGTGAGTCAGAATGTCCTGGGTTCTAGCCCCACTCCATATTTATCTCTCAACCAACATCAATAAAATAACTGTTCACTTGGGTGAGGGTTGCTAGTCTCTTTGTAACTGGATCTCAATTTGCTGACTGCGGGATCAACTGGTTTCACTGAAGTACTTTGATGCACCTGAGGTGGTGATAAAAATCATCATCGAATCTTACAGCACAGAGGAGGCCATTTGCCCCATTATGCCAGTGCCAAAAGGCACTATATGAATGTACCTTCTATCCATCACTGTTATAAGGAGGTGGATATCAGCCAGAGTTTTCCCTCTGATGCATCCCTGTCCCAGTACCCATGTGTGGATGTCAGATGAGAACAGGATTAGATAAAGTCTTTGCAAGCAGAACACTGACACTAGGTCTAACATAAGGATGGGGTACCGGAGGATAGACAGTACCTATCATCTGTACCCTGCAAGAGTCCATGGCTTCAGGAACTAGGGTGAGGGAAGAAAGTTGGTGTGATGCACACTTGGAGGGAGGGTCAGACCCCATCCTGTAAACAACATTTCTGGTAAAATTGCAAACTTCCTGTCAGTTTCAAAGTACATTTGTATTTTCACCAGGATTTCCGAACCGGCGAAAATCTTCACCAAGGTATTAACCTTATCCCCTCACATAGCACCTTGGCCCAGTTCCCCTCCCCCTCCCCTGTCTGAACCCCAGAGCCATTCCCCCTCCCACTGACTGAACCCCAGACTCATTCCCCCTCTCCTGACTGAACCCCAGAGCCATTCCCCCTCCCACTGACTGAACCCCAGACTCATTCCCCCTCCCCTGACTGAACCCCAGACTCATTCCCCCTCCCCTGACTGAATCCCAGACTCATTCCCCCTCCCACTGACTGAACCCCAGACTCATTCCCCCTCCCACTGACTGAATCCCAGACTCATTCCCCCTCCCACTGACTGAACCCCAGACTCATTCCCCCTCCCACTGACTGAATCCCAGACTCATTCCCCCTCCCACTGACTCAATCCCAGACTCATTCCCCCTCCCCTGTCTGAACCCCAGACTCATTCCCCCTCCCCTGTCTGAACCCCAGACTCATTCCCCCTCCCACTGACTGAACCCCAGACTCATTCCCCCTCCCCTGACTGAACCCCATACTCATTCCCCCTCCCCTGACTGAACCCCAGACTCATTCCCCCTCTCCTGACTGAACCCCAGACTCATTCCCCCTCCCCTGACTGAACCCCAGACTCATTCCCCCTCCCCTGTCTGAACCCCAGACTCATTCCCCCTCCCCTGACTGAACCCCATACTCATTCCCCCTCCCCTGACTGAACCCCAGACTCATTCCCCCTCTCCTGACTGAACCCCAGACTCATTCCCCCTCCCCTGACTGAACCCCAGACTCATTCCAGGCTGGTCACAGTTGAAACACTTTATCTTATAACGGTGGAAGGGCTCAGCTTTTTCATAAAAGTCGTTGAGGGCGGCACAGTTTAAAAAACAAACTCTCACCAAAAGAGACAAATGTAAAAATCTTCCTGAAATACACCTGACCCCACAAACAACTTTAAACCTGCCAATCCATCTCCAGATCCTGTTAGGTTTTAGAAATTTAAAACAAATCCTTGCTCCTTCGCAGATGAGTTCAGTTGAACAGACTCGGAATGATGTTCAGGAAAGTCGGGACAACCAGAGGGGTCCGCCGCTGCCGATCCAACTTCGCCAATGGGCAGAAAGGAATAAATCAAAAGGTCGGTTTGGAGGGGAACTCAAACCCGGGAACAGACTGGAATTTCCTCCGGGTTCAGAGTGGAATTCCCCCCGGGATCAGATTGCAATTCCCCCCGGGATCAGAGTGTAATTCCCCCCGGGATCAGAGTGTAATTCCCCCCGGGATCAGAGTGGAATTTCCTCCGGGATCAGACTGTAATTCCCCCCGGGATCAGACTGGAATTGCCCCCGGGATCAGACTGTAATTCCCCCCGGGATCAGACTGGAATTGCCCCCGGGTTCAGAGTGGAATTCCCCCCGGGATCAGACTGTAATTCCCCCCGGGATCAGACTGGAATTGCCCCGGGTTCAGATTGCAATTCCCCCCGGGATCAGACTGGAATTCCCCCCGGGATCAGATTGCAATTCCCCCCGGGATCAGACTGTAATTCCCCCCGGGATCAGACTGGAATTGCCCCCTGGATCAGACTGGAATTGCCCCGGGTTCAGACTGGAATTGCCCCCGGGTTCAGATTGCAATTCCCCCCGGGATCAGATTGCAATTCCGCCCGGGATCAGACTGTAATTCCCCCCGGGATCAGACTGGAATTGCCCCCGGGATCAGACTGGAATTGCCCCCGGGTTCAGATTGCAATTCCCCCCGGGATCAGACTGGAATTTCCTCCGGGATCAGACTGGAATTGCCCCCGGGTTCAGATTGCAATCCCCCCCGGGTTCAGTGTGCAGTTTCCTCGGGATCAGGGCGAATTCCCCCCGGGATCAGGGCGAATTCCCCCCGGGATCTGGGTGCCTCCTCTGGTCAGTTTCCCTCGCAGTCCCAGGGCGAATTTGTCACTTTCTCCCGCTCTGATCTGCCCTCGGTACAATCAAAAGTAAAAACTTCGTCTTAATTGTAACAAATTCTGGTCCTGGAGCGAACCCTCCAAATTCCTCAAACTCCCTCCCGAGTGAGCAGCTCAGCCCCACTCCCCAAACCCTTGAACTTCACCTACCTTCAGTTACTAGCCGGCTGGAGATGACTGTCCTGGTTAAATATTGACTTGGGCTATTCTCCTTCCCACTTTAACTGTCTCGCTTGGTGGATCGGAGCCCGAATGCAGTCCCTCCCAGAGTTAGGAGAAGTTTGTTTTTCCTCTCTCTCCGTGCAGGTATGTACCTGGTGATGAGGCACAGCGTCACCCTCTGACTAACTGCAGCATTCCTTACTCACCTGCTGGGGCAGGATGAGAACACACCGCCTCCCTCACCCGGGGCGACAGCCTGAATCAAACCCAGCCACTGAACTTCAGGGAAAGTCAAGGCAGCTTCCGGATAAAGTGCGACCAGCACAGTCCCCTGCAATCCCCACGACATGTCATTCCCACTCCCAGGGCTGCATCATTACAATCCAGGCTGAAACTCCAATGCAGTACTGAGGGAGTACTGCACTGTCGGACCCTTCTCCAGTGGTTGGAAAAGGTTGGCAGTAGAAGAGCAAGAGAGCACCCCCTTACCCACCACCCCCCACCCCCCCAGCCCACCACACAATTCACCGCCTCCCCCCCCCCCCCCCCCCCCATACACTCCCAGCCAAATGTCCTAGTCAATATTAATCCATCAATCAACATCATTACGACAAGAAAAAAGCTAACTAATCATTTATCTCATTGCTTTCAGTGGGATCTTGCTGTGCATAAATTGGAAGTTTGCACTCCAAAAGTAATTTTGCAAGTGTTTGGGGACATTCCTCAGAGATATTTACTATATAAACAAGACTTTTTTCAATATTAGTATAAGCCTATCACAGTTGTACAACACACTGATCTACAGTAGCAATGCAGCTCCAGAAATCCTAAATGATGCAGCGACACTGCTCTATTACTCCCAATCAATGCAGCCATGCAGCTCCAGGAATTCCAAACAATGCAGGCATGCAGCTCCACTAATCCCAACCAATGCAGCATTGAATTCCAGAAATATAGCACACAGGTACACTTTGCAGTGTACTCACTCATACTCACAATATCAGAGTTATGTACCCTGTTACGACTGAGGTGGGAGGAGTGCACTGTCTTTTCTAGTTCAACTACTCCACAGGTCATAACATATACTTAAATGTTTACCGTTACCGTTACAGTCAATCATATACTCTACTCTTTATTCCAGAATAAAATACACCAACCAGGATTCTTATAAAACAAGGCATAACCAGTAATGAAGCAATACATTAACACACAGAGTGAAATATGAAAGTTTCCTTTTTTTACTTAGCCCCTCACACACATACACTGGTTAACTGAAAAATAGAGATTTTCTCTTTAGGGTTCTGTTACAAAAAAAATACAAAAAAGAATACTTTGGCCAAATACTTGCTAATTCTTGAAGAAAAAAGAGGTTATGGAAAGATGTCCATTGTTCCTTTTTGGTTTGGCGCCCCAAATATGCGTAGACGGCTGTCACTGGTATCTCTCTAAAACAGTTCTTTTCAGGTGACATTGAAGATAAGTTTGACAAGCTACCCAGGAGAAATGTGACAACAGGGGTTTCTGGCAGGCTTTTCAGGAGAAAAATCGCATCAGTTTCTCTATTTCTCACACTCGCTTCTCAGAGTTGGAAAAGCTGGCAGGCTTTTCAAAGAGATGGAAAAGGCTGAGCTGGGGTTTTGTCCTTGGCAGGTTGATTTTTTTAAAACTCCTTTCAAAACACTCCACACCCCCAACTGACTGTCCAAAGCAAAACCAAAAACAATATCGCAAGAGTCAAGCCTCCTGACCCTTATAAATCTTGACCTGTCACTTCTCTGTAACATCTTTCCCAGGTCAAAAAGTCCCCTGCTGGGTACTTATCTGAAGACAGGTGACTTCTGGTAAAGGTTGTTTACAAACCAAGTCCAAAAGACCTTCCGATGACCTCTATTTAACAAAAAAACAAAGTCCAGCATCTATGGAATCCTTTTCAGTTTGAAAACCCAAGTCCTCAAAAAAATTTTACAAAAAATGGAAGCACCTTCATAACACGACATGTAGCTCCAATAATGCCAACCAATGCAGCATTGAATTCCAGAAATATAGCACACAGGTACACTTTGCAGTGTACTCACTCATACTCACAATATCAGAGTTATGTACTCTATAACATTCCATCCAAGAGAAACATCTATACTATGGCCTATCATTTTCTCTGCATTAATTTTAACCAAAATGTAGACATGAGTGGTGATAAGTTTATGGTAATCAAAGACAGATATTTGATGAGTGTTGGTCTGTGGTTCTTGTGTCTTTATAAATGGATCAACTAACATGATTAAAGAGGAAGTAAACAGTCAGCATTTTTCTTGTTACTCTATTGTTTCAGCTTGTTGGCCATCGACTTTGTACCAGCTGGCTCCCCAACCACTGGAATCCCTTCCTCACCAATGTCAGTGACTCACCCTGTGTCTCCTCCCCAACATCATGAGCTAGTTCTCCCACAGTGTGTATCTCTATGATGGAGTCTGTTTAAAGCAGAGGTGTAGACAGTTAGCGTTTTGCTAAGTGATCCTGTTCCGAGTTGGCTGGAGGGCAACTAGTTTGTCCTTATTCTGTTGAAACAGTGGATGATTTTGAGTAAATGAGCACACTTACCCATTTGGATACAGCATTGTCATTATATGGTCTATTACTTGATTAAAATCATAGAATATCTCGATGATCATAGAATAGTTACAGTACAGAAGGAGGCCATTCAGCCCATCATGTCCATGCTGGCTCTCTGCAAGAGCAACTCTGCTAGTCCCATTCCCCTTCCCTTTCCCTGTAGCCCAGCAATTTTTTTCTCTTCAGATAATCATCCGATAACCTTTAGAAAGCCACAGTTGAATCTGCCTCCACCACACTCTCAGGCAGTGTATTGCAGATCCAAAATACTTGCCAGATAAAAAAGAAAAGTTCATCTTCATGTCACCATTGCTTCGTCTGCCACTCATCTTAAATTGGTGTTCTCTCATTCTTGACCCTTCTGCCAATGGGGACAGTTTCTCCTGATCTACACTGTTGAGGCCCCTCATGATTTTGACAGCTCTATCAAATCTCCTTTCAACCCTCTCTTCTCCAACCCCAGCTTCTCTAATTTATCCTCGCAACTGAAGTCTGTCATCTCTGGAATCATTCTTGTAAATCTGTTCTGCAACCTCTGTAAAATGTTCACATTATGGCGGCACAGTGGCGCAGTGGTTAGCACCGCAGCCTCACATCTCCAGCAACCCGGGTTCAATTCTGGGTACTGCCTGTGTGGAGTTTGCAAGTTCTCCCTGTGTCTGCGTGGGTTTCCTCCGGGTGCTCCGGTTTCCTCCCACAGCCAAAAGACTTGCAGGTTGATAGGTGAATTGGCCATTATAAATTGCTCCTAGTATAGGTAGGTGGTAGGGGAATATAGGGACAGGTGAGGATGTGGTAGGAATATGGGATTAGTGTAGGATTAGTATAAATGGGTGGTTAATGGTCGGCACAGACTCGGTGGGCCGAAGGGCCTGTATCAGTGCTGTATCTCTAAATCTAAAAAAATCTAAATCCTTCCTAAAGTGTGGTGCTCAGATTTGGACACAATACTCCAGCTGAGGCCGAACCAGAGTTTGATAAAGGTTCACCATAACCTCTTTGCTTTTGTATGCCTGTATTTATAAAGCCCAGGATCCCATATGCCTTTTTAACCACTTTCTCAACCTTTCCTGCCACCATCAATGATTTGTGCACATATACCCCTACATCTCTCTGTTCCTACATCCACTTTAGAACTGTATCCTTTATTTTATATTGCCTTTTCTCATTCTTCCTACCAAAATGTGTTCACCACTATTCTCTGTTTCCTACCACTCAGCCAATTCTGTATCCATGACGCCACTGTCCCTTTTATTCCATTGGCTTCAACTTTGCTGGCACGCCTATTATGTGCCTTTAACAAATCCATGCTGGCTTTCCTTCATTAATCCACTCTTGTCCCAGTGACTGTTAATTTTGTTCCAGGTTATCACTTCTAAAAGCTTTCTCAGCACTGAAGTTAAGCTGAATGGCCTGTGGTTGCCGGCTTTATCTTGACACCCTTTTTGAACAGGGGCGTAATATTTGCAATTCTCCAGTCCTCTGGCACCACCCCCTTATCTAAGGAGGATTGGAAGATTATAGCCAGTGCTTCCATAGTTTCCTCCCTTACTTCCCTCAGCATCCTTGGATGCATCCCATCTGGTCCTGGTGACTTGTCAACTTTAAGTACAGCCAGCCTATCCAATAACCCCTCTTATCAATTTTTAGTCCATCCAGTAATTCAACTACTTCATCTTTCACTATGACTCTGCTATCACCTTTTTCCTTGGTAAAGACAGATTCAAAATACTCATTTACTACCTCGGCCATGCCCTGTGCCTCCATGCATAATACCCCGTTTTGGTCCCTAATCAGACCGCCACTCCTCTGAATACCTTGTTACTTTTGGGGCTGGATTTCACCAGCCCTTTGGAGACAGGCTGGGAGGAAGGAAGCTTTGGAAAATGGCAGTGGCAGGCATTGGGAAGAGAGTCCGATGTCTTCCTGCCACTGTGGGATGTTTCTAATGGTGAGAATGTCAGCAGCGCGGCCACCCGCCTCCAGTCGGCAGGTAACAAATTAAACCAATTAATTGCCAAACTGAGGGCCACGTCCTGTCCTCACTGAGATTTTAGCGGCGTGGGAGGGGCCAACGCCACATGGGGACACTGCTAGGTAAACCTGGCAACCTCCCAGCAAGTTCCCAGGGGGGGCCCTCCTTTATGGCCTCTCCATGTCTCATGGAGGGGCTGCCGGTGGCAATGGCCACCCCTGTGGTTACCTCTGCTAGAGGGTGCTCTCTCCCGATCACCGGGGCCTGCTTGCCTCAGCACGGAGGCACCCTCACTCTTCCTGCAACCTCAGGAGCAGCCACTTCTATTGGTGGTGCTGCTGAGCTGCCGGCCCTCAATTGGATAGCAATCCCGCCGGTGGTCTCCTAATTGGCCACCACTGGTAAAATGCTGCCCAGGGTCCCGCCGGCTGCCCATGTGGGTTGGGTCCCGCTTTTGGTCCTAGCGAAAGGACATCCTTCCCTTGGAGAAAATTCAGGCCCTGAATTCTCTTTACGTTAGCTGTCAGACTCTTCTCAGACACCCTCTTTACCTCTTTTATTTCTTTTTTCACTTCCCTCCTGAACTTTCTATATTCAGCCTGGTTCTCACTTGTATTATCAATCTGACATCTGTCACACACACCATTTTTCTGCTTCATCTTACTCTCTATCTCTTTCGTCATCCAGGGAGCTCTAGCCTTGGTTGCCCTGCCATTCCCTTTTGTGGGAATGTACCTCGACTGTACCTGAACCATCTCCTCTTTAAAGTCTGTTACAATTTTGCCTGACAATCTTTGATTCCAATTTACCTGGGACAGATCTGTTCTCATCCCATGAAAAGGCCCTCCTCCAATTAAGTCTTTTTACTCCAGAAAAATTAGCTTAAGGACAGAAAACAGTGAGTTGCAGTGGTGTGGCAGACAATGAGGATGATACCAATGGACTGCAACAAGACATAGATAGGCTCTCAGAATGGGCAGACAAGTGGCAGATGGAATTTAATACAGAGAAATGTGAGGTGATGCAATCTGGCAAAAAGGATAGGGAGAGGCAATATAGACGAAATGGTACAGTTCTAAAGAGTGTACAAGGACAGAGGGACCTGGGGGTTCATGTGCATAGAACTTTGAAGGTGGCAAGACATATTGAGAAAGTAGTTAGCAAAGCATATGGGACCTTGGGCTTCACAAATAGAGGTATTGAGCACAAAAGAAAGGAAGTTATGCTGAACCTTTATAAAGCTCTGGTTAGGTCACAACTAGAGTATTGTGCCCAGTTCCAGTCACCACACTTTAGGAAGGATATAAGGGTGCCTGAGAGGGTGTAGAGGAAATTTACCAAAATGGTTCCAGGGTTGAGGGATTTTAGCTACAAGGTTAGATTGGAGAGACTGGGGTTGTTCTCCTTGGAGCAAAGATGATTGAAGGGAGATTTGATAGAGGTGTACAAGATTATGACAGGTTTGGATAGGGTAGGCAAAGAAAAGCTGTTCTCATTAGCTGATGGTACAAGGACTCAGGGACACAGATTTAAGTTTTTGGGCAGCAGATCAGGACCTGTTGCCTACGAGGGTGGTGGAAGTGGAGACAATGAATGATTTCAAAAGGAAATTGGATGGGCACTTGAGAGTAATACACTTACAGGGCTACAGGGATAAAACAGGGAAATGGGACTGATTGGATTACTCTACAGAGAGATGGCATGGACTCGATGGGACAAATGGCCTCCTTCTGTACCATTATGATTCTATGGCTCTATTGTTCCTTGCCCTTTGCCATAAATAACCTAAACCTTATGATACTATTATCACTGCCCCTTGATCCACTTGACTTACTTCATTCCCCAGAACCAGATCCAGCAATGCCTCCTTTCTCATTGGGTCTGAGGATGTGGAGACCAAAACTGTGCACAGTACTCCAAGTGTGGTCTCATCAAAGCCTTGTACAATGGTAGCAAGACTTCTTTATTCTAGTACTCCAAACCCCTTGCAATAAAGGCCAACATGCCATTTGCCTTCCTAATTGCTTGCTGTACCTGCACCCTAACTTTCTGTGTTCTTTGTATGAGTACACCCAAGTCCCTCTGAACATCAACATTTACAAGTTTCACGCCTTTTAAAAAATATTCTGCTTTTCTATTCTTATGACCAAAGTGAATAACCTCACACTCCCCAACATTATACTCCATCTGCCACCTTGTTGCCAACTCACTTAACCTGTCTATATCTCTTTGCAGCCTCACTGTGTCATCCTCGCAGTTTGCATTCCCACCTAGCTCTGTATCGTCAGCAAACTTAGATACATTTGCCTCTGCCTCATCGTCTAAGTTATTAAATAGATTGTAAATAGCTGAGGCCCCAGCACTAATCCTTGCAGCACTCTACTCGTTACAGCCTGCCAACTTGAAAATTTCCCATTTATCCCTACTCTTTGCTTCCTGTCCGTTAACCGATCCTCTATCCTTGCTAATATATTACCCATACCAACTCCATGAACCCTTATCTTGTATATTAACCTTTTGTGTGGCACCTTATTGATGCCTTTTGGAAACCTGAGTATGCTACATCTACTGGTTCCCATTTATCTACCCTACTTGTTACATCCTCAAAATACTCTAATAAATTTGTCAAACATAATTTCCCTTTCATAAAGCCATGTTGACATTGTCTGATCATACTACAAATTTCTAAGTGCATTGTTAAGACTTCCTTAATAATAGATTCCAGTACGTTCCTGATGACTGATGTCACGCTAACTGGCCTGTAATTCCCTGTTTTCTCTCTCCCTCTTTATTGAATAATCGTGTTACATTTGCTAACTTCCAATCTGCAGGGAATGTTCTTGAATCTAGGGGATTTTGGAAAATCATATCCAGCGCATCCACTATCACTGTAGCTAACTCTTTTAGAGCCTGAGGATGTAGGCCATAAGGTCCTGGGGATTTTTCTCCAATACTTTTTCTCTTCTGATATCAATTACCTTAATTTTTTCACTCTTATTAGCCCCTAGGTTACCCTCTATTTCTGGTATATAACTTGTGTCTTCTACTGCAAAGACAGATGCAAAACATTTATTCAATATTTCCGCTATTTCCTTGTTTTCCATGATGATTTCTCCTGTATCTGCTTCTAAGGGACCAACATTTACTTTAGCTACTCTCCTCCTTTCTATATACTTGAAAGAGCTCTTACAATCTATTTTTTTATATCTCTGGCTGGTTTGCTCTCATATTTTACTTTTTCCCTTTCATCAAATTTTTGGTGGCCCTTTGCTGGTTTCTAAAACACTCCCAATCCTCAGACTTACGACAATTCTTTGCAACATTATAAGCATATTCTTTTAATTTAATACTTTTTAGAATTAGAATTAGAACATTACAGCGCAGTACAGGCCCTTCGGCCCTCGATGTTGTGCCGACCTGTGAAACCATCTGACCAACACTATTCTTAACTTCCTTAGTAAGCCAGAGATGGATGTTTCTTGCTGAGTTTCTCTTTCTGAGTTTCTCTTTTCTAATGGAATGTATGTTTGTTGAACATTTTGAATTGTTTCTTTAAATGTTTCCCACTCTTAATTTACTACCATACCTTTTATCTATTTACCCAATCAACCTTAGCCAGCTCTCCCCCCATTCCTAAGCAATTGGCTTCGTTTAACTTTAAGATTTGTGTCTGGGACTGGAGGATGTCACTTTCAAGCTTAATATGGAATTCAATTGTATTATGATCACTTTCCCAGCAGATATTTTTTTTTTTAGAGATACAGCACTGAAACAGGCCCTTCGGCCCACCGAGTCTGTGCCGACCATCAACCACCCATTTATACTAATCCTACACTAATCCCATATTCCTACCACATCCCCACCTGTCCCTATATTTCCCTACCACCTACCTATACTAGGGGCAATTTATAATGGCCAATTAACCTATCACCCTGCAAGTCTTTGGCATGTGGGAGGAAACCGGAGCACCCGGAGGAAACCCACGCAGACACAGGGAGAACTTGCAAACTCCACACAGGCAGGACCCAGAATTGAACCCGGGTCGCTGGAGCTGTGAGGCTGCGGTGCTAACCACTGCGCCACTGTGAGTTTACTAATTAACCCTGCCTCATTGCAGAATACTAAATCTAAAATAGCTTTATCCCTTGTTGGTTCCACAATGTATTGTTCCAGGAAACTGTCACGAAAGCATTGTACAAATTAGACCTAATTTAGACCTTATTGCACTCCTTCTTTGTCTGACCCCACCCTATAATGCCTTACTATTTCTTACTGTAGTGCTACCTGCCTCTCGCACTTCTTTGTGCACCTTGTTTCTCCTTTCTAATGCTATTTCTTGGTGCCCATCCCCCTGCCAAGTTAATTTAAACCCTCCCCAACAGCTCTAGCAAACCGTCACTGAGGACATTGAAATAAAAACAAGAAATGCTGGAATCACTCAACAGGTCTGGCAGCATCTGTGGAAAGAGAAGCAAAGTTAACGTTTCGGGTCAGTGACCCTTCATCGGAAGGGTCATTGATCCTGATCCTGTACTTAAACTCAGAAAATTGGAACTTTTATCGTGATGAATATTTTATTCTATTTCACCTTGCACCAGAAAATGAAATATTGGTGCAGTGAGGAGGCTCTTCCTAATTCAGACTGATGCACATTAATGGGCCAGTGTAGAGGCAGCTTTTTACTCTGCATCTAACCCATTTTTTCATCTAACCATGCTGTACCTGCCCTGGGAGTGTTTGATGGGGACAGTGTAGAGGGAAAACCTGTATCTAACCTGTGCTTTATCTACCCTGAGAATATTTGATGGGAGTTTTACTCTGCATTAAACCTGTTAGCTGTTTGATTCACACACACGGGGGTGGGGAGGGAGTGGGGTGGGGGGTGGTGGCTGGATTTTCAATATGATCTGGTGGTGAGTACGGGTGTGGGCACAGATTGAATATCACGTTCCTGGAAAGCGTCTCAAGATCCCAATGCCTCCGGAATGCAAAGTGATTTTGAAAGGGACACTGGGAAGAAGGGGAAAGAGAAACTTCCACGTCTCCTATTAATTGGTTGTTAACCTTGTTGAGGAGCTCATTGACAGGCTTGGCAGGAGCAGTTTGTGATATTCAATAGGACAAGGGGAAAGGGCAATGTCTGGAAAATGGCATTTGGAAAGGCTGTTTAACATATTGTAGAAGTGCAGAATAAAGCTCAATGTTCAAACAGTGCCACAGAGTAGCCATTGCTGGAGCTGGAAGACTTGCATTTGTCAGTGGTGAGTGGTAGGAATCTGGAGAGGGACGTGAGATCGCTGGCATCACTTGGGCAGCTGGGGTTGGCAGGGGAGGCTCTGGTGAACAAAGGAACCCCAGCTGAAGGAACTGAGATGGGAACAGGCTACTCTTGCATTGGACAGATGAGCTTCAGCAGATGCAACCTCCTGGATAGGAGAAGGCCAGAGGAGCAAAGCAGGAGCAACCCGAAACATCAGGTCTACTGCCCATGAGACAACTACCTTCAAATGACAGAGTGGCAGTGCCATTAGAGGCTGCACCAATCCAGAAAGATGATTCCCTACACTTCTGCTCTGATCGTGGTCCCCATGGCAGTCCCTTACCTACAGATGTCAAGATCACCATAGGGTTGAAGTTTGACGCAACCGCGTCGTTCCAGGGATCAGATGCAGATCTGGGTGGCATCTCGCAATCAGCAGCTCATCACACTATCAGGCAGGTCACGGATACCATATTCAAGAGGCCAGGGGATGACATCCACTATGACACAGACGGGCCTATTTAAACAAAGAAGGTTTTGGGCCTTGCTGGTCGAAGAGCTAAAGTGGGAATTGGGCAAGAATGTCCTCCATGCCCTTCACCCCAAGATAGTGCTATCAAATAACCGGGTTGATCTCGGCCTCCCATCTCCCCATTGCCCACAGACTGGTATGTCGGCACCCTGGCAATATCCAGCGCTGCCTTCTTCATTTACGTAAGACTGTGCAGGTCAGGCACACCATCACCCATTCTGGCCATTCTGCAGGCATTGTGGGCTCGCTTTTCCTGCAGGATGAGGAGAGAAAGATTCATGAGCAGGATGCCCTCCTTCGCCTATTCCAGCATGACATTCACATGAACTGGCATGCTCCTCAGCGATGCCCCCTTCTGAATATTGCTACATGTGTGAGGTTGGCTGCTATCTCAGTGATAGAACTGGCCACTTGATCTGACAATGTTAGGGAGACCTATGGATATTCAGTCCGCCTGCATTCTGCTGCATACAGAGCTGGTCACCTGGCATCCAGCTGCCGCTTGTCACTCATTTTCCAGACCTTATGATGGCGTTGAATCTCTTCCGGCATTGGACCCATGTCGTTCGGGTCATTCGCCTGCCACCAACCTCACTTGCCACATTCATCCATGCCTATATTTGTTTCCTTTGGTGATTTCTTCCCCATGATGGTGGGAAGAAGACGTTTCTCCTCTCACTGTCAGCCTCCGTTAATGCCTTGAGGGAGGCGTCTGAGAATCATGGGGAGGTTGGTGAACGCCTGCCTGTTCTATTGCTTCTCCTAGAAGTTCCCTGCTGCTCCACTTCTTCTGTGAGTGGCAAGTCCAGCAATGGCTAATGCTCGCCCTTTCAAAGGGCCCTCCTTCACCAAGTCCCGCCTCCATGCCAGTCCCAATGCTGCTAATTAGATGCCCATTCTTGCGCCCTGGCCAATTAGGTCCTTTGCATTTGAAAATAGCGTTGTGTCAGCAACACTGCCGCGGAGTGGGGGTGAGAACCAGAAATGATCGGGCTCCCAACCGCAGAACGAAATTTCAGGCCCAGAACTCTGAAATAGAACAAAAACAGAAAATTCTGGAAATACTCAGCAGGTCAGGTAGCATCTGTGCGAAGTTAACATTTGACCTCTCCACAGATGCTGCCTGGCCTGCTGAGTATTTCCACCATTTTCTGTTTTTGTTTCAGATTTCCAGCATCTGCAGTATTTTGCTTTTGTGTTAGTCTCAGATGGAAGTTGTTCCACCCCAGCATTAAAATTCCTGACGTTGATCAGTATAAAAATTAATTCATAAGAAATAGGAGCAGGAGTAGACAATACGGCACATTGAAGGTGTGTGTGTGTGGTGGGTGTGTATGGTGTGCGTGTGTGTGTGTGGTGGGTGTGTGGTGTGTGTGTGTGTGTGTGGTGGGTGTGTGTGTGTGTGTGTGTGTGTGGTGGGTGTGTAATGTGTGTGTGTGTGTGGTTTATGTGTGTGTGTGTGGTGGGTGTGTATGGTGTGTGTGTGGTGGGTGTGGTGGGTGTGTGTGTATGTGGTGGGTGTGTGTGGTGGGTGTGTGTGTGTGTGGTGGGTGTGTAATGTGTGTGTGGTGGGTGTGTAATGTGTGTGTGGTGGGTGTGTGTGTGGAGGGTGTGTATGGTGTGTGTGTGTGTGTGGTGGGTGTGTGTGTGTGTTGTGGGTGTGTGTGTGTGTGTGTGTTGTAGGTGTGTGTATGTGTGGTGGGTGTGTATGGTGTGTGTGTGTGGGTTTATGTGTGTGTGTGTGTGGTGGGTGTGTATGGTGTGTATGGTGTGTGTGTGTGTGTGTGGGTGTGTGTGTGGTGGGTGGGTGTGTGTGTGTGGTGGGTGGGTGTGTGTGTGTGGTGGGTGGGTGTGTGTGTGTGTTGTGGGTGTGTGTATGTGTGGTGGGTGTGTATGGTGTGTGTGGGTTTATGTGTGTGTGTGTGTGGTGGGTGTGTATGGTGTGTGTGGGTGTGTGTGTGGTGGGTGGGTGTGTGTGGTGGGTGGGTGTGTGTGTTGTGGGTGTGTGTGTGTGTTGTGGGTGTGTGTATGTGTGGTGGGTGTGTATGGTGTGTGTGTGTATGTGTGTGGTGGGTGTGTATGGTGTGTGTGTGTGGGTTTATGTGTGTGTGTGTGATGGGTGTGTATGGTGTGTGTGTGCGGTGGGTGTGTATGGTGTGTATGGTGTGTGTGTGTGTGGGATTATGTGTGTGTGTGTGTGTGGTGGGTGTGTATGTGTGGGTTTATGTGTGTGTGTGGGTTTATGTGTGTGTGTGTGTTTGTGTGTGTGTTTATGTGTGTGTGTATGTGTGTGTGGGTGTGTGTGTGGTGGGTGTGTATGGTGTGTGTGTGTGTATGTGTGTGTGTGTGGGTGTATGGGTGTAAATATTGGGTGACGACAGGATCAGATGAGGTTGTGATTCTTCTCCTATGGTTGAACACCTTTAGCGTAAAGACTCATCCGTGAGGAATTGGCCTTTGGATGAGCTATGGAAAGGCTCCCTGTGCCTCTGATAATGAACCTCATGTAACTATCAATGTTTCAACAACTACAATAATTTGCATTCATATAGCACCTTTAACGTCATAAAAGGTTCTCCACAGCAGCATTATCAAACAGAATTTGAAACCAAGCCAAGAAGGGAGATACTAGGACAAGTGATCATAAACCTGTTCAAAGAGGCAAAGAAAGCGCTTTAAACAAGAAGTGAGCAGCAGAGAGGTGGAGAGGTTTAGGGAGGGAACTGTGGAGCTTAGGGCCTAGGCAGCTGAAGGCAGGGCCGCCAATGGTGGAGTGATTAAAATCAGGATGCTCATGAGGCTAGAATTGGAGCACAGACTTCACAGAAAGTTGTATAGTGTTTGATTGATCTGGGTTTGATTGTATTAGTCTGTTCAGTGCTCACTGTGCTTGATTGCTCAAGCCTATGGCTGGAGATGAAGAGTTTGAAACTGAAACTAAAAGAGACAGAGCTAGAATGTTCTATTAAACAGGGACTATTCTGAGAAAGCATTATACTGAAATATTGTAAGTGGCGAAATATTTTAAAGTGCTATAAATAAACTAATTGGTGATTTAATACAAGTGTGATATCTGCATTGCTCTGAGATAAATCAGATATATATATATAATATATCCAGCAACGCAGCATAAATATAACAAAAATGTAGCTACAAGGCTGATTCAGCAAAATTTAATGCTATCAGCTCCAGAACCATTTTTTTCAACACAGGAAAATCCTCCCTTGTGCTGGGAGTGATGGATTTCAGGGTTCAAGACCTACTTGCTCGCTACGTGGATGGACAGCCCAGATATAGCAGCGATCTATAAGAAATAAAGCGATACTTATACATTGTCGCAGAACAGAAGGCCAGCGGATATTTGAGCAGCTCACAGAAGATCCATCCATGTTTGATACGGCAGTAAGTGTTCTCGAAAACTACTTTGGGCCAAAGAAAAGTGTGATGATAGAGCGATACACATTCCGCCAGAGATCCCGGGGAAATGGTGAGCCCATTAAACAATATGTGACAGCATTACAGCAATTGGCATCTACATGTAAATTTGTCACATTAACCAATGAACTAATTTGTGACCAATTAATTGAAAAGACTTCAATTCAAAGAATTAGGGAACGTCTTCTCATGGAGGATGATGGTTTAACCTTGGAAAAAACCATAACCTTGGCAGTCCAGATCGAATCTGCCATGTTAGATTCAAAGAGGCTACGCACACATGCATCCTTGGACTAAGGGTTGCAGACACAGCTTGTCCAACCAGCCTCAGTGCAAGGATTATGGACAAGAAGACCTCAGCAACCTCATCTAAAAGTGCCCCATCACGGCCAGTTACCTTCAAAATTGGGCCCAAATTGTGGAAATGCTCATTGAGTCACAATGCCAGGTCCAGCTTGAGGAAAAAAAGTGTAACTCATGTTTAAAGTGGAACCGTTTTGCAAAGATGTGCAGGTTGTCGAAGAAAAATACTTCATTGGTTCAACATGTGGGGGAGTCTCTTCCTGAGAGTGAGGTACAACATTTATTTACCATCACAAAAAGTAAAGCACCAGGTCACTTTAAAGAGAGCTCAGTCGAGATTGCAGTCATTTCAGTGTCACTTTTTATCAATATTGGCACAAAAGTAACTATTTTGAGTGACAAACTCTACATCGGTATTTTTTGCAATTCTCTCTCACTCCTGCGACATACACTCTTCAAGCTTATGACGACACTATCATTCCAGTTTCGGGGATGATCACAGTTCCAATATGTTACAGAAATTACACCCTAGACAGGTTCACATTCTATGTAGCTGAAGGCCGAAGCCTTATTGGGGTAAACCTTTTCAATAGGCTCGGATTCAAACACGCTGAACCCATTGGAACACACATTAATGGGATTGATGATGCAGATTATACACACCAGTATCTTTCCTTATTTACTGGATTTGGGGAGATCAAGGGGTACTGTCATGCGTGTTGACACATCAATTCAACCAGTTTCACAAAATTTGAGATGGCTGCCATTTGCAATCGGTACTGAAGTGTCATCGGAGCAGAAATGACTAGAAGCAGATGGTATCATTGAGTGAATTGACTCATCGCCATGGATCTAGTCATTGCACGATGAAAGAATGGAGAACTTAGACTATGCATTGACCTAAAGGCAGATAACCAGACAAGTATCCACTTCCAACAATTCAAGAACTGTCAGCATCATTTCATGACTCCACAGTCTTCACAAAGCTTGATATATGAGAGTTATCTTCAGATACCTCTAGCAGGACAAAACCGATATCTTACAGCCTTTGTTACCCATGAAGGTGTGTTTCAGTACCACAGATGCCCTGTGGACTAAGTTCAGCACCAGGCGCATTCCAGAAGATCGTTTCTTCAGTCTTGTCGGATTTGAGGGAACGCTTAACCTACTTGATGACGTTGGTGTTCACGGAACGAACAAAGCTAGCTCCAGCGACCCGGGTTCGATTCTGGGTACTGCCTGTGCAGAGTTTGCAAGTTCTCCCTGTGACTGCGTGGGTTTCTGCCGGGTGCTCCGGTTTCCTCCCACAGCCAAAGACTTGCAGGTTGATAGGTAAATTGGCCATTGTAAATTGCCCCTAGTGTAGGTAGGTGGTAGGGGAATTGAGGGGATGTGGTAGGAATATGGGATTAATGTAGGATTAGTTTTAATGGGTGGTTGATGGTCGGCACAGACTCGGTGGGCCGAAGGGCCTGTTTCAGGGCTGTGTCTCTAAATATAAAATATAAAAATATAACAATTATCAGCAGTGATCACTCAACTTGCAAAATACAATTTGATGCTCAATAAGGACAAATGCACATTTGCAGCACCCGAGATTGACTTTCTAGGTTACAGAGTGACAACAGCTGGAGTGAAGCCTACAGACTCTCTGACCGGAAAGACAGCAGTTGAACTTATGATAGGTTGTAACTTTCATATGCCACTGACTACTCTTAAGCCATCACTACCAGATAACGAGGATGTCAGAGTGAAAACAGATGAAACAAAGTGGCAAGGTAAAACAAAAGCATACTTTGACAAACGTACAGGTGCAAGGGAACCACAATTTAAAGTTGGAGATTGGTTTTGAATCAAACGGCCAAATCATGACCACAAACTTGCTTCATCAGTATCAGGCCCAAAGCAGATTAAAAAGTGCTAGGTACCAATGCTTATCTGCTGGATGACAGCACCAAGTGGAATGCGAGACATTTGATAGGGAGCAGAGCAGGATATTTTGAGGATGGTTGTTATGAGGATACATTTCCTTTTCCTACGAGTGATATTGATAATCTGCCTCATCAAGCTGATCAAACAGATCCACAACTTCAAAATCATAAATCTAATTATAGACCTAAGAGACCTTCCTATCTCAATGACGATTTCTAATTAAAAATAATGTCTTTAGTCAAAAGGGGGAAAATGTACTGTTGGATTGATCTAGGTTTGATTGTATTAGTCTGTTCAGTGTTCACTGTGCTTGATTGCTCAAGCCTACAGCTGGAGCTTAAGAGTTTGAAACTGAAACTAAAAGAGACAGAGCTGGAATGTTCTACTAAACAGGGACTGTTCTGAGAAAACATTACACTGAGATCTTGTAAGTGCTGAGATATTTAAAAGTGCTGTAAATAAACTAGTTGGTGATTTAATACAAGTGTCATATCTGCATTACTCTGAGATAAATCATATATATATATAATATATCCAGCAACACGGATTAAACATAACAGATTGTAGGGCTGTAGGAAGTAACAGAGATAGGGAGGGGTTCAAACAAGGATAAGAATTTTAAAACAAAGGCTTTGCCAGCCCAGGAGCCAAGGTAGGTCAGTGAAAACAGGGGTGATGAGTGAATGGGACTTAATGTGAGTTTGGATACAGGCAGTAGAGTTTGGATGAATTCAAGTTTATGGAGGGTGGAAGATGGAAGACTGGTCAGGAGAGCATTGGAATAGTTAAGACTAGAGATAACAAAGGCATGGATGAGGGATTCAGCAGCAGATGAGCTGAGGGAGAAGACAATTGGTTTGATCTTTCCAATATTTAGTTGGAGGAAATTTCTTCTCATTCAGTACTGGATGTTGGACAAGCCATCTCTGTATCACCCCTTGTCTTTCAGTCAGACTGTGTGGAATTACTCCTAAGCGTTGGTTCATATTATCTGAGTCTGATGTCATGCAAGGTCCCCACCTGCCAAGAATGAGGCACATCAATTTTGTCATAAACATTGATTTTTAACTGTTGTTGGAGCCAGGAAACGACTTGTTAAACAGATTAGCCGTGGCTGAAAAAAAATTTACATACTAACAGACATCGAAGGTAAGGAAGCGCATTCCAGGGCCTGCTAAGGTGGATATAATCCACAAGGGCCAGGACTGGTTAGACCAGTGGGTCATATGACTTCCTGCCTGTTCCAGGGTTTTCTTTTGAACTAGCCACAGAGAGTTTGAATTCAGAAAAGACTGTTTGCTCCTGGACTGAGAGGATTTCTCCTGTCTGCTCCCATCTCTTTCTCACAAGCCTCTGGAGACACATAAACCCCAAGAGAGAAAAGTCTCCTACAGCGAATAAGGTTTAAGAAGAATACTGGGCCCCAACGAAAAGCAAGATCTACCTACAATCAAGGACTCTACAGTGAGCTCGAAGAACCGTAACAAAAACTCTTCAAATATTGCCTCAAATATTTCCACTTTATTTTCCTTCCGCTCTTTTCTGTCTCTATTTGCATGTGTGTATCGAATATGCATGCTAGTGTGGATGTGTCGTGTATTCGTAGGCATCAACCGAATTAGAGTTTAAGTTCAAGTTTAATACATTTCAGGATTTCTTCCTTAAACCTAAGAAAGCCTGCTTGTGCTGGTTTCTTTGCCTTATAATTGGAAAGCAATGATCAAGGATTCACCAAGGGGGAGCTAAAAACAGTGTGTTTAAAATTAAACCCTGTAACGGTAAGACCAGGTGAAGGCTGAGAGGGACCCCTAGACACCTTCATCACCAGGTCGTAACACCGAGGTTGTGGAAGTTTCTTTTTGTGTGTTTTATGGTTTTTATTTTTGCTTTACTTTTTGATTTTCTGTACATTTTCATATAAGGAGGCCATTGGGCCCATTAAGCCTGTGCTGGTTCTTTGAAAGAACTATTCGATTAGTCCAACTCCCTGCCTCTTTCCCCATAACCCTGCAAATGTTTCCTTTTCAAGTATTTATCCAATTCCCTTTTGAAAGTTACTATTGAATCTGCTTCCACCTCAGGCTGTGTATTCTAGGTCATAACAACTCACTGCATAAAATAAATTCTGCTCATCTCCCCTCATGTTTTTTTGCCAGTTACCTGAGTCTGTGTCCTCTGGTTGCCAACCTTCCTGCCAGTGGAAACACCTTCTCCTTATTTACTCTATCAAAACCCTTCATAATTTTAAACATCTCTATTAACCCTTCCCTTAACCTGCTCTGCTCCAAGGACAGCAATCCCACCTTCTCCAATCTCTCCACATAACTGAAGTCCCTCATCCCTGGTACTTTTTCTGTTCATTGATGGGATGCGGGCATTGCTGGGAAGGCCAGCATTTATTGCCCATCCTTAATTGCCCTTGAGAAGGTGGTGGTGAGCTTCCTTCTTGAACCGCTGCAGTTCATGTGGGAGAGGTATACCCACAGTGCTGTTAGGGAGGGAGTTCCAGGATTTTGACCCAGTGACAATGAAGGAATGGAGGTGTATTTCCAAGTCAGGATGGTATGTGACTTGGAGCGGAACTTGCAGGTGGTGGTGTTGCCATGCATCTGCTGTCCTTGTCTTTCTAGGTATTAGAGGTTGCGGTTTGGAAGGAGACTTGGTAAGTTGCTGCTATGCATCTTGTAGATGGTATGCACTGCAGCCACTGTGTGTCGGTGGTGAAGGGAGTGAATATTGAAGGTGGTGGATGGGGTGTCAATCAAGCGGGCTGCTTGTCCTGGATGGTGTCAAGCTTCTCAAGTGTTGTTGGAGCTGAACTCATCCAGGCAAGTGGAAAGTATTCCATCACACTCCTGTGCCTTGTAGATGGTGGACAGGTTTTGGGGAGTCAGGAGGTGATTTACTTGCTGCAGGATTCCCAACCTCTGACCTGCTCCTGTAACCACAGTATTTATATGGCTGGTCCAGTTCAGTATCTGGTCCATGGTAACCCTCCAGGATGTTGATGATGGAGATTCAGCAATAGTAATGCCATTGAATGACAAGGGGAGATGGTTAGATTCACTCTTGTTGGAAACGGTCATTGCCTGGCACTTGTGTGGCACAAATGTTACTTGCCACTTATCAGCCCAAGCCTGAATGTTGTCCAGGTCTTGCTGCATGCAGGCATGGACTTCTTCCTTTTCTAAGGCGTCGTGAATGAATACTGAATACTGTGCAATCATCAGCGAACATCCCTACTTCTGACCTTATGATAGAGGGAACGTCATTCGATGAAGCAGCTGAAGATCATTGGAACCCTTGATAGTGATGTCCTGGGGCTGAGATGATTGGCCTCTAATAACCACAACCATCTTCCTTTGTGCTAGGTGTGACTCCAGCCAGTCCAGAGTCTTCCACCTGATTCCAGTTTCTTTGATCAACACTACCACTCCCCCTTATTTTATTCCCTCCCTATTCCTCCAGCATACATTGCAGCCAGGAATGTTATGTTTCTATTCCTGCCCTTCTCTGAGCCAACTGACCATAATATAATCCCACCACCTGGCAATTTGTTTGTAGTTTACACAATCTTGTCATACTCCATGCATTTAAGCACATTCCTTCCAGCCATCCCCCTGCCAAATTAGTTTAAACCCTCCTCCACAGAATTAGTTAATATTCCTGCGAGGCCGTTGGTCCCAGCCCTGTTCGGGTGCAACCTATCCATCTTGTACAGGACCCGCCTGCCCCAGAACTGGTTCCAATGCCCCAGGAATCTGAAGCCCTCCCTCTTATACCATTTCTCCAGCCATGTGTTATCCTGCTTTATCCTGCTCTTTCTATACTCACCAGCATGTGGCACTGGGTGTAATCCAGAGATACCATCTTTGATATCCTGCTCTTTATCCTCCTCTCTAGCTCCTGGAACTCTATCTGTAGGATCCCAACCCTTTTCTTTCCTATGTCATTTATTCCAGCTTAGGCCATGACTTCTGGTTGTTCCCCTTTCTCCTGCAGTATGTTCCTGCACCAATTCAGTAATGTCCTTTACCTTGGTGCTAGGGAGGCAACACATCATGTGGATTCAAGTCAGCAGTTGCAGAAACACCTGTCTAACCTCCTGACTATCAAATCCCTTATGACCACTGCACTTCTAAACTTTACTGTGCCTCCCTGTGCAGTCCTTTACTCCATTGGTGCCATGGATATGCTTTGGACTGCATCCTCCTAAGGTGTCGTCACCCTCAACAGTATTCAGCAATGTGCCATACCACTGGAGGATTCCTGCACTGCTTCCCCCTTCCTCCTATCCTTCCAGATAGCCCACCCACTTACTGTCCTCCTAGACTCTTTGTGGCTGTGGGGTGATCACCTCCTGGAACGTGAGATTTCAGCCCCTCGAGATTAGAAACTCTGAACTTGTGCTCAAACAGACAGAAGCACTGCCTGTCTTGTGGCTATCCAAGGTAACAAAGTGTCCTGGAGTTCCCACATGGCACAGGATTTGCAGGCAATGGGTCTCATTTTTCAGCCATTTTATGGAAATTAACTGTTTATTTACTTAAATTTCTCTATTTCGAAAGCTTCACTCTCTCCGTCCTTCTCTTTTGCTGTTGCCCTTAGATTTTAATCACTTACACCTCCTTCCCCCTCTGCACTTAATTTCTACTCTCACCAAATTTCCATTTGAAAATCTTTACTCTGCAATTCACTCCATTTAGATATTCACTCTCTCTGTGTTCAAGCCACCATAATTAGAAACACAAGAAAGGATCGAAATGAAAAAAGGCCATTCAGCCCATCAATGCCACTCCTTCCACAGCCCATGTAGGATCATTGACTCTCCCCACTCATTTAATCTCCTTCCACAGCTCTGGTACACTCTATCCAATCATGAACTCTACCCACCCATTTAGTCCCATTCGGGGAATATCAGGCCTGTGACAGCAGAGCCACAGTTTAACACATTAGTTCACACAAAGCCACTGCCTAGTGCTGGCCAGGCTTGTTATTACTCACTGAATTGAATCATCTATTTCCATGACAATGGATTCTCTGTCAGTCTTTATGAAAGACTTCAAAGCCTTTGTGGTGTTGTTTCGGGAATTCAATGTTCATGAGCCCTGCATTCTTTAACTGCCCCCTCAGGTCTCCATCATTACACACATCAGTACCAGTGATTGTTTGGAGGAAGACATGTTCACAGCCAGAAGCGAAGTGTTTATTTGAAATATTGTCAGGATTTCGAAGGATATTTATCAGAATATTGACGCAGAAATTTTATACTTTAACTATCCATTCAGCGTCATTCTAAGAACTTGCATTTATATAGCACCATTCCTGAGCTCAGGACATCTCAATGCAGTTTACAGCCAATTAAGTAGTTTTGAAGTAAAAGCAAAATACTGCAGATGCTGGAAATCTGAAATAAAACCAAAAAAGTGCCGGAAATACTCAGCAGGTCTGGCAGCATCTGTGGAGAGAGAAGCAAAGTTAACATTTCAGGTGGCGCAGTGGTTAGCACCGCAGCCTCACAGCTCCAGCGACCTGGGTTTGATTCTGGGTACTGCCTGTGCGGAGTTTGCAAGTTCTCCCTGTGACCGCGTGGGTTTTCGCCGGGTGCTGCAGTTTCCTCCCACAGCCAAAGACTTGCAGGTTGATAGGTAAATTGGCCATTGTAAATTGCCCCTAGTATAGGTAGGTGGTAGGGGAAGTGGGGATGTGGTAGGAATAGGGGATTAATGTAGGATTAGTATAAATGGGTGGTTGATGGTCAGCACAGACTTGGTGGGCCGAAGGGCCTGTTTTGTGCTGTATCTATAAATAAAATGAATAAATAAAAGTTAATCTGCTTCTCTCTCCACAGATGCTGCCAGACCTGCTGAGTATTTCCAGCACTTTTTTGGTTTTAAGTAGCTTTGAAGCATAATCATTGTTATTATATAGGAAATTAAGAAGCCAATCTATGCACAGCAAGATCCCACAAACAGCAATGAAATAAATGCTGGCCGAGCTAGCAATGCCCATATCCCACAAACAAATAAAAACATTGTTTTAGGTATTGGTTGAGGGATAAATATTGACCGGAACGTCAACAGAACTCCCCTGCTCTTCTTTGAATAGTCCACCTGAAAAAGCATATGAGGCCTCAGTTTAACTGAAAGATGGCATCTCTGATAGCACAGTACTCCTTCAGTACTGCATTGAAGTGTCAGCCAGGATTTTGTGCTCAGATCTCTGGAGTGGGACTTGAACACACAATCTGACTCAGATAAGTGTGATACAAGAGAGTCAAGGCTGTCATGTATGGTAACGAATGTTCAGACATGATGAAATCATTCAAGAGTCAAGTATGGCTCAGTTGGTAGCACTCTTGTCTCAGTCAGAAGATTGTGAGCTCAAGCCTCACTCCAGAAACTTGAACACAGAACTCGAAGCTGACACTCCAGTGCAGTAGTGAGGGAATGCTGCACTGTCAGAGGTGCTACCTTTTGGATGCGATGTTAAAATGAGGTCCAGTCTGCTCTTGAGTAGAGTTAGAAGATCCCTGGTATCATTTTGAAGAGCAGGGGAGTTACCCCTGGTGGCCTGTCAAATATTAATCCCACTAAAAAACATATTATCTAGTGATTATTTCATTGCTGTTTGTGGGAGCTTGCTGTGTGCAATTTGGCTGCTGTGTTCCCTACAACAGTGACTACACTTCAAGAGTACTTAATTATCTGTAAAGTGCTTTGAGACCTGCTGTAGTCATGAAAGGCACTATATAAATGCAAGTCTTTTGTTTTTATCATTCAGATAGTTTCTGAAAATAAAATGAACAAGGAACTGAAGTTGACCAGCTGCCCACGCCCAAGGGCATTGTCGCTAACATGACAAACTATTGGCTTCAATGGTGTCTATTTTTCTATCTTCTCATGTTCTCTGCCTCTGGGCACCAGCATATAGAAGTAGAAAAGAGGAATAAGGTGCATAAGGTGAGAGTGTTAGACATGACTAGAGAAGGGAGTAGTTCCCTATTAGCTAGGAACAGACTGAGAAGGACTACGAGGAATGTAAAGCCAGGATTACAATGCATGTGCGTATACGCACAAGATGTGTGAATAAGGTTGGTGAGCTACAAGTACAAATAGCAGTATGGGATTATGATTTAGTGGCAAGAACAAAAACGTGTCTTAAAAATGGTGAGGACTGGGCACTTAATATACAAGGATATAAAGTGTTCAGAAAAAAAAGGGAGATGGAATGGCAGTATTGATTAGGGAAAAGATTGCAGTTTTGGAAAGGGAAGATGTCCTTGATGGGGCAAGGACAGAATCCATTTATAGTTAGAGTTGAGAAGCAAAACGGGTATGATCACGTAACTAGGGGGTATTCTATAGGCTTCCAAATAGTGAGAGATAGAGGAGCAAATCTGGAGGGAAATCAGAGACATGTGCAAGAACTATGGAGTGGTGATATCGGGGGACTTTAATTACCCAAATATCGATTGGGATAATTCTAGAGTAAAGGGTAGGGAGGGGGAGGAATTTTGAAATGTGTTCAGGAGAACTTCCTTGAACAGTATGTTGATGAAGGGAATGTGGTGGATGTTGTTTATGTGGCTTTTAAGAAAGTGTTTGATAAGGTACCACATAAAAGGCTGGTTACCAAAATGGAGGCTCATGGAATAGGAGGGTCAGTGTCCAGTTCGATAAAAAATTGGCTTAAGGACAGAAAACAGTGATTCGTAGTAAATGATTGTTTTTCAGACTGGAGGATGGTGGACAGTGGTGTTCCCCAAGGGTCAGTGCTGGGACCCCTGCTTTTCTTTGCTATACATAAATGAATTGGATCTTGGAATACAGATTAGAATCTTAAATTTGCCGATGAAACCAAACTTGGAGGTGTGACAAAGTGAGGATGATGTGAATCATCTGCAATAGGACATGGATAGGCGAACAGAATGGGCAGAGGTGGAAGAGAGAATTTGATACTGACAAGTGTGAAATGATACATTTTGGCAGAAGGAATAGGAGAGGCAAAATAGACTTAATGGCATAGCTCTAAAGAGTGTGCAGGAACAGAGGGACCTGGGGGTGCATGGACATCAATCTTTGAAGGTGGCAGGACATATTGAGAGAGTGGTTAGTAAAGCATATGGGATCTTGGGCTTCATAGAGGCATTGAGTACAAAAACAGGGAAGTTATGCTGAACCTTTATAAAGCTCTGGTTAGGCCCCAACTGGAATATTGCGTACAGTTCTGGTCACCACACTTCAGGAAGGATGGGAGGGTCTTTGAAAGGGTGCAGAGGAGATTTACCAGAATGGTTCCAGGGATGGAGGATTTTAGTTACAAGTTTAGGTGGGAAAAGCTGGGTTTGTTCTCCTTAGAACAAAGGAGATTATGACAGGTTTAGAGAAGTTAGACAAGGAAAAACTGTTCCCATTAACTGATGCTACAAGGACTAGGGGACACAGATTGAAGGTTTTGGGCAAGAGATGCAGGGTAAATATGAGGAAGTACTTTTTTAATGAAGCGAGTGATAATAATCGCTGCCCACAAGGGTGGTGACAGCAGAGACAATCAATGACTTCAAAAGGAAATTGGATGGCCACTTGAAGGAAATAGACTTACAGGGCTATGGGGATCGAGTGGGGGAGTGGGACTGACTGAATAGCTCCATGGAGAGCCAGCATGGACTCGATGGGCCAAGTAACCTTGTTCTGTGCCATAAATGACTCTATGGCTCCTGCTGTTTTATTCTCTGCGCTTGTTTCTTCACCACTTTCTGCCCAATCATCTCATTTCTTGCTCCTCTTTCTTAATTTCTCTTTCCGACCAGCTTTCTGTTTCTTGTTTATTTTTCTCTCCCTCTCCGCTCATTTTCTTGTATTAACATGTCTCTTTATTGCTGGTATCAGATAGACATAGTTAAATGTGATGTCAGGTTATTCTGCATACAGTAATGTAACAGCAGGGCGTTACACTGTTACCTCTAGACTTGGCTATGCCAACAACTTATATCGCACCTTTAACATAATAAAACGCCCCAAGGCATTTCATAGGAGCATTAGAGAGTGAAATTAGACACAGCCACATAAGGCGATATCAGGGCAGATGGCCAAAAGCTTGGTCAAAGAGGCAGGTTTTAAGGAGTGTCTTAAAGGAATACAAAGAAGTAGAGAGATGGAGAGCAAAGCAGTCCAAAGCAGCTGAAGACACAGCTGCTAATGGTGGAGGAATTAAAATCAGGGATCTTCAAGATGCCAGAATTAGATGAGAGCAGGTATGTTGGAATGTTTTGGGGCTGGAAGAGATTACGGAGATAGGGAGGAGCGAAACCTTGAAGGGATTTGAAAAGGATGATGAGAAGTCGAGGCGTTGCTTGACTGGGAGTCAATGTAGGTCATCGAGCACAGATGGGTGAACAGGACTTGGTGCAAGTAAAGACATAGGCAGCAGAGTTTTGGATGACTTCAAGTTTATGGAGAGTAGAATGTGGGAGACCAGCCAGGAGTCATTGGAATAGTCAAGTTTAGAGGTAACAAAGACACGAAGGAGGGTTTCAGCAGTGGATGTGCTGAGGCAGGGGTGATGTCAGGAGATGTTACGGAGGTGGAAATAGGTCGTCTTAGTGGTGGTGCGAATATGTGGTCGGATGCTCATCTTGGGATCAAATATAACACTAAGGTTGTGAAGAGTCTGGTTTAGTTTCAAGCAGTTGCCAGGGAGAAGGCTGGAGTCGGTAACTACGGAATGGAATTTGGAGCGGGGACTGATGACAATGGCTTCAATCTTCCCAATACTTAATTGGAAGAAATTTCCGCTCATTCAGTACTGGATGTCGGAAAAGCAGTCTGATAACTTAGCAGAGGTTCCAAAACAATTTATATTGGGATCATGAAATGACAACAGGCAACGTCAGCCTAATGTACAATTTCAGCAGTCCTGGGTTGGTCGATGATGGCTAACTATTAGCACTTTTATGCTCCATTAATATACAGTTGTACTAGTCCTTGCCCTTAGTGACTGGAATGCCATCCATTTACAATGAGATCAGCTAACTCTGTTGTCTGAGGATCACAAATAGCTGCATGCTGGTGATTCCTAACATTGCTGCTGTTGAAAAGAAAGCAAGAAATTGCTATGGGCCTGGGCTTACCTGCATTCGTTGTGATAGCAATGGAGAAACAAGAACCATTGGCCTTGTGAATAAGAGAACTTATCCTGTTTCCTATTTCTGGTGAGGCTGAAAGGGAGGAAGTGATCACAATTCTCTTTCTTCATTGTGTGGTCCTACACTGTAACCTAGTGCCCTGTGTACAGGCCGTGACTGCTACTGGACAACTTGGCCTCCTATGTATGGGTAACACAGAAGAGCAGGGCGCAGGGCAGCACAGTGGCGCAATGGTTAGCACCGCAGCCTCATAGCTCCAGCGACCCGGGTTCGATTCTGGATACTGCCTGTGTGGAGTTTTCAAGTTCTCCCTGTGACCGTGTGGGTTTCTGCCGGGTGCTCCGGTTTCCTCCCAAAGCCAAAGACTTGCAGGTTGATAGGTAGATTGGCCATTGTAAATTGTCCCTAGTATAGGTAGGTGGTAGGGGAATTGAGGGAAGGTGGGGATGTGGTAGCAATATGGGATTAATGTAGGATTAGTATAAATGGGTGGTTGATGGTCAGCACAGACTCGATGGGCCGAAGGGCCTGTTTTAGTGCTGTATTTCTAAATAAATAAAATAAGAGATTGAGTACAAAAGATTCACCGTTATTATGCTATGTAGGTTGAATTTCCCCCCTCCTTCTAGAATCTCGTGTAGTTTCACAGTTGCCAAAAACCCTTCAGGCCATCGCCTAACAACAACTTGCATTTAAATAGCGCTATTAATGTAGGAAAATGTCTCAAGACGTTCACAGCAGCAAATGACAATTCTATGTGTATGAACCTAGTCGGAGTGTTGGCCTGTGGAGTCTCAAAGCGGAACCCAATCCTGATGTCATTTAGGAGTCAGCTGTGGCTCAGCGGGTGGCACTCTCATCTCGGAGTCAGATCGTAGGATCAAGCCTCATTCAAAAGTTGAATACATATTCCAGGCTGACACTCCAGTGCAGTACTGAAGAAATACTGCACTGATGTAGGTAATGTCTTTCAGAGGAGACCATTAAACCGAGGCCATTTTTACTCTCCCAGGTGGATGTAAAGGATCCCATGGCTCTATTTGAAGAGCATTGGAGGTCTTCCTGGTTTCCTGTCCAATATTTATCAACCATCACTAAAAAAACACACCCTCTGGTCATGATCATATTGTTATTTGTGGGATCTTGCTATGTGTGACTTAGCAGCTGTGTTTCCCTATATTACAACGTGGTAACACTTCATAAGTACTTAATTTGCTCCACAGCATTTTGGGACATCCTGAGATAATGAAAAGTCTGATATAAATGCTAGCTCTTTCTTAGTGTCCACAGGAGAAAATGTGAATACAGAAACCTCGATCATGTTGAAGCGAGGTTAACTGCAGTACATTGCATTCTGGTTATTTAACCCCTCATATACACTGTCTCCACCTGCACATAAAAGACCAAATCAAAGGCAGGCAATACAGAGATAATTATGAACTTTAATATTGGTTCAATATAAAACTATACACTAATAAAAGGCAGTTTCTTTTCCCCCTTCCATCCCAAACACAGGACTGGACCTCTCGAACAGGATGTGTGGGTGGTTTTTGATCTCCAAAGAAAGTGATACTGGCTCCCATCACAGGAGGGCTGTTGTCTGGTGATTGTTGGGGTTGGAAGGAGCGGTCATCTCTTTACTGATGTCAGTGAACAAGCATTTTTCCCACACAGCATCAGTAACATTTGAACAGGGGCCTGATCCGGATGTCTGTTACCATGGAGATGTAGATCAAACCCCAAACATTCACAGCTCAGTGGGGAAATGCAGCACCAAAAGAGCAACTGGAATGATTGAAGGGATGGAGGGATTGGATTACGAGGAGTGATTATGTAAATTGGGCGTATTCTTCCTGGAAAAGTGAACAGAAGAAATAGGAGCAGGAGTAGGCCATTGGGCCCTCGAGCTTGCTCTGCTACTCAGTAAGATCATGCCTGAACTTCTACATCACCAATATGAGGAAAATCCTTTTTACGCAGTGAGTGATTAAGATCAGGAACACACTGTCTGAAAGTGTGATAGAGGCAGATTCGATTGTGGCTTTCAAAAGGGAATTGAATAAGTACTCGAAGAGAAAAAATTTTCAGGGCTACGGGGAAAAAGGGCAGGGGTGTGGGACTAGCCGAGTTTCTCTTGTAGAGAGCCGGCACGGAATAGACTGGCCGAATGGCCGTCTTCTGTGCTGTAACCATTCTATGATCGATTCCACTTTCCCACCCAATCCCCACATCCCTCAATTCCCATATTGCCCAAAAATCACAGCCTTAAATATTCTCAAGGACTGAGCATCCACAACTCTCTGGGGTAGAGAATTCCCAAAGATTCACAACACTGAGTGAAGAAATTTCTCATCTCAGTCCTAAATGGCCAACCCCTTATCCTGTGACCCCTGGTCCAGACTCTCCAACAAAGGAAACAGCCTTTCAGCATCAACCCTGTCAAGCCCTCTAACAATTTTATATATTCCAATGAGATTTCCTCTCATTCTGCTAAACTCCAGATAATATAGAACCATTCTACTTAATCTCTCCTGATAAGACAGCCCTCTCTTCCCCGGAGTCAATGTAGTGAACCTTTGTTGCATCCACTCTAAGACAAGTATATCCTTCCTTGGGTAAGGAGAACAAAACTGTACATAGATGTGGCCCACTAAAGCCCTATAAATCTGCAGCAAGACCTCCTTATTTTTAAACTAAAATAAAAGCAAAATACTGCGGATGCTGGAAATATGAAATAAAAACAAGAAATGCTGGAAATACTCAGCAGGTCTGGCAGCATCTGTGGAAGTTCCGAAGAAGGGTCACTGACCCAAAACGTTAACTCTGCTTCTCTCTCCACAGATGCTGCAAGACCTGCTGAGTATTTCCAGCATTTCTTGTTTTTATTCCTTATTTTTATACTCCAACCCCCTTACAATAAATATTAACACACCAGTTGCTTTCCCAATGGCTTGCTCTATCTGCACATCAACTTTCTGTAACTTGGGTACATGGACACCCAAATCCCTCCGAATACCAATCTTTCCCAATCTCACCTTTTACAACAACTTCTATCTTGACATTCTTCTGACCAAAGTGGATAATTTCACACTTCCCCATATTATATTGCATCTGCAACCTTCTCGGCCATTCACTTAACCTGTCTATATCCCTTTGCAGCCTCTTTATGACCTCTTCACAGCTTACTTTCACACCTAGTTTTTTTTTTATCATCAGCAAATGTGATTTCATTATGCTTGGTTCCCTCATCTAAGCCATTAACATAGATGGTAACCAGCTGAGGCCCTAGTACTAATCCTTGCGATGTTCTGCTAGTTACAACCCTGGCAACCTGAAAATTACCTTTTGATTCCTATTTTCAGTTTTCTGCCTATTAACCAAGAAGGTTGAGAGGTGGTTTGCTTGCTGTTTTTACGATTCTAAAGTGTTTAGTTTAGTTTAGAGATACAGTACTGAAACAGGCCCTTCGGCCCACTGAGTCTGTGCCGACCATCAACCACCCATTTATACTAATCCTACTCTAATTCCATATTCCTACCACATCCCCACCTGTCCCTATATTTCCCTACCACCTACCTATACTAGGGGCAACTTATAATGGCCAATTCACCTATCAACCTGCAAGTCTTTGGCATGTGGGAGGAAACCGGAGCACCCGGAGAAAACCCACGCAGACACAGGGAGAACCTGCAAACTCCACACAGGCAGTACCTGGAATTGAACCCGGGTCGCTGGAGCTGTGAGGCTGCGGTACTAACCACTGTGCCACTGTGATCAAATAATGTTGGCAAATTCAAAACTAATCTGCGGAAACAATATTTCTGTGAGCTAGAGGTCAATCTATGGAACAACCTCCCTCGGGAGATGGTGGGCAAAGTTAGCATTGATTCATTAGAATGCAAATTTGATAGATTTCTATCAGAACATGCTATTGTGGGAGACAGTATCTGAGTAATTTGAGACATAATGTGCGGTAAAAGTAGCGAGGTTGGGAGGAAACAGGTGACTTTGGACCTATGGTTTCCAAAGCTCTTCACCTTTGGGAGTTTTCCTCCCGTCATGTCTGGGTCTGTTGTGCAGATTAATTGATAGATATTGATTGCTGTGATTTGTCAATAACTCAATTATCATTGAGTCATGTGACTATCAGGATGATAGAAGGTGAATGAGATGAACCTTGGTTTTTTCATTAAGTAATTCCTATGTTCCCATGTGTGGCACTGAGTCTCACGGACCAGATGGTCCCTGGTTCAATCCCTGGCCTGTGCTAAGTTACTTGATACCTGTTGGGGGGGGGGTGCGGGGGAAGAGAAAATGTCAGGCATGTTTCCTACTCCATCCCATTACCCCTGCTGGAAAAGATGTATACATGGGCACCAGGTGACAACAGAATTGGACTCAGTTGTGATGGCTCCCACAATCAAATAGCCTGCCAACAGTCTGTCTGGATTCTCACATTTGGGTAGGGCACTGAAGGACTCCCAATGACTTCCCAGCAGCAGTTAGCACTTGAAGCAGAAATGCAGAAAACTGGCAAAAACAAAATCCTTGTCATTTGACAGAGATCAAGTTAAAGGGTCTGTATGAGAAGCTGGATTCAGTTTCAGACAAATGGGAAAGTAAAAACTTTTTATATGTGTTTCCACACTGCCAGCAGTTTACAATGCATCATTATAATCATACAGTGTGCTGCGTGTAGTTACTCACCCACAGTTCACAACACACGTGCAACAGGCTACAGTGAGACACAAACAGAAAGCACCATCAATATCCAGATGTATGGGTTTGATTTGTGGAACTCAGTAATCCCCAGCTGTCCTGTTGCTTTGCGTCCCCCCTCCCTCTCACCCACCCAGCCCATTCCACCTCTCAATTCCCTCCAGCTAGCCAATTTACATGGTAAGTTACAGGTCACGATATATAGAGTTCAGACCCTCTCAGCACAAATTCCAAACAACGCTCCCCCCCTCATCAAGGATGCGTATTGTTTTTTAAGTTGAGAGTTTATGGGACACCATGAGCCCCAAATTGGGCAGTGAAGTGTTCTCCCAAGCTGTGCAGAGGTGAGGATCGGTTGTTACAAGTAGGAAGAAGCAAGTTCTAGAATGTGAACCTGGTCCCACAAGGGCTTAAGCTTCGCGGCTGTCCAGTGCTCCTGACCCGAGTTCATTGCTTAGCTTTCTTCACTATGGTCCCCACAGCAGAAATGACAGTGGTTTTTGCCCCAGTAGCGCTGGTGGTTACTGTGACGACCCCTGGTAGAGTGGCAGTGGTGGTGATGATTGTCGGCTGAGCTATTGTTGTCACGGGTACCGCAGAATCCCATTTACTTTTCCGTTTCTGAGAATCTGTAGAGAGGAGGGAGACGGGGCAGGTTAAAGAGGAAATTTGCCTGCATTGCACTGTAGCAGCAGAAGTGCTGACTGCACCAACCCTACTTGGAACACACGTGATGGGTTCTTGCCCCACAAGTTACCTGCCATGGTTGTGCTTGCTGTGGTTGTAGTGGCTGTGCCAGAGCTGGTGTTGGTTCCTGTTTTCGTTCTGGTCACAAATTCAATCTAAAAAAAAAAGAGTAAATCAAGTACAACTATAGAGATACCATTACATGACTGGGTGTATTTTATAAGTCATTAAATAGCAGTGGGGAAGATATAGAGGAGCAAATTTGTACAGAAATTACAGAGAGCTGCAAAAACTCGAGTAGTGATACTGGAGGACTTCAATTATTCTAATATAGACTGAAATACTAATAGTGTTAAGGACAGAGAGGGGGAAGAATTTCTGCAGTGCATGCTTCGACTCTTGCCTTTTGTACACTTCCCCTTCAACTGCTTCAATCCTGCTCTGTGGAACTCTCTCACTTTGCCTCTCCACATCTCTTTCCAACTTTCAAAATGTTCTCAAACTCTTCTTTTCAACCAAGCTTTTGGTCACCTCCTAATTCTTGCACAATTGCTTGTCTGCTCCTTTATTAATTTTTTCCTTCTCTACACCCCCACCCCTGATAAAGCATCTTGGATGTTTTCATGCTAAAGGAGCTCTAGGAATGCAAGTTGCTGCTGACTAACAGCACCTTTTGAATTGAATACTTAAAATGATTGAATGAGTCCCATCACTTTTAGAAGGTATTCATCAGTGAGACAAAAATATTTTTGGATCGTGACTTGCTAGCTGTCTCTAAAGCAGTCATAGTTGCATTTGGAATTTGACCAAATAGTTAGAACATAGAACAACACAGCACAGTACAGGCCCTTCGGCCCACGATGTTGTGCCGACCCTTTAACCTAAAAGAGAGAAATCTTTTACTGTGTATATCCTAATACAATATTGCTTGTTCTATTGGGAGCAGGCTCGGGACAGGTATAACTCAAATTTAAACAATAATTGGTTCAGTTTGTATTGACTCATTTAAAAATTTGTGTGACTTAACTAAAATCATTAAAGTCCTGGCAATTCTTTTCTGAAATATGAAAAAGAGTGATTCGAGCTAATAAGGTAGTTAAAAAATCTCAGGAGACAGCTGGGATGTTTTGGGATAAACACCTTGGGGCAGTAAAGGCACGAGATAAATACGTTGTTGTTGAGATGTGTCAGATGTGGCTTACTTGCACCCCTGGAGGAGAAGGTTGTGGGTTCAAGTCCCACTTCAGAGACTTGAGCACATAATTCAGGCTGCCCCTCCAGTGCAGCACTGAGGTGGCATGTTAAACCAAGGCCCCTTCTGCCCTCTCAGATGTACTAGATCATGTGGCACTATTTGAAGGGGAAGCAGGGAAGCTCTCCCTGGTGTACTGGGGCCAATGTTTATACCTCAATCAACATCACTAAAGTAAATTATCTGAGTGTATCTTGTTGCTGTTTGTGGGATCTTGCTGTGCCCAAATTTTATTTTATTTTTTATTTAGAGATACAGCACTGAAACAGGCCGTTCGACCCACAGAGTCTGTGCCGACCAAGAACCACCCATTTATACTAACCTCTCCAGTAATCCCATATTCCCTACCACCTACCTACACTAGGGACAATTTACAATGGCCAATTTACCGATCACCTGCAAGTCTTTGGCGGTGGGAGGAAACTGGAGCACCCAGCAAAAACCCACACTGTCACAGGGAGAACTTGCAAACTCCGCACAGACAGTGCCCAGAATTGAACCAGTGTCTCTGGAGCTGCGAGGCTGCGGTGCTAACCACTGTGCCGCCCATTGGCTGCTCCGTTTCCGACATTACAACAGCGACCACAATTCAGAAGTAATTAATTGGCTGTGAAGTGCTTTGGGATGTCCTGAGCTCATGAAAGGTGCATATAAACACAAGTCTTTTTACTTTACTTTGAGAATACAAGAAGAGACAAGTCGATTGATATTCCCCCCCAAAAAAAAACAGAGGAACCGTATAGAAAAAAACCCAGAAAATACTGGAAGTACTCAGCAGGTCAGGATTTGTTTGATCAGGTATTTTGTATAACTTGCTTTCACATCGACATCTCTTTCTTCAGCAACCATCCCAGCTCGAATTTATTCCACCTGGATTCCAATTGAAATTCCAACCTTCATGTTTCGATCCACCCATGACGATGACAGATATCTCGAAAACATTCAGCATTCCTCGAAATACTGCTCTCGTCTGCGATCCATACTCAACGCCATGCCCTGCCACATGCTCACTCTTGACATCTCTCTTCAACAGCACTATCTCAAAGCTGTCCTGATCCACAGTTCCGTTTCATCCTTCACCTCATCTGGCATTTTAACAAAAACTTTTTTTCTTCTTTTCAGGTGTCAGGGATTGCAAACATGACCTGCTGAGTATTTCCAGCATCTTCTGTTTTATTTCAGATTTCCAGCATCTGCCGTATATTGCTTTTGTGTTAGAGGGATTGTGTGTATTTAAAAGTTATCTACAAAAACTTAGGTTAGTTCATAGACTTGTGATCTTTTATTATATTAACCACACAAGGAATTAGAAAAAAATTCTACTCTAAATATATAATCACATTATCAGTTACAGTATTAGTTTTTTGTTTAATCATTTTTCATGGTTTTAAGCTTTAAATGAGGTAGGCATGTTCTTCTAGAATGAGGACTTAACAGCAATTGTCAAACAGTTACTTGGCTGCGCCACCAAAAGCTGGTCTAGATGTTGAGCCAAGGACAGACACTATTGGAGGTACAGGGAGTTACAACTCATCAATGTCAGTGACCTAAGATACAAGAGTTGTAAGGAGGTTTGAAAAGACTTAGAAACTATATTTTTTTCAAATTAGGGAACTCTTTTTGAAGCGTCAAGTCAAACTTCCTTTTCTTTCCATTCCCATTAACAATGGAACCATTCCGCAAGAATACAAATTAAATCATAGTTCAGCAGTCACTGGAAACTAATCTGCTCTACCATGAGGAGGTGGCAACAATCACTTCAAAAAAGTGTGTTGTGTTACAGCAACTGTTTGCTTGTTCTTTTCGAAACATAGAAAATAGGAGCAGGAGTAGGCCATTCGGCCCTTGACAAGGTCCAGTGTTGTGTTATTTTGCTGTCTGCTGAAAACAAGCAGCAGCAACTGCAGTAATCAGAGGCAAGCTACGGGTTTCACCCAGATAGCAGGGTGAAGTAAAAACGCTCTGTGGGTCTTTGGGAGGGAGGCTCACAGTCCAGAATACCCTGAATCAAGGGAGTCCAAAAGATGTACATTGAATAATGTTAACCCCAAATACCCCAGCTATCTAGAGAACATATCATCTGCAATAGAGCTTTATGTCATTAATTCAATGGCTGGAACTTGCTGGTTTGGGGTGCGTGTTGGAAATCAGCCAGTCTTCCAGTTCCTGATGACTATATAGTGATTCTTGCTAATGCACCCACTCCATGGTTTCTCGCCCGATAGATGATATAGTGGAGCGTGGTCAGTGCAAATGGGACATTAGTACCACACTGGATAGTTTAGTTTAGAGATACAGCACTGAAACAGGCCCTTCGGCCCACCGAGTCTGTGCCGACCATCAACCACCCATTTATACTAATCCCACACTAATTCCATATTCCTACCACATCCCCACCACCTACCTACACTAGGGGCAATTTCTAATGGCCAATTTACCTATCAACCTGCAAGTCTTTGGCATGTGGGAGGAAACCGGAGCACCCGGAGGAAACCCACGCAGACACAGGGAGAACTTGCAAACTCCACACAGGCAGTACCCGGAATTGAACCCGGGTCGCTGGAGCTGTGAGGCTGCGGTGCTAACCACTGCGCCGCTGTGCCGCCCTAAAGTGTTGTTTTAACTCAAGTACATGGGGGACTGGGAGTACTCAAACTGGGATTAAGGCATGTCGTTATGGCCGAGGAAATGGAATGTTGCTTTGAAGCTGGCCTTGCCGTTTCCTGTCCCAACAGCTTCAATGGTGTTGTTCTAGCTGAGCTTCACTCACCTTAGTCCGCTCCTTCTTGGCTTTCTCTATTTTGTCCATTTCTATTTTCTGAGCCTTGGCTGCAAGAGGAGAAGATGATGGGGTGTGAGAATGGGGCAGAGTATGGCACTGCCAAAAGACTGAAAGTGATCAAAACAGGCGCATGCAGACAAGGTTGTGCTCGCTATGGGTTCCAATAAAACATTACCTAAAGCTTCATAGTATGAATCCTCTGACCATCCATGGGGGTCAAACATGTCCTGTGGAGAAAGTCACATGTCAAAGATACTGGAATAATACACTGGAACACTGCCCTGCTCTGAATGGTACGCTGCTGTATACATTACAGCAGATGCATATTTACCACATCATCATTATGCTTTACTATAGCCAGTGTGAGCGTAGAAACAAATCTGAGCTCAGGAGGCGGTCATTTGGCCCTTCAAAAGTACGTTGTTGGCTGGAAAGCACTTTGGGACATCCAGAGGAAGTGAAAGGAGCTACATAAATGCAAGGTTTTTCTTTTTCTTTCTTTGTTTGTTTGTTTGTTGCCTTACTAAGTTTGGGCCTCTGTTGGGACAGATGTTTCACAGCCCGATTCTACCCCACCTTCTCTACAATTTAAAGTCGGACCCCATTTTGCACCAATGCCCACTCTGGAAAAGCATCGCACATTCCGCAATCCCTCTGCGTGAAAAACGTTGCTTCTAAATTCCCCATTTATGCATCTTTGTAGCTTATCCTGAAATCATCACACCTTGTCTCCGATTAGCTGTTTAGGAGAGTAAGAGGCAACTTGATTGAAATATACAAGGATCCTGAGGGGTCAGGATAGGGTGGATGTGGAAAGGATGTTTCCCCTTGTGGGAGAATCTAGAACTAGGAGTCACTATTTAAAAATAAGGGGTCGTCCATTTAAGATAGAGATGAGGGGAAATCTTTTCTCTCAGAGGGTTGTGAATCTTTGGAACTCTCTTCCTCAAAAGGCAGTGGAAGCAAAGGCGTTGACTATTTTTAAGGCAGACAGATTCTTGATAAGCAAGGGGTGAAAGGTTATTGGGGGTAGGCAGGACTGTGGAGTTGAGGTTACAGTCAGATCAGTCATGATCTTGTTGAATGGCAGAGCAGGCTCGAGGGGCTGAGTGGCCTACTCCTGCTCCTAATTCATATGTATGTTTGTTTGTATGTAATAGAAATCACTTATGATTACCTTGTCTATTCCTTTTATTATTTGAAAAGTTCTATCAAATTATCCCTCAATTTCACAGCTTCACCTCAAAGCAGACCCTTTAACCCAGCTGTGTTCACAGTAAATGCGTGCTGCACTTCCTCCAGGATTATTATAGGGAGGAGTCCCAAAATTGCACACTGCATTCGAGATTCCCAACCATTGACTTTGTACTGAGTGATCATGATCCCCTTGTGTTTCCAGAACAAGGAAGACATGATCCAAGATTATTTTACTCATGACAGAAAACCATTTTATTGCAGCAGTGACAGGCTGTCGTGGGAATTTCAATGAAGAGTAATGGTGCATGGGTGAAATGTTTGCACTAAATTTTACTTCACCTGTTAAAAATCCCTAGAAGTGCAATTCTAGATTCTTTTAACCAAACTTGGCTTGTGGTTGCTCGTGTGTTACTGCTGGTGCAAACAATCTGAGATGATTAATAAAGAAAGAAAGGCTTGCATTTCTATAGCGTCTTACACGACTACCAAACGTCTCAAAACACTTTACAGCCAATGACGTACTTTTTAAGTGCAGTCATTGTTATAATGTAGGAAATGCGCAGCCAATATGCACACAGCAAGCTCCCACAAACAGCAACGTGACAATGACCAGATAATCTGTTTTAGTGATGTTGATTGAGGGATAAATATTGGTCTTCTTTGGAATAGCAAAATGGTATTTTTTTTATTTACATCCACCCGAGGGGGCAGATGGGGCCTCAGTTTAACATTTCATCTGGAAGATGGCACTTCCGACAGTGCGGCACTTCCTCAGTACTGCTCTGGAGTGTCAACATTGATTTTTGTGCTCAAGTCCTGGAGTGAGACTTGACCCCAGAACCTTTTGACTCACAGGTGAGAGTGCTACATACTGAGCCACAGCTGATACTGAGTAGCATCACACAAGAAGTGTATCACATGAGGTCAGGGGGTCAGTGAGTATAAGAGTAAAAAAAGTCTTACTGCAAATATATAGGGCTTTGATGGGACCACACCTAGAGTAACGTGTACAGTTTTGGTCTCCATACCAAAGGAAGAATATACATATCTTAAAGGGGGTGCAACAAAGGGTCATTACACTGATTTATGAGATGAGAGGGCTATCGTATGAGCAGAGTTTGAGTAGAATGGGTCTGTAATTTCCAACGTTTAGAAGAATGAGGTGTCATCTCATTGAAACATATAAAATTCTGAGAGGGTTTGACAGGGTTGATGCTGGGACAATGCTAGACGAGTCTAGAAATAAGCCTCAGAATATCAGCCATTTAGGACTGAAATGAGGAGAAATTTCTTCACTGAAAGCATTGTGAATCTTTGGGGATTCTCTACTTCAGAGGACTGTGGATGTTCAGTAGTTGAGTATATTCAAGAACAAAATCGACAAACTTTTGGGCACGAAGGGAATTTCAAGGGACATGGCGATAGGGTGGAAAAGTGAAATTGAGGTAGATCATCAGTCACGATCGGATTGAATGGTGGAGCAGGCTTAAGGGGCTGTATGGTCTAGTCCTGCACATATTTCTTATGCTATTGTTTGGGGTCCAGAGCTTTTACCTTGCCCAGACTGATGGAATAAGTCTCCTCTGCTGGCTTCGAGGGTTCAATGTGAAATGTGTTGGGCAGTCCCAATGGACCAACAATAGAAAACGACATTGAATACAGCCCTCAACTGAAAATCTCACTCATAACAGCTTTACTCTGTATCTAACCCATGCTGTCTGTACCTGCCCTGGAAGTGTTTAATGGGACAGCGTAGAGGGAGCTTTACTCCATATCTAACCTGTGCTGTACCTGCTTAGGGGGTGTTTGATGGGGACAGTGTAAAGGGAGCTTTACACTGTATCTAACTGTTTTTGATGCTAAACTCTGGATGCCAAATCAGAAGATCTCTCAACTTGATGCGCACAGAATAAAAAACGACATGAAGCTTTCTAAAATGGATTTGTAAGAAAACATTAAATGAATGTCGTGACAACCCTGAACCTTACTCGTGTGCAAGAGTACCACCTCCTTCAGGCACACCACTTGCCCCTCTCTGCATTTTTGTGCAGTAGTCTTTCCTGACTCACCCTTGGTTTATTTCAATGCTCTGAATACAGCAGCAGACAAGAAAGGGGATCAGAGGGAGGTGGGTGAAGACAAGGTTTGATCCACTGTATTTCAAACTTGGACAGGTTTCTTTTTTATTCAATCATGAGATGTGGGCGTCGCTGGCCAGGCCAGCATTTACTGCCCATCCCTAATTGCCCTTGAGAAGGTGGTGGTGAGCTGCCTTCTTGAACAGCTGCAGTCCATGTGGTGTAGGTACACACACAGTGCTGTTAGGAAGGGAGTTCCAGGATTTTGACCCAGCAACGGTGAAGGAACAGCAATATAGTTCCAAGACAGGATGTGTGTGGCTTGGAGGGGAACTTGCAGGAAACCTGTGCAATTCAATAAAGTGTAAAGCCTTTATCTCACTGGATTAAAATCAAGAAATTATCACACTATCTCCAACTCTAGTTCATTCAATCCCAGCACCTCAGAACTGTAGAACATCTCACCTCCCCACATCGCTCCTTGCTCTTCCAATCATAAAGCTTTGAAAAGTCAGGTCTGCTATCATGTCATCATTTCCCGATTTACCTCGTATTCCTTCCTATTTCAACCCTCGCTTATGTCATGCGGTAAGAGTCTGTTGCCATAACCTGAGTTTCTCAATGAAGGGAAGTGAGGCACAGTGTAAACAGTCAGCAGCATCTGTGCTGAAGAATTGAACACATACCTTTGGATAGTTTGTGCCGAGTTCATCAATGCCACAGAACTGGATCAGTTTTTCATAAATGCTGAAAGATACAGAGAAGGAAGCTGTTAAACCAAAGCATACATTGTGCTGACACCAGCATGTACCTACATCCAATAATCCAACATATCAGCTACAATCTCCGAGAATACCTCTCCCGACTGCACCCAGACAGCAGGGACCCCTCTTCCAAATCACAGCCAGACAGCAGGGACCCCTCCTCCAAACCACAGTCAGACAGAGTGACCCCTCCTCCAAACCACAGCCAGACAGCAGGGACCCCTCCTCCAAACCACAGCCAGACAGCAGGGACCCCTCCTCCAAACCACAGCCAGACAGCAGGGACCCCTCCTCCAAACCACAGCCAGACAGATTGACCCCTCCTCCAAACCACAGCCAGACAGAGTGACCCCTCCTCCAAACCACAGCCAGACAGAGTGACCCCTCCTCCAAACCACAGCCAGACAGAGTGACCCCTCCTCCAAACCACAGCCAGACAGAGTGACCCCTACTCCAAACCACAGCCAGAGTGACCCCTACTCCAAACCACAGCCAGACAGAGTGACCCCTACTCCAAACCACAGCCAGACAGAGTGACCCCTCCGCCAAACCACAGCCAGACAGAGTGACCCCTCCGCCAAACCACAGCCAGACAGTGACCCCTCCTCCAAACCACAGCCAGACAGAGTGACCCCTCTTCCAAACCACAGCCAGACAGAGTGACCCCTCCTCCAAACCACAGTCAGGCAGTAGGGGCCCCTCCTCTAAATCACAGCCAAACAGCAACGAGACTTCTCCTGAACGAGTCAGAAAGCAGTGAACCCTTCTCATTCCAACTGTCCAACAGGAAACAGACTCATACCGGATTTCTGTCCAAGCATACAGACCTGGGGTTGCGGAACTCCTTTTTCCTCTGAATGATGTTGTTCATGTCGAGGCCTTCATTCAGCTTTCTGTCGTAGAGCTTCTGAATTTTCTCCTGTGAAGCACAGAATGGAACAACTAAAAGTGACCAACACTCAATGGGCAATCAGAGCACAGAATTTCTCTGTACATGCACAAGGCTTTCACCAGGATTAACCCCTATCTCGCTGTAGGCCAGGGCCTTCTCTGCCTCACTGGAGGTTGTTGGGGGGGGGGGGGGCGGGGAGGGGGCATCAAAACAAATCCTAATTACAACTTTGTCTCACACTCTCATATGTACGCTTTCCAGCATCGAGCCCTTTCCACTGCATCTTGATCAGGAACAGCAACCGTGGCCGATTCTGCAGCTCTCGAGCCCAGGGACATTGCCAATAATTGCAGTGTCATCACTGTGGTCCCAGCTCAGATCAGCCAAACCCTGGGATCAAACCAGGCACCTTCCTGATAGGTATGACTCAGTATTATGCAGCTTGGCACCTTTCGCTAATGAGCCACTAAGGGCATTTCTTGCAAAGTTTCATCAAAAGTTGGCAAATGATGAGAAAGCAGAAGGTGCAGAAATGAAGGCAATACCTCATATTTGTGGGAAGTAAAATGCAGATCCTTATTTTAAATATTCAGCACGAGGGGCAAAGAGCAGCAACTACACCAGCAGTCTCTTCAAATGAAAGTGATTCTTGGATTCGAGAAGGATGTTCTGTGGCATTTCCCACTCCCGGTCAATCTCGGCGTGGAATTGGACAGAGCCCACACACAGATCCTGCTCACAGCTTCTCGACATCTAACATTAGCTAGCACCAACTCTTCCCACACTAAACTCTGGTCCTCTTGCCTTAGGCTCTAATTTTGTAGGTGTGTTGGGGTTGGTTGAGGGGGCAGTGGGGATGGGCTGGTGGCAGTCAATGCCTCCCTCCATCTCCTACATGAGAGTTTGGTTTGGGGTGTGTGAGACAACAGGATATGTCGACAAGTACAAACTCCACACACCTGCCTGACATATTCCTCACCATTGGCCAAGCTATTACTCACTGTAAACATTGCAGCCTCGAGCTCGTGGGTGTGTTCGCGTAGCGCTGACTGAGAGAATGAGCCGGACACTCCCAAAGCATTTTGATAGTTTATGGGATTTCTGATCATGTTTTTTGTTGGGGGTGTTTGGGGTGGGGGGCAGGTGGGGAGGTGGTGGGGAAGGGAGAGTGAACTCTCTGCTTTCACTTCCACCCCACCTCCGCTGGGGAGCTGGACTGTGTCACACTGCTGGGTTCTGCTGTTACTGCAGAGATATACACTTCAGAATGATGGGACGAGCTCCTTGTAGTTCCCTTAATTTAATAAAGGGGTGCAATCCCAATGCCAGACTGCCTGTAAATGGCAGCATTTAACTTCAATCTGGGTTCTCAACAGCTGTAACAGAATTCATTAATATCAGAAGAATTAAAAACAACAACTTGCATTTACATAGTGCCTTTAAAATAGGCTTTTCACAGAAGCGCACATCAGACAAATTTTACACCGAGCCACATAAGGATTATTAGGACAGCTCACCAAAAGGTTGGCCAGACAGGTAGGTTTGAAGGAGATTCTTAAAGGAGCAGAGAAAGGTCGAGAGGCGGAGAGGTTGAGGGAGAGAATTCCAGAGCTTACAGTCCAGACTGCTGAAGGCACAGCTGACAATCGGGTTATTAATTATCAGGTTCTCATTTGTGATTTTGTTCATTTTCAGGGCTGATTTTACAGGCTGGCACCATGTGATAAGCCACAGAATGTCCCAAGTCCAAACTCCCATCTGTGCTGAATCAACAGAGCTCAGCCTTCTCAACCAGGGCATTCTAATTGGCCTCAGAGTCACTAAGCAAGACTGGGGCATGGGAGGTGGGGATAAAATCAGCCAGGATTCCCACTCCTGATCTCTAGCCGGTGACTCCCTAATAAGAAAATGCTTGTAGATGGTCAAGTGCAGATAAGAAATTCGGAATAACTGAACAAAATAAGACTAACGGCAATCCAATTCACCTCCCAACTGTTGAATGATACGACTATAATGGTGTTAATGGTTTTGTTGACTGATTGTGGCAATTAATCTGGGTTGGACCGAGCTGTGATGTTCCCCAGTTCAGTGATACTCACTAGCCCGGCTCTCACACACGAGTAGCTGGTGTATTGCGACCAGTCTGGGTGCCGCATTTTAGGAAAGTCGTGAGGGCATTGGAGAGAGTACAGAAAAGATTCATGAGACTGGTTCCAGGGATGAGGAATTTCAGTTATGAAGATAGATTGGAGAAGTTAGGACTGTTTTCCTTGGAGAAGGCTGAGAGGTGATTTGATAGAGATATTCAAAATCGTGAGGGGTCTGGGCAGAGTAGATAGAGAGAAACAGTGCCCACTCGTGAAAGGATCGAGAACGAGGGGGCACAGATTTAAAGGATTTGATAAGAGAAGCAAAAGTGACATGGGGAAAAACTTTTTCACGCAGCGAGTGGTTAAGGTCTGGAATGCGTTGCCTGACAGTGTGGTGGAGGCAGGAAAAGGAAGAATGTGCAGGGTTATTGGAAGAAAGCAGGGGGATGGAACTGAAGGAATTGCTCTTTCAGAGAGCCAGATACGATGGGCCAAATGGCCTCCTTCTGCACTGTAACAATTCTGTGAAGAATGGCCATCAGGTACAGATAATGCCAGCAGACGGTTGAAACTTGGCTTCAGGAGAAAGGAGGAAATTTTGACAGGAAAAGTGCCTGGGAAATAAGTTTTCATTATGGATGAATCAGCTCATACCTCTCACCCCATGCTTGCCCACAGATTGTGCAAGACTATGAGAGAGCGAGCGATATAGGATTCACTCCCGCACAAAGTATTTACACACCACACAAGCTGGGAGTTGCTAATTAGATTTAGGACAAACAGCAGAGTTCCAATGAAACATTTTTAAGCAAACATCATGCCATCTTCCCAATCTGACCCTTGGTATCAGCAGCGCCGACTCATTCCCCCCTCCTCCTCCAGCTGTGCCTTATACCTGTAAGTGATTAGAGCATCTCCCCATGGGCTCAGGAGGCATTTTGATGTCATCAGGAGACATGTTCCTCACTTTTTCTGAAAACGAAGCTGAAAAGAAAACAAAAGCTATGTCACCAGTATGGATACCACAAGAGGAACATGAAAACCCAAAAACATTGAGCTGCCTGAATACATGCCCCAGAAACATCATTGAAACATACGGCACAGAAGGAAGCCATTTGGCCAATCCCTTCTGTGCTGTCCCTTTGAAGGAACAGTTGTGCTTAGTCCCACATCGCCGCCTTTCATCCGTAACCTTGTAAGTTCGTCAAGTGCCTGTCCATCTCCCTTTTAAAATTTTTAAGAAATCTGCTTCCACCAACTTCAAAGTGACATCTCTCAATGGAATAAAATTCTCATCTGCACTCTAGATCCTTTACCAATAATTCTGAATCTATGAGCTCTTGTTATTGACTCAGTTACCAAAGGGAAGAGGGTTTTTCTCCATCTATTCTGTCAAAGCCGAAGATCATGAAAACATGCTTGAGCAGACTACTTTCCAATCCTGGGATGTGGGCATTGTTGGCACGGCCAGCATTTACTGCCCATCCCTAGTTGCCCTGAGAAGATGCTGGTGGGCCTGTTCCTCGATACAACTGAGTGGTTTGCCCGGCCACTTCAGAGGACAGTTAGGAGTCAACCACGTTGGTTAGGGACTGGAGTCACAAACAAGTCAGACCAGGTGCACATTAGTGAACGAGTTGGATTTTTACGACAATCCAACAGCTTCATGGTCATTTTTACTCGTACCAGCATTTTAAATGCAAGATTTTTTAAAAATTGAATTCAAATTATGCAACTGCGATGATGTGATTTGAGTTCACACTCTCTAGATCATTAGTCTAGGCCTCTGGGTCACGAGCCCAGTAACATAACCATTATGCTACAGTATCTTATCAGAGTGTGTTATGTGTGGAAAAAATGATGGAAAGAAATACAGAAGGCCAGATTAAAAAGAAAAATTCTCACAGCTCGACTGAAAAGTCAAAGTTAAGTCATCAAAAATATCTCGGCAAAGAGCAGCAAACAAAGGGAGTTTCAGTGTGCTGGACTGATCTTTAATCCTTATGAATACTCGGGGCCTGCTGTCACTGTAAGGAGTTCTTGTCTGTAATTAATAAGTAAATCAGCAGCCCTTAGCTTGGATTACATGCTCCATTAGGCTGCACTCTGTCTGACACTGTATAGCACAGGCACACATACACAGACATATTTACAAACACACAAACAAATATGTATATACACACATATATTCAAACACGCAAACACGCATACACACACACATAATATATATATATATATAATATATATACACACACATATATTCAAACACACAAACACGCATACACACACATAATATATATATATATATATAAATAATATATATACACAAATATATTTAGTCGCTTGATCAACAGCCAATTGTGTTTTCTTTCTGCATTCTGATGTTTGAGTGAAGTGACGCTGTTGGATTGTTACTGGCTGGAGTGGACTGGTTTACATGCTTGTTACAAGAGCCACACCCTGCAGCCAAACCAGCCATCATGCATGAAGAAGGTCTGACAGCTTTAATTAATCCAGGACACCCTGCTCTCTCTCTCCCCCCTGCGTCCCACCTCCCTCGTGCTGTAAGACTGCCCTCAGTGTCTGAGCGAGTAGGGTCCTGCTCAGCCGGCTGTGGGAACAAGCTGTACACTGCCATTGGAGCTTTGCCCAGTGTAGTTAACTCTGCAGGCTGAATGGAGGCAATGCTCAAAAGAAAAACAGCTTAAAAAAAACAGCCATGAAATAGCGGACAAAAGCCTGGTATTCGCATCGCCATAGTAACCGAGGTGAAGGCTTGGCCTCCTGCTCAAATCTAGCACATCAACAAGTCACTATGCACAAAAAAACATCGTTGATTCAGGAATGGAAATTCAAGCAGTGCTAGAACTCCTGGGAATCACCCACAGCAATAAAAAGAGGGCACAAAGGAGGGTGGGGAGGGGGTGACAGTGGAAGTCTCACAGCAAAGGATCAAACAAGCAGAACTGCTGATAGGCAGCCACTGTATAGGAGAAGTATCACTCACTGTTATTTAAGATGGGTACAAGCAGGTTAGTCAGGGGAAGGGACATCGCTGACAAATTACACAAGGTGGGGTACAGGTGGACTGGGCAGGGGAAGATGCAAATCCTGATTTTATTTGAAAGTGGTGGGAAGAAATGACATAAAGGATGAGAGGCTGGGAGGATGGAACAGAGTGGGAGAAACGTGAGCTGGTGATGGAGCAGAGAGGAAGATGGAGGATGTGAATGGGCAGGTATAGACTGAGGAAAGAGACATTGAGAGTCAGTCATTTATTTTGGAGGAGAGGGAAGTTCAACAGCACACGCAGAAGATCTTCACTTGGAGAGGCAGGGATTGATCAAGGATAGTCAGAATGGCTTTGCCAGGGGGAGAGCGTGTCTAACAAATTTGAGCAAATTTTTCGAGGTGGTGACTGGAGGTGTAGATGAGGGTAAAGCAGTTGATGTAGTCTATATGGACTGCAGAAAGGCTTTTGATAAGGTCCCACATGGGAGATTGGTTAAGAAAGTAAGAGCCCATGGGATCCAGGGTAATTTGGCAAATTGAATTCAAAATTGATTTAGTGGCAGGAGGCAGAAAGTTATGGTAGAGGGTTGTTTCTGCAAGTAGAGGCCTGCATCCAGTGGTGTACTGCAGGGATCAGTGCTGGGACCCTTACTGTTTGTAATGTACATTAATGATTTAGACGTGAATATAGGAGGTGTGATCAGTAAGTTCGCAGACGACACAAAAATTGGCGACATCCTAGGGGGTGCAGAGGGACCTTGGGGTGCTTGTCCATAGATCACTGAAGGCAGCAGCACAGGTAGATAAGGTGGTTAGGAAGGCATACGGGATATTTGCCTTTATTAGCCGAGGCACAGAATATAAGAACAGGGAGGTTATGATGGAGCTGTATAAAATGCTGGGTAGGCCGCAGCTGGAGTACTGTGTACAGTTCTGGTCACCACACTATAGGAAGGAAGTGATTGCAATGGAGAGGGCGCAGAAGAGATTCACCAGGATGTTGCCTGGGCTGGAGCATTTCAGCTATGAGACCAGATAGGGTGGGGTTGTTATCCTTGGAGCGGAGAAGGCTGAGGGGGGGACCTGATTGAGGTGTACAAAATTATGAGGGGCACTGATAGGACAGATAGGAAGAAACTTTTTCCTTTAGCAGAGAGGTCAATAACTAGGGGGCATAGATTTAAGGTATGGGGCAGGAGGTTTAGAGAGGAATTGAGGAAGAATTTTTTCACCCAGAGGATGGTTGGAATCTGGAACACACTGCCTGAAGGGATGGTAGAGGCAGGAACCGTCAACATTTAAGAAGTATTTAGATGAACACTTGAAACGCCGTAGCATACAAGGCTACGGGCAAAGTGCGGGGAAATGGGATTAATTTGGACAGGTGCTTGATGGTCGGCGCAGGCACGTTGGGCTGAAGGGCCTGTTTTTGTGCTGTAAAACTCTATGACTCTAAGAGGGGGGAATAGGGGAAAGCGGAGTTCCTGAGAGTGGGGCCAGGGACAGAAGGTGATGTTAGGCTGTCTCCAGGAGGAAACCCCCTGAAACAAGTGTCCGGTAGCATTGGCTACCATAAAATAATGCAGCAAACTGTTCCTCCATAGAGAGCTGCAGAGACTTCTGTACCTCACCACAACTGGAGATGGAGCATGGATTTTTGCTGGTTATAGAGCAGGTAGCTAAACATGTTGGAAACTCTTGATTAACATTTTTTAATCCATCCAAGTTAAACCGAGGCCCGTCTCCCTGTTCAGGTAAATGTTTGAAGATACCATGGTGTTAGTTGAAGAAGAGCAGGGAGTTTTCCCCGTGTCCTGGAGCCAGAATTCCTCCTACAACCAATACCACCAAAAGCAGATCTATGGGTCATTCACCTTATAATGTTGTTTGCAGGTCACTGTTCTATGCACATTGGTTGCCTACAAAACAAACATGACTGCACGCTAAAATAATTCATTGACTCTGAAGCTCTTTGGGTTGCTGTGAAAGACACAATAAAGTGCTATGTAAACCCAATTCCTTACTACATAAGTAATTTTTGTGGCAGATTGTCTTGCTGTGATGGCTGGGTCAATAATACAGCGTTTGACCCGATACTGAGCCATGTAATGCAGGAAGGTCCCAGCTCTGATCCTCAGCCTGTACTATATTAGCTGATTCCTCCCCCCTCTACTTGCTCACTACCCAATGATTTCTGCTGGAAAACTGTGCAAGCATGGACACTGTCTAGACAAGATCGGGCTGTGCTGCCCAACAAAGCCAAATAGCTGACGCCATCGAGGCTCACACATAAAAGAATGGCCGCTTGGATGGAGAAAATAGACAAGCAGGCGGTATTACTGAATTAATAGTCGCTGACTTTACTGGCAGAGAGCTGCACTGCAGAGAGGCTGAGTGAGGACCACACTCTGGGCAGTCAGCAATAGAAGCTGATGCTTACAATAACTGAGTGCTTGCATTCCCACTCGGACAAGCTACTGAAGCACGTGTAGGCGGAGGGGCTGGAATGTTGCTGCAAAAGCAAGCCTGCGAGACCAGGCACAGCCTTGTGCACAGTTCCCAGGAGTTTTTAAAAACACCATTCCCCAGGCATGCTGGGGCCCCCAGATCAAACGATTAAACTCAAATAGCAGATCCGATCATTTCAGAAGAATATTGCTCATATGCAGCACAGCCACCCTCAGGCTCAACTGAAATACACACTTGACATTTGACTGTGGACGTCTCAGACACTGAGCTCTCTGTTCCGCCCACAGACAAGCTTGGTACTTCCCTGCAAACACTCCCGCTTCTGTGTCACGGACAGTCTGGCGGGCCTGTTTGTAAACAAACTCTCCACATGCTGGGCACTTCATGGATGAAGGAAGGATGACATGATTTAAACCAGGCCCCCACGCAGGATTTTGAAATGAATATGGGAATAAATTAAAAGTTTACCACTGCAAATGACTGCCTAGGTGGGACATTCTGGACCGAGCCTCCTGTCTGTTACATTCTCTGAGCATGGCCCCATCAATCCAAAACTGAATGAAAGACAGACAGATTTTCTAATGCCTTTCACAACTTAAGGATGGTTCAAAGTGGTTTACAGCAATGAAGTGCAGTCACTGTTGTAGGAAATGTGGCAGCCAATTTGCATACAGCAAGCAGCTACAAACAGCACTGAAATAATGATCCGATAATCTGTTTTAGTGCTGTTGTTCGAGAGACAAATATTGGCCAGGACACTAGGGAGAACTTCCCTGTCCTTCTTCAAAATAGAGCCACAGCATTTTTTTCTATCCACTTTAAGGGGCCTCAGTTTAAGGTCTGTTCCGAAAGAGACAACTCCAATTGGAGTGTCAGCCTAGATGTTGTGCTCAAGTTTCTGGATTGGGTCTTGAACCCACGACCTCCTCACTCAGAGGCAAATGTGCTATCACTGAGCCAAGCTGCTGCATGAACAGGGACAGTATGTTAAAATGCCAGCGATGAGCATGGATGATCGGGAGCTTGCCAATTTGGGTACAATTCTTTTAAAGGCAAATATTTAGAAAATAAATACTTATTGCCCCATTCCTGTTGGGCATAATTACTAATCAGATGGGTGGTCACCAAAGACTCCCTTCACCATCATCCCCGTAAAGAGTGCACGCTCTACTCCCCCACCCCTCCGCCCCATCCCGCTGCTTGCTGCCAAATTGAAAATTGGAGCATTTGTTCTTGACCCAAAATTGCCCATCCCCTTATGTGTTTTACTCATGATTCAAATTGAAGGCCAAACCACAAAAAAACCATTAACAACTGCTGTGACGGTGCCCTACAGTTGCCTGGGTTACAGTTTGTAGTCCCTGGTTCCTTTGCAGAAACTGTGGGGTGTATGTCACAGCAGTCACGGAATTCCTTTAACCAACTGCAGGTCCGTGAAATTCCTGTATTCAAGATTTTCTTTACCGCAAAAGATTGAGTGTTTCTGCTACCTGTTAGGAGTAATTTTCTGTCAATAATTGGCTGATTTGGTGAGCAGCCTGTTTACTCCTATCTCACTAGAGTCAGGGAGGCTGAAGCATCACATCTCTGCCCTTGCACCTCTTTCAGGTGCCTGTGGGTATGCGTGAGCCAGCGAGCGTTGGCTGGCACTTTATTGCAGTCGAACTCAATTGTGCCCTCACCCGACATCCATACATGAAGAATGGAGGCATGGATGAAGTCCATTAGCTCCATAAAACAGTGCATACAGAGGCATGACTGAACTGCATCACAGCTAAAATCAGATGCAGGAGTATGAGCAGAGTGAGAGAACAGTCTGAACATTTCAATGGCAGTTCCCTGGTGCATTTATACAAGAAGTCTGCACAGCACCTTCTTCCCTTGCATTCGACACTCTGGAGCATTTGCACAAAGACATAATCGGACACCGTTTGCACCCTGGGGCCAAATTCGTTTGTGACAAACACTCAAAGTAATAGATTCACATGGGATTAAATGCAGCTGGGCACAAGGGACTACCATGGCAACATACTGTGCTCTGCATTTTAATCTTCCCCACTTTTTCACTTAACTTTACGACAGTCTTTCTTCCTTTCTTTGGCCCTGGCACTTTCCCAATCGCACCCATCTCGATTGGCAAAAGAACCCAGGTGTTGCGAAAACAGACTCAGGAATTTGTTGCCTTGGCGACTGCACCAATTCGGGACTTCCTGCCAGCTACAGAAGATAAAAAAGTGCAGCCTGGAGCAGCCACTCCCACCCTGAAGGAGCAAGTTGCGTTGTTCATCGGGAACCGCACCCAGTACGCAGCCTGTCCTGCTAAGTTAGTCTCATTCATCAGATATACACTGTCACACTACAAGAATGCAAGGCCGCAAGATATACCTAAAGCAGGGAGTGGCATGACAGGGAGAGGCCCAGAAGCTGCAATGTGCTGCACACTCAGCAAGTTGAAGAACAGTGTGGTACAAAGCAAGCCGCTTTTTTATCATCCTGGATAAAATATATTACACAATCCCCTTCTCTCATTGGGAAACTATAATGTTGCTCACTAGTCTGTGCTGACTTAGCTGCTGTCGGCTGTAACTACAAAGGACTGCAGTTTCTTGGGGAAGAAGGAAGGGAAAAAGCAGCCGGGGCCCCATTGTTGACGCCCATCCCGCCCACCCCCCTTGCCGGAGACTGACGCCCATCCCGTCCCCCATCACCCCCTGCCGGAGACTGACGCCCATCCCACACCCCCTGCCGGAGACTGACGCCCACCCCGCACCCCCCTGCCGGAAACTGACGCCCATCCCACACCCCCCCTGCCGGAGACTGACGCCCACCCCGCACCCCCCTGCCGGAAACTGACGCCCATCCCACACCCCCCCTGCCGGAGACTGACCCCCATTCCACACCCCCTGCCGGAGACTGACACCCATCCCGCACCCCCTGCTGGAGACTGACACCCATCCCGCACCCCCTGCCGGAGACTGACCCCCATTCCACACCCCCCCCCCCCCCCGCCCCAGAGACCAATGTTCCCTCTAAGCTGCGCAGCCCCTCAAAAATCAGGAATGCGCTGCACAGGGCACAAATAGGCTGTGCACAAGCAGCATTTCCTTTAAGATATGCACATGCATGCCCAGGCAGCAATCTTAAAGGGGCCGTACAGTGCAACAAACAGGCCATACACAGTGAAGGGAAATGAGAAGGAACATTGTCAGGGAACCCTACTGGAGACTGTGTGTAGATCTTGCATCAGGTCGGATTGTGCTGCCCCACCTTGTCTAATAGCTTGTTCAAACTCACCACTGAAATTCAGACTTGGTGACTGGCCATTTGGTTGAATTACTGCAGGGCTTATAGGTTTAGTGCAGGACTGAATGACAGGCTGGAGCTTTGGTACTAACTAAGGTGCGGACTGTGTTACGAAAATTGGACTAGCAAAGTTGCAGTTGGGTCTCTAAATCACACAGTGAAGTAACTGTGTTAGACAAGAGTGGAGAGTCGGGATCAGATCTTGTCTACACACCATGACAGATAAAATTACAAGGCGGCTGGATTTCACTGTTGCTGAATTGAGGCTGGAGCAGGTCCAGGGCAGCTGCACTCAGTGCTAAGGGGCAAAGCTACATAGACACACCTGACCAAGGCAGACAAGCTGCAATCTGCATACAGTTCACAGCAAGACAAAAATTATGAAACTTCATGTAAACATTGTGTCACACATTATCAGCCCCTGCCATAACATAGCTGGAGTAACTTCTAAGATAAGATAGAATGTATCACCATGCTATAAACAAAGTCCATTATATCAAATGTCGAAATATTGTGACCTCCTTCAATTTCTAAACCTACCCCTTACTCGCTCTCCTAAAAGTATCGACGATGGGCTGAGACACGGTCCCTTAGGCACCAGCAGTCTTTTGGTATCACATTCAAGAGGCTATTTTTATGAAAGATCCCAGACAGGGAATATTGGCGAGCTATTCGACTGTGGGAGCATCACAGACAAGCCTGATCCGACCATTGATTATCTTTTAAGCATGTGCATCTCTAGCAGGGGTCACTTCAGCACTCAGGAGTGAGAAGACTGGTGACTTTCCCTGTCGCTCGCCCAATGACACTGAAGACAGCTGCTAACAGATCCAAGACTGAACTGTGGACTATCCTGAACCCACTGAGAAATTTCCCCGACTCTGACATCAGTCCTGTAATAAGTATCCTTTCTTTTCTACTCTTTAGTAAACATATTTATTCCCAAGGTTTGTCCTGAAGCAACACTGGTTTCAGCTCCTATAACAGACTTTCATGTAAAACTTTGTCAAATTCCTTCCTAAGAACAGAATGATGGAACAGATTCGAGGGGCAGAATCCTATCCCTACCTACACTGCCACTAGCAATGACTTATGAATCCCAATTAGTTCTTGCCACTCAGCACTGGAACTTGACTGGTTTATAATGAAAATAAACTGTCAACAATGTCATACATAAGAGCTTCACCCAAGTTTCGCACCCCTGTTCTTATAAAAAGTGTATCATCTGATTTGTCATGACTCATTGGTAATCTGCTAGTTACAATAAGTTAGGGCTGAGAACACAGCAGAGATAAAGGGAACGGTGGACACAGAGAGCACTGAGAGAAAAAATCGACAAAATAAAATCAAGGAGTGCTGTCACAGGACAGTAGGTAGGTGACTGGTTGTTCGAATAGCCTGGAGGTAAGGACCTGAAGAAGTTCGGGGGTGGAGTGTGTGAGGGTGTGAGAGAGGGGTAAAAAAAAAATGCCATTAGCACAAGGGAAGGTGCTGACTGGTGAGCAGCTGGTTAATTTTTTCTTGAAATCAGTCTTTAGTTTATTTCTGTTAAGTTTAGTTAGTCTGATAAGTAGAGGCATGGCAGGGAACCTCAGTCCCATGGAGTGCACATCCTGTTTCATGTAGGAACTCCAGGACACTTCTCATGACCTGGACAACCACATGTGCAGGAAGTATTGCCAGCGGGAGTAGTTCGAGTCCATGTTTCAGAGCTTCAGCAACCGCTGGCATCACTGCGGTGCCTCTGCGAGGCTGAGAACTATGTGGACAGCGTGTTTCTGTATGAGGTCACCACGCAGCTTAAGGCAGGGAGGGAATGGGTGATCGCCAGGCAGTCAAGGAGGACCAGGCAGGTACTGCAAGAGTCCTGAGTGCATCTCGCACTCCAAACGGTATTTAGTCCTGAATACTGGTAAGATTAAAGGTTCATCTAGGGAGTGCAGCCAGTGCCAAATCCATGGCACCATGAGTAGTTCAGCTGTACAGGAGGAAGATTGGGAAAGCAATAGTGATAGGGATTCAATAGTTAGGGGAACAGACAAGCATTTATGTGGCCGCAGATGTGAATCCAGGATGGTGTGTTGCCTCCTTGGTGCCAGGGTCAAGGATGTCATTGAGCAGTTGGAGAACACTCTGGCGGGTGGGGGCAGTGCTGGTGGTTAAGAGCCAGAGGTCGTGGTCCATATCAGTACCAACGACATAGGCAGAAAGAGGGATGAGGTCCTGCAGGCAGATTTTAGGGAGCTAGGAAGGAGACTAGCAAGCAGGAACTCAAAGGTAGTAATCTCTGGATTACTCTCAGTCCCACACACCAGTGAGTATAGAAATAGGAGGATAGAGCAGATAAGTACCTGGTAAGATTATAGCAACAAGTTCCACCAGAACATTTTCGGCGTTAAATTTTCAAAAGGTTGTCCCAATGAACCCATTTCAAATTTCCAAGCATAGTCTTCCAGTTGTTTCATATTTTCCTTCCAATGTCACTGTTGTTTCTTTTGCCAAACACCTTAAATCAATGTTCTCTGGTTCTCGACCCTTCCAGCAACGGGAACAGTTTCTCTCTATTTACTCTGCTAAAGCCCCTCTGGGTTTTGAACACCTCTATCAATTCTCCTCTCAACCTTCTGCTCTCTAAGGAGAATAGCCCCAGCTTCTGTAATCTATTCACATAACTGAAGTCCCTTATCCCTGGAATCGTTCTCGTAAATCTTTTGTGCACCCTCTCTAAAGCCTTCACATCCTTCCTCCAAGTTGAGGCTGAACCAGTGTTTATGAACATTCATCATAACTTCCTTGCTTTTGTTTCTCCAGGCCACTATTTATAAAGCCCTTGTGCGTTTTTAACTGCTTTCTCAACTCCCACCTTCAATAATTTGTGAATGTATACTCCCAGTTCTCTTTGTTCCTACACCCCCATTAGAATTGCACACTCTATTTTTTTTATTATTTGTTCCTGGGATGCGGGTATCGCTGGCTGGGCCAGCATTTATTGTCTGTCCCTAATTGCTCTTGAGAAGGTGGTGGTGAGCTGCCTTCTTGAACCGCTGCAGTCCATGTGGGGTAGATACACCTATAGGAAGGGAGTTCCAGGATTTATATTGCCTCTCCTTGTTCTTCATGCCAAAATGCATCACCTGACACTTCTCTGCATTAAATTCAATCTTCCATGTGTTTGGCCATTCAACCAGCCTATCTCCTCTTGAAGTTTATTACTATCCTCCCCAAAGTTCACAATTCTTCCAAGTTTTGTGTCATCTGCAAATTTTGAAATTGTGCCCTGTACGCGCAGGTCTAGGTAATTCGTATATATCAAGAACAGCAGGGGTGCTAGTACCGATCCCTGGGGAACCCCATTGTATATCTTCCTCTAGTCCAAAAAACAACTGTTCACCACTACTCTCTGTTTCCTATCACTCAACCAACTTTATTCCATGAGCGTCAACTTTGCTGCCAAGCCTATTATGTGGCACTTCATTGAATACCTTTAGGAAGTCCATGTACACCTTATTAACCATCTTTGTTACCTCATAAAAAAAACTTAATCAAGTTATTAAAACACAATTTGCTTTTAACAAATCCGTGCTGGCTTTCCTTAATTAATTCACATACACGATGGGTCAAATGGTTTCCCTCAGTGCTGTAACCATTCTATAATCTCGGGATGGTAGCATAGTGGTAATGTTACTGGACTAATGATCCCAAGACCTGGACGAATGCTCCGGAGACATGAGGTTAAAACTCACCAGAGCAGCTGGGAGAATGTAAATTGAATTAATTAATAAAATCTGGAACAAAAAGCCCACCTCATTAATAATGATCACAAAACTACCGGATTGTCGTAAAAACCCATTTGGTTCACTAATGTCCTCCAGGGGAGGAAATCTGCCATCCTCACCTGGTCTGGCCTCGCATCTAGGCCAGACCGACAGCAATGTGGCTGACTCTAAACTGTCCTCTGAAATGGCCTCGCAAGCCACTCAGTTGTATCAAACCGTGACAGCAAAGCCAAGGAAGAATAAAACTGGATGGATCACCCAGCATTGACCTAGGCACTGGAAAGGACAAAGTCCCCTAGACTCTGCAAAGTCCTCCTTACCAACATCAATTGTGCCAAAGTTGGGAGAGCTGTTCCACAGACTAGTCAAGCAACACAGCTCGACTTAGTCATACTCACCGAATCATACCTTACAGCCAACGTCCCAGACTCCACCATCACCTTCCCTGGGTATGTCCTGTCCCACCGTCAGGACAGACCCAACAGAGGTTGCGGCACAGTGGTATACAGTTGGGAGGGAGTGGACCTGGGAGTCCTCAACATTGACTCCGGACCCCATGAAGTCTTATGTCATCAGGTGAAACATGGGCAAGGAAACCTCCTGCTAATTATCACCTACTGCCCCCCCCCCCCCCCCACATCAGCTGAGCGATCAGTGCTCCTCCATGTTGAACAGCATTTGGAAGAAGCATTAAGGATAGCAAGGGCACAGAATGTGCTCTGGGTGGGGGACTTGAATGCTGGCTGAATTCTGAAGGACGTATCTGCCAGACTGGGCCTAACGCAAGTGGAAGAGAGAACCAACAAAAGGGAAAAACGTGCTTGACCTCATCCTCACAAATCTACCTGTCATAGCTGCATATGTCCATGACAGTACTGGTGGGAGTGATCACTGCACAGTCCTTGTGGAGATGAAGTCCCATCTTCACACTAAGGACACCTTCCAATTGTGTTGTGTGACACTAACATTGTGCTAAATGTGATAGATGCGGAACAGATCTGGCAGCTCAAAACTGGGCATCCATGAGGCGCTGCAGCAGTAGAATTGTATTCAATCACAATCTGTAACCTCATGGCCCTGCATATCCCTCCACCTTTACCATTATCAAGCTAGGGACCAACTCTGATTCAAGCGTAGGTCAGCATGCCAGGAGCGGCACCAGACATACCTAAAAACCAGGTCCCAAGCTGGTGAAGTTACAACACAGGACTAAATGCAATGCTAAACAGCAGAATCAGCATGCGATAGTCAGAGCTAAGCGATCCCACGACCTCCGGATCAGATAAAAGCTCTGCAGTCCTGCCATATTCAATCATGTATGGTGGTGGTCAATTAAACAACTAACTGGAGAAAGAGACTCCAAAAACATCCCCATCCTCAATGATCGGGGAGCCCAGCACATCAGTGCAAAAGATAGGGCTGAAGCATTTGCAACCATCTTCAACCAGAAGGGCTGAGTGAATTCTCCATCTCAGCATCCTCCTGAGGTCCCCAGCATCACAGATGGCAGCCTTCAGACAATTTGATTCACTCCATGTGATATGTCAAGAAAACAGTTGTAGGCACTGGATACAGGTAAGGTCATGGACCCTGACAACATCCCAGCTGCAGTACTGAAGACTTGTGCTCCAGAACTAGCCGCACCCCTAGTCAAACTGTTCCGGTACAGCTGTAAAACTGGCATCTACCTGAATGTGGAAATTTGCCCAGGTATGTCCTGTCCACACAAAGCAGGTCCACAAAATTTATTCTGGCCAATTACTACCCCATCAGTCTACTCTCGATCACCAGCAAAGTGATGGAAGGTGCCCTTGACAGTACTATCAAGTGGCACTCGCTCAGCAACAACCTGCTCAGTGACGTGCAGTTTGGGTTCCGCCAGGGCCACTTGGCTCCAGACCTCACTACATCCTTGCTCCAAACATCAACAAAAGGGCAGAATTCCAGAAGTGAGGTGAGAGTGACTGCCCTCCACATCAAAGTAGCATTTGACCAAAAGTGGCATCAAGGAGCCCCAGCAAAAATGAAGTCAATGGGAATCGGAGGGAAAACTCTCCACTGGTTGGACTCATACCTAGCACAAAGGAAGATGATTGTAGTTGCTGGAGGCCAATCATCTCAGCCCCAGGACATCATTGCAGGGGTCCCTCAGGGTAGTGTCTTAGGTCCAACCACCTTCAGTTGCTTCATCAATGACCACCCTGCAAGATAAGGTCAGAGGTGGATGTTTGCTGATGATGACACAGTGTTCAGTACCATTCGCAACTCCTCAGATACAATAAGTCTATGCTTGCATCCAGCAAGACCTAGACAATATCCAGGCTTGGGCTGATAAGTGGCAAATAACTTGTGTCACACAAATACCAGGCAATAACCATCCAACAAGAGAGAATCTAACCATCTCCCTCTAACATTCAATAGCATTACCATCACTGAATCCCCCTCATCATCAACATCTTGCGGGTTACCATTGACTAGAAACTTAACTGGACCAGGTATTTAAATACTGTGGCTACAAGAGCAGGTTAAGAGGCTTTGAATTCTGCAAAACCCCTGACTCCCCAAAGCCTGTGACAAGGCACAAATCAGGAGTCTGATAGAATACTCTTCACTTGCCTGGATGGGTGCAGCTCTAACGAGCTCAAGAAGCTCGACAGCATGCAAGACAAAGCAGCCCGCTTGGTCAGCACCCCATCCACCACCTTAAATATTCACCCCCTCCACCACTGGCACACAGTGGCAGCAGTGTGCATCATCCACAAAATGCACTGCAGCAACTCAGCAAGGGTCCTTCAGCAACACTTTCCAAACCTGCGACCTCTACCACCTGGAAGCACAAGGGCAGCAGGTGCATGGGAACACCACCACCTGCAGGTTCCCCTCCAAGCCACACACCATCCTGTCGTGGAACTTTTATCACCATTCCTTCACTGTTGCTGGGTTAAAATCCTGGAACTCCCTCCCTAACAGCACTGTGGGAATACCCGCACCAGACAGACTGCTGCAATTCAAGAAGGCTGCTCACCACCACCTCTCAATGGCAATTAGCGATGTGCAATAAATGCTTGCCTTGATAGCAATGCCCACATCCCAAGAACGAATAAATAAGTTTAATGCTAGATTTATGGAACAGTACTATCACCACAGGCAGCCCAAGTCAGCAGCACTCGTAATACAAATGAAATGACGCCAGTCTATGCCTCTCAAAAGGCTGCCAACAATACCATGCACCCCTGTTTCTCCCACCTCCACCTGAAGACCCTCTGTTTCTCCCCCTACTCCACCTGAAGTCTTCTTCCCGCTCTTCTCAATTTTGCCAGAAGTCCTCCTGCGCCTCCCACTTGGGTCCTCTCTAAGACACTCCTTGGCCCTTCTGAATTAGCCAGCACATGCCGGTGATTTTTTGGGGGATTTCCAGAGCCAACCAATTTTATGAAACTGCTTAAAAAAAAAACCCATTCATTATCCCAGATGAAGGTCTGCTTTATCTGTTGGCTGTGAAATTGTTTGGCCAGTTTCACATCTTTTAATAGCTATAGGCCCAAGGCTCCTTAGACAGCACCTTCCAAATGATCTCTACCACCTAGAAGGACAGGGGCAGCAGATGCATGGGAACACCACCATCTGCAAGTTCCCCTCCAAGCCACACACCAGCCTGACCTGGAATTATATAGTCGTTCCTTCACTGTCACTGGGTCAAAATCCTGGAACTCCCTTCCTAACAGCACTGTGGGAGTACCTACCCCACATGGACCGCAGCGGTTCAAGGCGGCAGCTCACCTCCACCTTCTCAAAGGCAATTAGGCAATAAATGCTGGCCTAGCCAGCAACGTCCACATCCCATGAAGGAATAAAAGAAAATGCAAAATACCAGCTAATTTTAAAGCTTTTGGCACTAAATTAGTAATCAGAAAGAGGCTATAGGATAGCTGCCGAGACAGTGCAGAGGGAGCTTTACTCTGTACCTGATCCTTGCTGTATCCACCCCGGGAGTGTTTGATAGGGCAGTGCAGAGGGAGCTTTACCCTGTATCTAACCCTTGCTGTATCCACCCCGGGAGTGTTTGATAGGGCAGTGCAGAGGGAGCTTTACCCTGTATCTAACCCTTGCTGTATCCACCCCGGGAGTGTTTGATAGGGCAGTGCAGAGGGAGCTTTACCCTGTATCTAACCCTTGCTGTATCCACCCCGGGAGTGTTTGATAGGGCAGTGCAGAGGGAGCTTTACCCTGTATCTAACCCTTGCTGTATCCACCCCGGGAGTGTTTGATAGGGCAGTGCAGAGGGAGCTTTACCCTGTATCTAACCCTTGCTGTATCTGCCCTGGGGGTGTTTGATGCTGACACTAGGTGCCTTCACTGCAAAGTGTTCTATTACCAGTGTGAACATGCCTTATTTGAAAGGGTACAAAAATTCAAAGCTTTTAAGAACCGCAAGAGTTGACAGAATTAACGAAATAAAACCTACTGCTTTACAAAGTTTCATTCTGTTTCGTAACATTCAGTTTTAATAGTATTTTCTTGACTTGGTTGAAGGAAGGAGTGAATATCACAAACACCGGAATAAACCCCGCCCCCTCGCCAACCCCGGAATAAACCCCGCCCCCTCGCCAACCCCGGAATAAACCCCGCCCCCTCGCCAGCCCCGGAATAAACCCCGCCCCCTCGCCAACCCCGGAATAAACCCCCCCCTTCGCCAACACCGGAATAAACCCCACCCCCTCGCCAACACCGGAATAAACCCCACCCCCTCGCCAACACAGGCATAAACCTCACCCCCTCGCCAACACAGGCATAAACCCCACGCCCTCGCCAACACAGGCATAAACCCCACGCCCTCGCCAACACCGGCATAAACCCCACCCCCTCGCCAACACCGGTATAAACCCCACCCCCTCGCCAACACCGGTATAAACCCCACCCACTCGCCAACACCGGAATAAACCCCACCCCCTCGCCAACACCGGTATAAACCCCACCCACTCGCCAACACCGGTATAAACCCCACCCACTCGCCAACACCGGAATAAACCCCACCCCCTCGCCAACACAGGTATAAACCCCACTCCCTCGCCAACACCGGCATAAACCCCACCCCCTCGCCAACACCGGCATAAACCCCACCCCCTCGCCAACACCGGCACAAATCCCACCCCCTCGCCAACACCGGCACAAATCCCACCCCCTCGCCGACATCGGCACAAACCCCACCCCCTCGCCGACACCGGCATAAATCCCACCCCCTCGCCGACACTGGCCGAAACCCCACCCCCTCGCCGACACTGGTAGAAACCCCACCCCTTCGCCGACACAGGCAGAAACCCCACCCCCTCGCCGACACAGGCAGAAACCCCACCCCCTCGCCGACACAGGCAGAAACCCCACCCCCTCGCCGACACTGGCAGAAACCCCACCCCCTCGCCAACACTGGCAGAAATCCCACCCCCTCGCCAACACTGGCAGAAATCCCACCCCCTCGCCAACACTGGCAGAAACCCCACCCCCTCGCCAACACCGGTATAAATTTCACCCCCTTGCCAACACAGGACGAAACCCTACCCCCTTGCCAACACTGGGATACACTCCACCCTATCCCCAACACAGGACTAAACCCCACCTGTAGACCCAAATAGCCCCTCACATACATAATATTCTTTTTTGCGTCCTCAGTTTTGAAATGAAGACTTGATGCACCGTCTACTACTCTAACTTCATTCAAAACTGTAGAGCTCCTTACTCCCCTTACAACTTTGATGGTTCTAAACCTCAAACTTAGCGTTACCTAATTATTTCCTGATTTACTCCACCTGCTCTCCTGTTCCTAACCTTAGTAACCTGCACCATAAACCCTGGCCCTTCACCTGTGTCTTAATAACAGCAGACTCTCTCCCTCCTCAATACGCTAATACATACCAACTAGTTCCTGAGGATTCTTCTTCTCCACATCGAAGATCTCCTGAAAAAGAAAAAGACACTAAATGTCTGAACCATCACACATTACAACACAAGGATGCCATCTGCATCTCACTGCTCTTCACAAAGGCGGTGAGGGCACCTGCTGTATCTCTAGAAATATAAGAGGGTTGGCTATAAATACTGTATCCAGTAACATTATATCAGGTTAGGAGTCATGGACGAAAAGGAGGATTTGCTGTATCCAGGACATGTCGATGCACATTTAAATGTGAAGTTTATCTAGAATGTGCTTGCGAGATCATGCACAAAATTGAGTGGGGTGGGGGAGAAGACAGAGACAAATAGATAAAGACAAGACAGAGATAGCAAGAAACGATACAAAGAGAGTTGAAGGGAGACAAGCCAGTGACAGACAGGTAGGAACAGCTGTAGATAGAAAGATAAAGATAGCAAAATTGGCAGAAAGATAGCGATAAAGATAGAGGTAGAAAGATAGAAATGGAGAAAAGTATGTCTATAAATGACAGAGACAGAGGGGCAAATACAGAGAGGTGGAGAGTGACTGAAACTGAACTGGATCACCCATATAAACCTCCTTCAACAGCACCTTCCAAACCCGCGACCTCTTCCATCTAGAAGGACAAGAGCAGCAGACGCATGGGAACACCACCACCTGCAAGTTGCACTCCAAGACACACACCATCCTGACTTGGAACTATATTGGCGTTCCTTCACTGTCACTGGGTCAAAATACGAGAACTCCCTTCCTAACAGCACTGTGGGTGTAGCTACATCGGATGGACTGCAGTGGGTCAAGGCAGCTGCTCATCACCACCTTCTAAAGAGAAATTAGGGAGGGGGGGGGGGGGGTGCAAGATTGCGAGAGTGAAAGAGATGGCGAGGGCAAGAGCCGAAGGAGGTGCGGCGAGGGGGGGGGCGGCGAGGGGGGGGGGGGGCGGCGGTGAACTAGGTTGGGGGTGTGAACCAAGGGGAGAGGGGGCCATGAGAAGGGGTCCGAGAGAGGGTTGGGGGCGGGGGGGGGGGGTGGGTAGATCGTTACCCAAGAGTGGGATGTCGGGGAGGGGGAAACTGAAGATGGACCAAGAGAGGATTGATAAGGGTAATGCGGTTGACGTGGTGCACATGGACTTCCAAAAAGCATTTGATAAAATGCCATATAACAGGCTTGTCAGTAAGTTGATACCTGTAAAATAAAAGGGTCAAGGGCAGCATGGATACGAAGTTGGCTGAGTGACAGGAAAGAGAGCGCAGTGGTGAATGTTTTTTTGGACAGGAGGAAGGTATATACTGGGGTTCCCCAGGGGTCAGTGTTAGGACTGCTGCTTCTTTTGATATATGTAAATAACCTAGATTTGGGCGTGCAGGGCACAATTTCAAAATTTGAAAATGACACAAAGCTTGGAAGCATTGTGAACCGTGAGGAGGATAATGGTATGTTAAAAATGACTTGGTAGCACAGCTGGAATTGCAGATAAGAAGGCGAGCTTCCAAACCAGGTGCTTGGGGAAACCTGGAACTGGGAGAAATGTCTTAGGCAGAATACACATCCTGTTGCTATCTACACAGTTCAAAAAGCATGATTTAGTACAGGACGTTAGTGTCAAGATTCAACCCCTCTCCCCCTCGCAGTCCATTTATCAACCACAGCTCTATCTGTGCGCTTTTCCTCTTATCTTACACAGACTGATCATTAACCTCCCAACATCAACACCTTAGTGAGCTTATAGGGACTAGAGTCAGCTAGGTAAGGGTCATCTGGCCTACTCCATTATTAAGGGGCAGGACATTCTCTGTGTGGGCCACATTAAATGTCAAACCACGCTGTGGGACATACAACGCATTATCGAAGATTCAACAGATGCTTTGGAGTTTATTTGATTTTGCTTTTGGGTGCGGGAGGGTGTGGAATGTTGTATTCTACGGTAGTCACCAGGACTCTATACCGAACATCACACTTGTGTCAATCAGTTCTTGGGTGATAACACTCAACTCGGAACACTTGATTGTTGTGTGATGCTCTCAAGTCACCTCCTCAAATTTCTTCCATCAGCAGTGATAGACCTGCCCCAACTAATACTACCCCACTATGTTACACAGCGTCAGACCTGTACTATACCCCAGTGTTATAGTGACAGACCTGTAGTCATTTGGACCTGTAATAATACTGATAGCTGGTTTCAATTTAAATGAACAGAACTGACATCCCTAATTAAACTAGTTTGGACTGAGGTTGGGATGGTGCTTTTCCCTCAGGCACTCATTCAAGTCCAGGCTCGATGCAATTCTGGATTTGGGCCACCTAGAGCAATATCTTATCCTGCACTGGCTACGGCACCTCTTGGCACTGAGAGCAATAACGGAGGGGCTAGGCATGCATGAACTGGCTCAGGTGCCTTTTGTCTGCTAGCTGTAAAGGGTATGGATGGCAGCTTAGGTGCAGACAGCAGTGGAATGAGGCTAGGTGGGTAATGGGGGCAGAATCTGCCTTCAATAACTCCCCATAAAAAGACATTTGAAAAATAATGAGGCTTTTCAGCAAATGTGACAATTTAAACATACCAGAGGTAGAAAGAGGCATTGCATTTCATGCTGATTTATGGAACACAGCCTGTTGATAAAACTGAGCAGAAAAACCTCTCTACTATTTGATTAGACTGAGGCAAGTTTGAGTTCCCTGCAGAACCTTTCGGCCTGCGTGCCCGGTCATTGCTCCTTCTCCAGTATGCACAGAGATTAATCACTGAGCGGTTACTGGAACAGAATTGGACATGTCTTTTTATTTAATTGATCCTTGGATCACATGAGCTAAAAAAAGACTGCGAAGATGGTACTGGAGAAGGACAGCCTGTTTTGTTTCTATAAAAACCAACAAGTCTTGAGCTGTTCCCTGCAAGACTTTGACTGCAAACCTGATTGAGATTAGTGTGCATCCTGCAAGCACATACCTGTAGCCCTGGTACCAGCCAGCAGTCTGCCACTAACAAGGAGACAATGTTGCAGATATTAGCCAATCTCTGGCTCTGCAAATCCTACTTGAGCTTTAGAGCTATCTTCTGGGGTTCAATGGTACCAGCTGCTCCCTAAAGCATCCTGACCGCATACTTCTTCATCCCACTGACCTGTATCTACTAGTGATACATAACAGGACACGGGGGTGCAACAGTGAAAAGGCCTTGTGTTGTGGGCTGGATTTCTCTGTGTTGTACATGTGCAATCCTTCGCTCTCTCCTAATAGCAAGTCACTCAGCTGTCAAGAGTACTTAGTAATGGGCAACAAAGGCTGGTCTTGCCAGCGACACCCACATCCCATGAAAGAATAAAAAAAAGTGGACAGAGATCACACTGAATAAGGGAATTCTGGTTTGAATTGTTCAGAAGCAGCTTAGTTCCATGGTGGGGGAAACACAGCAAACAATGCGATCAATGAAAGTCACTTGTGATACAATTAGTCCAACATCTGTTGGTGCACTGTTACAAAAATAAAGAACACAGAATCACGAGCCTGTTACAGTGGGTTGTCTAACTCATCTTAAAAGCACAATCTCTCTGCACCCTGTTCTATGGTCCAGGGCAGCAGTTCACTCCATTCACAATTTCTCCAACTCCCTCTTGGCATCTAACACACCTTGAAGTTTTGCTGTTATTGATTTGCCTCCTTGATTTTGTTCTATCACAGTACCAACCTGTACCCACCAGTACTCTACATGTATTACACAGTGACAGACCTGTACCCACTAGTACAGTGCTCGTGTTACAGTGGCAGACCTGTACTCATTAGTACTGTGTCTGTGTTACAGTGACAGACCTGTACCCACTAGTACCGTGCTCGTGTTACAGTGGCAGACCTGTACCCACTAGTACAGTGCTCGTGTTACAGTGGCAGACCTGTACTCATTAGTACTGTGTCTGTGTTACAGTGACAGACCTGTACCCACTAGTACTGTGCTCGTGTTACAGTGGCAGACCTGTACCCACTAGTACTGTGCTCGTGTTACACAGTGACAGACCTGTACTCATTAGTCCTGTGTCCGTGTTAGTGACAGACCTGTACTCACCAGTACTGTACCCTAGTGTTACACATCTGAAAGTATTCTCTTCAGGCACAACCCAAGTTTGAAAGGAAAGAATCTAAAATTATTCCACTCACAGTTCAAAGGACTATTTCAGAAGCCCACAAAACAGTTTACTGCAATCAGTTGGAGTGCTGCCCTTTCACTATAGCCAGCGGTGAATATCCCCAGAATACCTTCTCCAGGGGTGTTGGACTACTGAAAATGTGAAAATATATGTATATTGTAGGGAAAGTGGCACATGAAGGGTTAACAACCAACGAATGCAGTCAGAGAAATGATCAGCTGCTTTGTAAAAAATGATGCAGACTCCAGGAAATTCTAAGACTAAGCAATGCTTCAAAAAAAATAATCGGTGTTCAACCCCCACTCCCAGCACCCTGCTGTCCAACCTTAGTCACACAGTAATTACTACCAACCAAACAAATGGAACTTATGTAAACACCTATTAACTGTATTGTGCAATTTGTAGTGTCGACTATTCTGCAATGCACTACAACCGCAGAAACTCTGCAATACTTTTCCTCACTTTTATCTGTTAAATAAAATAGAAGCTCTTCCCTGCAGCCCTAGTGGGATTCAACTCCCCCTCACACCCGCCCCGTCATCAGAGGAGAAGCGATCAACCCAATAATCTCAAGGTTACTGTATTTTTCTGCCTCACTGTATTCACTGTTGCACATTCAGTTGGGGTGCTCTGTACAGGAAGCTTCCCATGCGCAGCCACACCCGCACTAAACATCTGTGGCATTTGCCAATTCATAGCTCCAGGTAATAAAGTCTGTTTCAGCTTGTGTGTCTGATGGGCAGGGAAAGACTCAGAGGAAGCAGTATAGTCATCATATCAAAACACACACACCCTGCAGAGTTAAATAAACATTTAATGGTTAATAACGGGCAGGTACAGACACCCTCACTAATTACAGAATACGAATCCTGAGATACAGTCACTCTCACTGAATAATGGATAGTAATGGGCACATATAGACACTCTCACTGATTACAGGGCAGTACTGGGCATTTTCCGCCGCTCAATGATTATAGGACAATAATGGGCAGGTACAGCCACTCTCACTGAATACAGGACGCTATAGCGCAGCAATGAGCAGGTGTACTTGGAACAGGCAATAATGAACACACGTAACATGGGTCTTAGTTTGTGACTGACGGACAGAGGTTGAAAAGAAGGATATGGGAGTGAGCACCAATCATATGTTTTATGGGATGTGGCGTCACTGGCTCGGCCAGTATTTTGAAAGGATCTGGTCAGTATGAGAAAGTTAGCAAATTGCCCTACGTTTATCACATTAAAATCCATACATCATATTTCACCCTATCTACAGAACGTTGCAAGTCTCTCTGCTGATAGTTACACCAGGGTATTTTGCCTTTGCCTTTAACTTTAACAACCCACAATTTGTCACTGGTTGAAATTGATGAATGGAAAATCATGGACTGGTGAGCTGTGTAGAAAAAAAACGCAGGCACAAACTCCTGCCTACTCATTTCATCTCTTCAGCAGGTTTAATAGCCCCATTACAGACAGCCTGTTCTAGCAGGTCATTCACAAATATTGTGGATACAGGATGTATCCGGCGGCATTGGATTATATGTCCAAACAGGATATACCAGCACTGTACAGTTCAATGGTGAGATCACATATTGGGTATGGCATGAGGTTTTGGTCATCCTACTTCAAAGGAGGATATGAATGCATTAGAAAGACCTCAGAGAAAAGTAACCAGCACCATTAATGGCCTTATGGGACTGAATTAGCAAGAAAGGCTCAAGTAACCACCTTGCACTAGAGACAAGACTGACAGGAGACATGATTCAGATCTTCAAAACAATGAAAGGTATGGAGGAGGGCAAAGGAAACAAGCTACTTCTCTCGGCTGAGCACAGGGTGAGAAGACACAAGTATGACATTCACCAAAGTGATTCCAGACAACGTAGCCGGCTGCGGATGTTATCGGACTGCGCCAAACAGTGCACATGCACAAACAGACTCCTGCTCTCTGCGCGTGTGCGACGTTCCACATTGCCAGGACTGGTTGGTGCATGCGCAGATGATGTCATTACGTAACGCGGGGAAGTGGGGAGAGCGCGCAGGGGAAGTGGGGAGAGAGCACCTCCCACCCCCCTGGCCACTGACTGCAGGCCGCTCGCTCGCTCTCCCCCCCCACCCGTTCTCTCCGGCTGCTCGCTCCCCGCTTCCCCCACCTGCTCTCTCCAGTCATTGTGTGCTGCCATGGGTCTACAGAGCCTTTCAGTGATTATTTCAGCAGTGCCATCTTTAGTCCTGGCAGCTGCCTGAACGTCGCTGACTATGACGTTTCAGTGGATCAGGCTACATTTGCACATGTGCCAGTTCAGCGCCACCTAGTGGTTGCGTTATCAGCAAATGCAGCCATTGTAACCCGTGTTATATAGTGACAGATTTGCAAACCACTTTCAATCTCTTCAATTCTACACACAAGGAACTCAGGGCCTGCCCTTGAAAGTTGCCAAAACAAAACTCATATCAACAAACAGCTGGTCAGCCAAATATTCCTGTCTGGAACATGTTGAACACTTCTCATACCTTTACAGTTACCTCTTTCAAAAGGCCAACATTGACAAGGAGATCCAACACCAGATCAGCTACACCAATACAGCCTTTGACAAATTACAGCTGTGAGTGTTGGACAACAAAGACCTCGTGTACAGAGCAGCTGTTGTCACCACACTCCTGTACTGTAGTGAGACCTGGACTGTGTATTAGCGACACATAAGAGCGCTAGAGAAATTCCATCAGCAATGCCTCTGCCACATCCTCCCGATTCAGTGTGACAACCATTGAACAAACACGAGTGTCCTTCTGGAAGCCAGATCCACAAGCATTCAGGAAAAACTCCTGCAAAATCTACTCCGACGGACTGGCTACTGTATCCACATGGCTGAAAATCATCTCCTCTGCCAGGTCTTGTTCTCATAACCCACAAATGGCCAATGTTCCAGGGGAGGACAAACAAATGCTTCAAAGACACTCTGAAGTTCTCCTTGAAGCGTGGCTGCATTGACCTCAACAACTGGGAGCAGCTTGCTACTTATCCTAAACTGAACTAGGCCACTCAAAACATTAGATATAGATCAGACCAGTACCTACAAGTGTAGTCTCTATAAGTTGCTAAACTTCTGGCCAGGGACACATTGGCTTCTGTACTCTGTCTCACCTTGCTTCTGCTTGAGATCGCCTTCTCACTAATGTTGAACCTGCTTCCGTCCCATGAGTGGTGTTCACATGTCAGATACCCACGTCTTTGTCTGCTCCAGAATAGGGTGGCATCAGAAGATGGTGGCCAACTAGCCTGGACTGCAGCAAGCGGCTCTATGCAAACTTAATATGAATATTACATTGGATTATCTCTGGTTCAGTGGATATTGTTCAATACAGGTTTTAGTCCCTGTACTTCATTTCTGAGACTCCATTTGAATACATCCATTCAAAAAGGTTGTTGCCTTTCCTTGTTTGCTAACGACCTAAATTCTTTTTATTGCATTATGCTTCGTTATTGGTCATTGTGAAAACCAAATGTGATTGAGACTAACATCTGGTCCATCTGACAAGATAAATACATTAAGAGTAAGAGGATAACTAAGGAAAGAGTAGGGCCCATAAAATATCAAAAAGGTAACCTATGTGTAGGGGCGGAAGATGTTGGCATGGTTCTTAATGAATATTTTGCTTCTGTCTTCACAGAAGACGGGGGGGCGATGCAGATATTGTAGTTAAGGAAGAGGAGTGTGAAGTATTGGACGTGATAAACATAGGGAAAGAGGAAGTATCAATGGGACTAACACCCTTGAAAGTTGATAAATCACCAGGTCTGGATGAAATGCACCCTAGGCTGTTAAAAGAAGCAAGAGAGGAAGTAGCAGAAGGTCTGACCATCATTATCCAGTCCTCACTGGATACAGGTATGGTGCCAGAGGATTGGAGAACTGCTAATGTTGTACCTCTGTTTAAAAAGGGAGCAAAGCTTAGACCAAATAATTACAGACCAGTCAGTCTAACCTCAGTAGTGGGCAAATTATTGGAATCTATTCTGAGAGACAGGATAAACTTAGAAAGGCACAGGTTAATCAAGGATGGTCAGCATGGATTTGTTAAGGGAAAATCTTGTCTGACCAACTTGATCGAATTTTTTGAAGTAACAAGGAAGATAGATGAGGGTAGTGCAGTTAATGAGTTTTTGACAAGGACCCACATAACAGACTGTTTAAAAAAATAAAAATCCCATGGGATCCAGGGAAATGCAGCAAGGTGTGCAGTTCTGGTCACCTCATTACAGAAAGGATGTAATTGCACTAGAGAGGGTACAGAGGAGATTTACAAGTATGTTGCCTGGACTGCAAAAATGTAGCTATTGGATAGGCTGGGGTTGTTCTCCTTGGAACAGAGAAGGCTGAGAGGAGATCTGATTGAAATGTACAAAATTTTGAGGGGCCTGGATAGAGTGGAGGTGAAGGGTCTACTCACCTTAGCAGAGAGGTCAGTGACGAGGGGACATAGATTTAAAGTGATTGGTAAAAAAATTAGAGGGGAGATGAGGAAAAACTTTTTCACCCAGAGGGTAGTGGGGGTCTGGAACTCACTGCCTGAAAGGATAGTTGAGGCAGACACCCTCAACTCATTCAAAAGGAATCTGGAAATGCACCTCAAGTTCCGTAATCTGCAGGGCAACGTACCAAATGCTGGAAGGTGGGATTAGAATAGGGGGATCGTTTTTCAGCCGGCATAGACACGATGGTCCAAGTGGCCACTTTCTGTGACTTAAACTTTCTACGATTCTATGATTTAAGCTCTCCTTCTTAGATGGACAGATACTTAGATTTGGATAGACAAGGGAATCAAGGGTTATGGGGGCAAACAGAAAAGTGGAGTTGCAACCACAACCACTGCAGTGGTTAGCACCGCAGCCTCACAGCTCCAGTGACCTGGGTTCAGTTCTGGGTACTGCCTGTGCGGAGTTTGCAGGTTCTCCCTGTGACCGCGTGGGTTTCCGCCGGGTGCTCCGGTTTCCTCCCACAGCCAAAGACTTGCAGGTTGATAGGTAAATTGGCCATTGTAAATTGCCCCTAGTGTAGGTAGATGGTAGGAGAATTGTGGGGATGTGGTAGGGAATATGGGATTAATGTAGGATTAGTATAAATGGGTGGTTGTTGATCGGCACAGACTCAGTGGGCCGAAGGGCCTGTTTCAGTGCTGTATCTCTCTATGACTACCAGATCAGCGATGACCTTATCGAATGGCGGAGCAAGCTCGAGGGGCCGAACGGCCTACTCCTGCAAAGTCCTATGTCTCAAACGTTCAGAATGGCGACAACTTAGCCACCAAGCTGCATCATGCTTTGAGTCCCAATGCCTTGATGAGGCAGAGCGACAGCAGAAAAGCAAATTCTATACTCTGGATCCCACTACCTTGTGGGACGTCCTGCTTCACATGCCCGAAGATTTGAGAGTCGAAAATCGGCCTGCCTCAGCCACATGAAGACCCATGACAGTAACTCACGACTGAGTTGACAACATCCTCGAATCAAAAGACAGCCGACAATGAGATAGTGACAGACCTGCATCCACCAGTACCGTACCCGTGTTATACCCTAAGTGTTGAGCGTTTGATATCAGTGACCCCAAGGCATAGCAGGTATCTTACAAGATCAGCAAGACTGCGCATCAGGTCCTAGGAACACCTTTGATGGGCATAACCTGTGAACTGTTCAACACATTTACTTACCCAGTATTCCAGGAAGAACCTGTTAAAGTATCAGGAGGAGCTGATTTAGATGAGAAATCAGAACTCAAACTGTCAAATAGGAGAAAGGAAACTAAGACAGAATGGATTCTGATAACAGAGTTACATCACTGTTAACCAGGGTCAGGGACTGTCAAAGAAAGGTGAATGGTGCAACTTGACTGCAGCAAAGATTTGAGAGTCCAATCTCATGCAGGAGGATTACACACAGGCCAATTATTCTTCACCAACCAGCAGTCAACACTGCCATCCTCTGCAATCGAAAGGACACTGCAGACAGTATTCTGTTAACCCAGCTTCCAGGTTGGAGACACTGAATTTGATTCTACTTAAAGCAGATGTCACTTAGGTGGGGATATTGGAGGTTTAAACATTTCCTACAATTGCTGTTGCAGAATTTAGAAAAATAAGTAATTCTAATTCATGTTTGCATTTGTGATGGAGATAATTACCAATCTCATACCTACAAATAACGCATCAAAACTGCTAACAGACAAGTTCACACTGCAACCTGCAAGTAGGGTTGCCAACTCTGGTTTGACACATTCCTGGAAGTTTTATCACATGCCCTTCTGTATTCAACCGCCTTGCCTGGTCAAACCACCTCCTTTCAAATCTCCCAATATTTTTCTAACTAATGAACGGAAGCGTTCAAGGAAAATTAATAGAACACAAAGCACCTTTAACATAATGAAACATTCCAAGGCACTTCACAGGAGCGTTATCAAACAAGACTTGATACGACTCATAAAGAGATATATTAGGACAGAAAGGCATGTTTTAAAGAGTGTCTTAAAGGAGGAAAGAAAGGCAGAGAAGTTTAGGGAGGGAATTCCAGAGCTTCGGGCCTTGGTAACAGAAGACACGGCTGCCAGTGATGGGGTAATTAAAATCGGGGACGCTCAAGAGGCCATAATTAGATAAACACAGATATCTGAGGGTTATAGGGCTGGAGGAGATCAGTGATAGGGAAGGGAGAGGCCATGGAATGATTTGAAAGCAAGGATAGGAATTTTAAAATTGAGGCATTGTTTGACTGGGAACCAATGCATCAGCGAGCACACGGGTGATGGGTGGATGGAGCTTGGTGCAAATCAGGACACAGGCAGCAGAGTTTACAGATGTGGAAGATGCCAGGCTGGCCAGGAATACGAACATACAAATTAGAAGCAGGAGTAGGCCACTTGGCCCCTCGAGCCTGCTCTGATCTATTGTAACCTCAACTCCACATTCCTGCCTACCCCCAATAACCTTTCATCCCCTTGCTTATCAACAATCTCACTACCTCTGCCTTAAAAATATTCCAAGACTCTGCTTCCACCATCTTTTGAGAAACAGAGCTCCAAAGACTCACGACCCTCTGAGAGTTGGAATAGTCAATTCTAAAGGTAAGAAAGGCATGAATGAGGATTTCAGTAGATGAGCTGAGGTAGGGGGCAGTCGAGCAATGTTATGGAGGTGCAAATAGGCAGTGTCATTTATGGCACAGAAGGAGGCCATTCGGCCCATCGAATCCACGCCAGCTCTCCACAAGTCTATGCAGTCAGTCCCACCCCCTGGTTCGATTCCCATAGCCCTGCAAGTCTATTGCTCTCAGGTGCCATCCAACTTCCTCTTGAAGTCATTGATCGTCTCCGCTTCCACCACCCTCGTGGGCAGTGAGTTCCAGGTCATTACCATCCATTGTGTAAAAAAGTGCTTCCTCATATTTCCCCTAAATCTTTTGCCTAAAACTTTCAATCTATATCTCCTAGTCCTTGTTTCATTTGTTATTAGGAACAGCTTTTCCTTGTCTAACTTATCTAAGCCTGTACACTTCTATTACGTCTCTCCTCAATCTCCTTTGTTCTAAGGAGAACAAACCCAGCTTTTCTAACCTAACCTAGTAATTAAAATCCTCCATCCCTGGAACCATTCTGGTAAATCTCCTCTGCACCCTCTTAAGGACCCTCACATCCTTCCTGAAGTGTGGTGACCAGAACTGGACGCAATACTCCAGTTGGGGCCTAGCCAGAGCTTTATAAAGGTTCAGCATAACTTCCCTGCTTTTGTACTCAATGCCTCTATTTATGAAGCCCCAGATCCCATATACTTTACCAACCACTCTTTCAATATGTCCCGCCACCTTCAAAGATCTATGCACATGCACCCCTAGGTCCCTCTGTACCTGCACACTCTTTATAACTGTGCCATTAAGTATATATGGCCTCTCCATATTTCTTCTGCCAAAATGCATCACCTCACACTTGTTAGTTTTAAATTCCATCTGCCGCCGCTCTGCCCATTCTGCCAGCCTATCCATGTCCTGTTGCAGACAGTTCATATCATCCTCACTGTTTGCTGCACATCCAAGTTTGGTGTCATCAGCAAATTTTGAGTTTCTATTCTGTATTCCAAGATCTAAGTCATTTATATATCTATATATAAGCAGTGGTCCCAGCACTGACCCTTGGGGAGCAACACTTTCCACCATCCTCCAGTCTGAAAAGCAACCATTTACCAGGACTCGCTGTTTTCTGTCCATAATTTTTTATCCAAATGGACAATGACCCTCCTATTCCATGAGCTTCAACTTAACCAGCCTTTTATGTGGTACCTTATCAAATGCTTTAAAAGCCATATAAACAATAACCACCGCATTCCCTTTATCAACCTTCTCTGTTACTTCATCAAAAAATTCAATTAGTCAAGCATGATCTGCCTTTTACAAATCCACGCTGACTATCCTTAATTAACTCGAACCTCCCTAAGTGTCCATTGCTAGTTTTCCTGATTATAGTTTCTGAAACCTTACCCACCACTGATGTTAAACTAACAGGCCTGTAGTTGTCAGGACTGTCCTTATACCCTTTCTCGAATAAGGGTGTCACATTTGCCACTCTCCAATCCTCTGGCACCTCCCATGTATTCAGGGAAGACTGGAAGATTATGGCAAACTCCTCTGCTATCTCCACCCCAAATTCCTTTAGCAACCTAGGATGCAAGCCATCCGGACCAAGTGACTTATCTACCCTCAGCATAGCCAGCCTTTTTAGTACCTTCCCCCCACCGCCTCAATTTTTATCCCATCCATTGCCTCTACTCTCTCTGCTTCCACTAATATTTTGTCAGCTTTCATTTTCTTAGCGAGCACTGATACAAAGTACTCATTAGGTATATCAGCCTTGCCCTGCGCCTCTAGGCATATATTACCCTCTCTGTTCCTAACAGGCCCCACTCCTCCTTTTACTACTCACTTACTCCCACTCCGGTAGGAGATCTTTGCGTTTCCTTTTAAGTTGACTGCCATTCTATTTTCATATTCTCTCTTTGCCAGTCTTATATTTCTCTTCACCTCCTCTTTCAACTTATTGTATATGGCCTGGTCCTCACTTGATGAGTTCACCTGACATGCATCATACACCCTCGTTTTTTTTCTATCTCCTTCATCAACCAAGGAGCTCTGTTCTTGGTTTTCCTACCTTTCACCCTTGTGGGAATATTCCTAGCCTATACCTGAAGCATGTCTTCCTTAAAGATAACCCACTGTTCTGATACAGCTCTTCCTGCTAGTCTTTGTTTCCATTCTACCCTGGCTACATCCCTTCTCATTGCACTGAAATTAGCCCTCTTCCAATCTAGATATTCTACCTTATTTTGTTCCTTGCTTTACTGCATTACTAGTCTAAACCTAATGATACGATGATCACTCTTACCCAAGTGCTCTCCCACAGACCAACCTCATTTCCCAGCAGCAGATTCAGCAATGCCTCTTTTCTACACCTTCTCTTTTGTTATCTCTTGCCGCAACCCCCACTTTACTTGATTAAAACCGTTCACATTTCTAATATTGTCAGTTCTGAAGAAGGGTCACTGATCTGAAACGTTAACTCTACTTCTCTCTCCACAGATGCTGCCAGACCCACTGAGTATTACCAGCATTTTTTGTTTTTATTTCTGATTTCCAGCATTTGCAATATTTTGCTTTTATTTTAGTGTTTAATTCACTGCCACTTCACTTCCAGGAATGCCTACCTTGAAGAAGTTCTGCTCTTCTCTCCAACAGGATTTTCGTTTGCCTCTTTTATCTTGTTCACCTTCATTGCTTTCTATTTCCCTCCCGGTGTTTGATAAAGTGTCAGCCAAAACTCGTTTTCACAGCCACATCTCCTTCCTCCACTGTCTCCGGCTCCGACTCATTCCACGTGGATTCCAACTGAAATTTCATCCTTCGTGTTTTGAATCGAGCCAGGATTACAGGTATCTCCGAGAAATACAACATTCCTCGGACTGCTGTTCTCGCTGCATCCTGAGATCCACACTCAGTGCCATGTGCTGCCACATGAACACACTGGACCTCTCTCTCCAGCAGCACCGCCTCACCTTATCTCAAAGCTGTTTTACTCCGCAGTTTCATTTCATCCTTTGTCTTATCCGACGCATTAACAAAAAACTTTTTTCTTCCTTTCAGGTGTGAAGGAATGCAAGCTCCAGCAGCTGATGGGGACTATCGCCCCTCCAGAACCTTCTTCCCCTTCACTTCCCTCTGACCCCAACCCTTCTGATCTGACCCCTTGCCATGTATTCACGATACCCTCTGACCTTCCCCTCTCTGATGCTGAACGTTCTGTACTCAGCAAAGCACTCAGTTTTATCCCCTTACGCCCCCACTTCAATGAATTATGCGCTTGGCATGAAGTTGAGCTCTTCTTCCGTCGCCTTTGCCTTCGGGCTCACTTCTTTGACCAGGAGTCCTCCCCTCGACCAGCAGACCCATTCACCAGCCTCCAGCATTCTCCCTCTACCTGGACCCCTCTCTCTGGCCTCTTACCCGCTCTTGATCTTTTCATTGAAAACTGTCGGCGAGACATCAGCTGTCTCAATTTCGCTGCCCCCCTCTCTCACTCTAACTTGGCCCCCTCTAAACTTGCCGCACTCTGTTCTCTCAGGTCCACACCCGACATTGTCATCAAACCTGCAGATAAGGGTGGTGCTGTTGTTGTCTGGCGTACGGACCTCTACCTTGCAGAGGCTCAGCGCCAACTCTCAGACAATTCCTACCTCCCCCTGGACCATGACCCCACCACCGAACATCAAGCTACTGTCCACAGAACTGTCACTGATCTCATCTCCTCTGGAGATCTTCCCTCTACAGCTTCCAACCTCACAGTCCCGCAACCCTGTGCAGCATGCTTCTACCTCCTTCCCAAAATCCACAAACAGGACTGTCCCGACAGACCCATTGTTTCAGCCTGTTCCTGCCCTACTGAACTTATTTCTTCCTACCATGACTCTATCTTTTCTCCCCTGGTCCAGTCTCTTCCAACCTACATCTGTGACTCTTCTGATGCCCTAGGTCATTTTGACTATTTCCAGTTTCCTGGCCCTAACCGCCTCCTCTTCACTATGGATGTCCAATCTCTCTACACCTCCAACCCCCACAAGGACGGTTTGAGGGCTCTCCGCTTCTTCCTTGAACAGAGGTCCAACCAGTCCCCGTCCACCACCACCCTCCTCCGCCTGACTGAACTTGTTCTCACATTGAACAACTTCTCCTTCAACTCCACTCACTTCCTTCAAGTAAAAGGTATTGCTATGGGTACCCACATGGGTCCTAGTTATGCCTGTTTTTTTGTGGGATATGTCGAACATTCCTTGTTCCAGTCCTACTCAGGCCCCCTCCCCCAACTCTGTTTCCGGTACATTGATGACTGTATCGGTGCCGTTTCCTGCTGCCACCCGGAACTAGAAAACCTCATCAACTTAGCTTCTAATTTCCACCCTCATCTCACCTTTACATGGTCCATCTCCGACGCTTCCCTTCCCTTCCTCGACTTCTCTGTCTCCCTCTCTGGGGATGGGCTATCTACTAATATTCATTATAGGCCCACCAACTTCCACAGCCACCTCCACTACACCTCTTCACACCCTGCCTCCTGTAAGGACTCCATTCCCCCAGTTTCTCCGTCTCTGACGCATCTGCTCTGATGATGCTGCCTTCCATGTCAGCGCTTCTGATATGTCTTCCTTTTTCCTCAACTGAGGATTCCCCCCCACTGTGGTTGACAGGGCCCTCAACTGTGTCCGGCCCATTTCCCGTACCTTTACCTTCACCCCTTCCCCTCCCTCACAGAACTGCGACAGGGTTCCCCTTGTCCTCACTTTCCACCCAACCAGCTTCCAGATTCAAAGGATCATCCTCTGCTACTTCTGCCACATCCAGCGTGATGCCACTACCAAAATCATCTTCCCCTCCCTTCCCCTGTCAGCATTCCGAAGGGATTGTTTCCTCCACGACACCCTCGTCCACTCCATTACCCCCACCACCTCGTCCCCTTCCCACGGCACCTTCCCCTGCAATCGCAGGAGGTGTAATACCTGCCCATTTACCTCCTCACTATCCACGTCCCCAAACACTCCTTTCAGATGAAGCAGTGATTTACTTGTACTTCTCTCAATTTAGTATACTGTATTCACTGCTCACAATGTGGTCTCCTCTACATTGGGGAGACCAAACGCAGATTGGGTGACCACTTTGTGGAACACCTCCGCCCAGTCTGTAAGCAGGACCCTGAGCTTCCGGTTGCTGGCCATTTCAACACCCCACAGCCCCCCCGCCCAGCTGTCATGCTCACATCACTGTTGTGGGATTGCTGCAGCGTTCCAGCGAACAGCATCTCATTTACCGATTAGGCACACTACAGCCTGCCGTACTGAACACTGAATTGAATAATTCCAGAGCATGACGGGCCCCTCCCCTCCCTCACCTTTTTATGTTTAGTTTTTTTTCTTTTTTAGTTGGTTATTTTATTTTAGTTTTTTAAATTTGGTTAGTTTGTTTCTACTGTGCCTACCCACTGTTTCTGTTTTTTTATGTTTGTGCTTGGGGTGCTTTGTGCTTTACAGTCAATTCACACCCTCTCTGTACTAACGCTTTGTCTTTCAGCACACCATTAACATACTGTTTGCCTTTGTTCCATGACCTTCTGGTCAGTTATTCTCTGTGACCTTGTCCTATCAACACCTACTCTTCTGTTATCTCTTGCCCCAACCCTGCTTTATTTGCTTAAAATCTTTTACATTGCTAATATTTGCCAGTTCTGATGAAGGGTCACTGATCTGGAACATTAACTCTGTTTCTCTCTCCACAGATGCTGCCAGACCTGCTGAGCATTTCCAGCATTTCTTGTTTTTATATGCCTCTTTTCTAGTTGGGCTGAGAACATATTGATCAAGGAAGTTCTCCTGAACACATTTCAGAAATTCCTCCCTCTCCCCACCCTTTACCCTAGAATTATCCCAATCGATATTTGGGTAATTAAAGTCCCCTAATATCACCATTCTATACCTCTTGCTCATCTCTGTGATTTCCCTGTAGATTTACTCCTCTCTCACCCTCATACTATTTGGAAGCCTATAGAATACCCCCAGTAGCGTGATCATACCCTTTTTGCTCCTCAATTCTAACCAAATAGATTCGGTCCTTTCAAGAACATTTCTCTTTCCATTACTGCAATACCTTCCCTAATAGGGACTGCCACCCCACATCCTGTTTTTCCATCCCCATCTTTTCTGAACACTTTATATCCTTGTATATTAAGCATCCAGTCCTTGCCATTTTTAAGCCACGCTTCCGTTCTTGCCACTACATCATATTCCCAAACCGCTATTTGTGCTTGTAGATCACCAACTTTATTTACCACACTTCGTAAATTTATACACATGTATTGTAATCCTATATTTACAATCCTCGTAGACCTTCTCAGTCCACTCCCATTTAATATGGAAAAACTCCCTTCTCTAGTACTATCATCACCAACCAACTACCTGTTTTCCTGTGATGTCACACTTTGATTTTTCTCAGAACACGGTTGGTCGTCTCTGGAGCCACTGGACAAAACAGGACGGGACAAAACGGGATGGGGCGGGACAGGATAGCTCCCCGCTGATCTCACGCTCTCACTCTGTCCTGTCGCTCTTTTAAGCTCCTGCTGGTCTCTCTCTCTCACTCCATCCTGTCGCTCTTTTAACTTGCTCACTGATCTCACTCTTTGCGATGGCAAGGATATATGGCTGGAAGCTCATCTTAGGATCGAATATGACACCAAGTTTTTCTCCTGGGTTGCTCACAGCAGTGTCCAGGAAATTAGTTACTGATCCCTGGAGACTCCTGAACAAGCCTGGAGACAACCCTACTTGCAAGTGACAGTCTTAACCTTGTCCCTAATTTCACACAGCCTTGTACTTATTGCTTAGTTTCTCACCAATTTTAAAGAGAAAAATAATAATGTACTCAAATTTGTTCACCTGCCCACCTCCACCCCACAGTAGTATTAATTTTCCCAGCCCCAGGAAGTATCCCTTCTACAGTTACAGCAATTTCGCCCCTTCAGATTGGAGTACTTCCATCATGGATGGAGCTATTTTTGACTGAAATGGCATATCTGGTTCAACTTTACCTGCCTTCCTGCTAAGAAAAGTGTGAAAAGAAATTGAGATCATTTCCGACTGGTGGAAAGTGGTAGGAGATGATGGGGGTGAAAAACCTTATAGATTGTGGTCTTCACTCCACACACAATAGCTTGGATCCGAGAATAGAGAAGAGGGCATTTAATTGTGAAAAGGGTACCGAGTTGGAGGCATAATCACAGACAGCGCAAATGATTTTGAAAGCACAGATTAAGCAACAGGGAAGAACTTGTAGGAAAGTCTACATCACATCAGTGGGAGTCAAAGAGGAAATTGAGAGAGTTCAGAGCCAAAGTGTACCCGTTAAGGTGAAGGGTAGGACTAACAGGCCCAGGGAACCCTGGATGTCAAGGGATATAGAGGATTAGATCAGGAAAAAAAAAAGGAGGCTTATGGCAGATCCCAAGCGCTGACAACAGCGGAGGCACTAGAGGACTATAGAAAGTGTAGGGTGGTACTTAAAAAAGTAATTAGGAGAGCGAAGAGGGGACATGAAAAAACACTGGCAGGCAAGATAAAGGAAAATCCTAAGGCGTTTTATAAGTATATTAAGGGTAAGAGCATAACCAGGGAAAGAGTAGGGACAATTAGGGACCAACGTGGCAATCTCCGTGTGCAGCCGGAGGACATAGGTGAGGTTTTAAATGATTACTTTTCATCGGTGTTCACTATGGAGAAGGACGACGTAGGTGTAGAGATCAGGGAGGGCGATTGTGATATATTTGAACATATTAGCACTGAAAGGGAGGAAATATCAGCTGTTTTAGCGGGCTTAAAAGTGGATAAATCCTCAGGCCCAGATGAGATGTATCCCAGGCTGCTATGTGAGGCAAGGGAGGAGATAGCAGGGGCTTTGACACAAATTTTCAAAACCTGTCTGGCCACAGGGAAGGTACCAAAGGATTGGTGGACAGCAAATATGGTACCAATATTCAAGAAGAGTAGCAGGGATAAACCATGTAACCAGGCCGGTGAGTCTAACATCAGTGGTTGGGAAAATATTGGAAAAAATTCTGAGGGACAGGATTAATCTCCCCTTGGAGAGGCAGGGATTAATCAGGGATAGTTAGCATGGCTTTGTCAGGCTAACTAACTTGATTGAAGTTTCTGAGGAAGTCACTAGATGTGCCGATGAGGGTAAAGCAGTAGATGTAGTATGTGCGGCACAGTGGCGCAGTGGTTAGCACCGCAGCCTCACAGCTCCAGCGACCCGGGTTCAATTCTGGGTACTGCCTGTGTGGAGTTTGCAAGTTCTCCCTGTGTCTGCGTGGGTTTCCTCTGGGTGCTCCGGTTTCCTCCCACATGCCAAAGACTTTCAGGTTGATAGGTAAATTGGCCATTATAAATTGCCCCTAGTATAGGTAGGTGGTAGGGAAATATAGGGACAGGTGGGGATGTGGTAGGAATATGGGATTAGTGTAGGATTAGTATAAATGGGTGGTTGATGGTCGGCACAGACTCGGTGGGCCGAAGGGCCCGTTTCAGTGCTGTATCTCTAAAACTAAAAACTAAAAAACTAAAACATGGATTTCAGTAAGGCTTTTGATAAGGTTCCGCATGGGAGATTGGCTAAGAAGGTAAGAGCCCACGGGATCCAGGGAAATTTGGCAAATTGGATCCAAAATTTGCTTAGTGGCAGGAGGCAGAGAGTGATGGTTGAGGGCTGTTTTTGCGATTGGAAGCCTGTGACCAGTGGTGTACCACAGGGATCGGTGCTGGGACCTTTGCTGTTTGTAGTGTACATTAATAATTTAGACGTGAATATAGGAGGTATGATCAGTAAGTTTGCAGGTGACACGAAAATTGGTGGTGTTGTAAATAGTGAGGAGGAAAGCCTTAGATTACAGGGAGATATAGATGGGCTGGTAAGATGGGCGGAGCAGTGGCAAATGGAATTTAATCCTGAGAAGTGTGAGGTGATGCATTTTGGGAGGACTAACAAGGCAAGGGAATATACATTGGATGGTAGGACCCTAGGAAGTTCAGAAGGACCTTGGTGTACTTGTCCATAGATCACTGAAATCAGCAACACAGGTAGATAAGGTGGTTAGGAAGGCATATGGGATACTTGCCTTTATCAGCCGAGGCACAGAATACAAGAGCAGGGAGGTTATGATGGAGCTGTATAAAACGCTAGTTAGGCCACAGCTGGAGTACTGTGCACAGTTCTGGTCACCACACTATAGGAAGGATGTGATTGCACTGGAGAGGGTGCAGAGGAGATTCAGCGTCTACCCTGTCAAGCAGCTTCAGAATCTTGTAAGATTCAATGAGATCACCTGTCATTCTGCGAAACTTCAGAAAATATATGCGCAATTTACTCAGCCTCTCTCATTCCAGGGACCTGTCTAGTGAACCTTCAGAGAGTCAGAATTATATAACACAGAAACAGGCCCTTCGGCCCATCGTGTCCGTGTTGGCCATTATGCACCCACCTATTCTAATCCCATATTCCCGCACTTGGCCCATAGCCTTGTATGCTATGACATTTCAAGTGATCACCTAAATAGTTCTTAAATGTTGTGAGGGTTCTTGCCTCCACCCTTCAGGCAGTGCGTTCCAAATTCCAACCACCAGCTGGGTGAAATTTTTTTTCTCAAATCCCCTCTAAATCTCCTACCCCTTACCTAAATCTATGTCCCCTGGTTCTTGACCCCTCCGCTAAGGGAAAAAGTTTCTTCCTATCTAACCTATCAATGCCCCTCATAATCTTGTACACCTCAATCATGTCCCCCCTCAGCCTTCTCTGCTCCAAGGAAAACAAGCCTAGCCTTTTCAGGCTCTCTCATAGCTGAAATGTTTCAGCCCAGGCAACATCCTGGTGAATCTCCTCTGCACCCTCTCCAGTGCAATCACATCTTCCTATAGTGCGGTGACCAGAACAGTACACAGTACTCCAGCTGTGGCCTAACTAGCGTTTTATACAGCTCCATCATAACCTCCCTGCTCTTGTATTCTATGCCTCGGCTAATAAAGGCAAGTATCCCATATGCCTTGCTAACTACCTTATCTACCTGTGCTGCTGCCTTCAGTGATCTGTGGACAAGTACACCAAGATCCCTCTGACCTTCTGTACTTCCTAGGGTCCTACCATCCAATGTATATTCCCTTGCCTTGTTAGTCCTCCCAAAATGCATCACCTCACACTTCTCAGGATTAAATTCCATTTGCCACTGCTCCGCCCATCTATATCTCCCTGTAAGCTAAGGATTTCCTCCTCACTATTTACAACACCACCAATTTTTGTGTCATCTGTGAACTTACTAATCATACCTCCTATATTCACATCTAAATCATTAATGTACACTACAAGCAGCAAGGGTCCCAGCACTGATCTCTGTGGTACACCACTGGTCACAGGCTTCCAATCACAAAAACAGCCCTCTGCCTCATGCCATTAAGCCAATTTTGGATCCAATTTGCCAAATTGCTCTGGATCCCATGGGCTCTTACCTTCTTAACAAATCTCCCATGCGGAACCTTATCAAAAGCCTTACTGAAGTCCATGTATATTACATCAACTGTTTTACCCTCATCGACACATCTAGTCACCTCGAAAAATTCAATCAAGTTAGTTAGACACGTTCTCCCCCTGACAAAGCTGGTACCACATTCGCTGTCCTCCAGTCCTCTGGTACTTCTTCTGTGGCCAGAGAGGATTTGAAAATTTGTGTCAAAGCCCCTGCTATCTCCTCCCTTGCCTCACATAACAGCCTGGGATACATCTGGGGATTTATCCACTTTTAAGCCCACTAAAATAGATAATACTTCCTCCCTTTCAATGCTAATATGTTCAAGTATATCACAATCCCCCTCCCTGATCTCTACACCTACATCGTCCTTCTCCATAGTGAACACAGATGAAAATTAATCATTTAAAACCTCACCTATGTCCTCCGGCTCCACACACAGATTGCCACTTTGGTCCCTAATGGGCCCTACTCTTTCCCTGGTTATCCTCTTACCCTTAATATACTTATAAAACGCCTTAGGATTTTCCTTTCTATTACCCGCCAGTGTTTTTTCATGCCCCCTCTTCGTTCTCCTAATTACTTTTTTAAAGTGCCATCCTACACTTTCTATACTCCTGGAGTGCCTCAGCTGTTGTCAGCGCTTGGGATCTGCCGTAAACCTCCTTTTTTCTTTCCTGATCCAATCCTCTATATCCCTTGACATCCAGGGTTCCCTGGACCTGTTGGTCCTACCCTTCACCTTAAATGGTACATGTTGGCTCTGAACTCTCACAATTTCCTCTTTGAATGACTCCCACTGATGTGATGTCGACTTTCCTACAAGTAGCTGCTGCCAGTCCACTTTGGCCAGATTCTGTTTTATCATATTGAAATCGGCCTTCCCCCAATTCATTACCTTTATTTCCGGCCCATCTTTGTCTTTTTCCATAACTACCTTAAATCTTACAGAGTTGTGGTCACTATCCCCGAAATGCTCCCCTACTGACACTTCTACCACTTATCCGGCTTCATTCCCTAGGATTAGGTTCAGTACTGCCTCTTCTCTCGTACGACTTTCTATGTACTGGCTCAAAAAGCTCTCCTGTATACATTTTAAGAATTCTGCCCCCTTTAAGCCTTTTGCACCAAGTTGCTGCTTTCCCCTGGGAGGCCATCCACCCAACAGTATCCAAAGCGGTATATCGGTTTGAGAGGGGGATGGCCGCAAGGGACTCCTGTACTACCTGCCTGCGCCTACTACTGACTGGTGGTCACTCATCCCTTTTCTGCCTGTGCTGCCATTACCTGCGGTGTGACCACCTCTCTGAACATGCTATCCACGACATCCTCAGCATCGCGGATGCTCCACAGTGAATCCACCTGTTGCTCTAGCTCCGTAATGCGGGTAGTCAGTAGCTGCAGATGGATACACTTCCTGCACACATGGTCACCAGGGACACTGGAAGCATTCCTGATTTCCCACATAGCGCAGGAGGAGCCTACCACGGGTGCGAGCTCTCCTGCCATGACTTACCTTTAAATTAGTTACTCCCTTTATAAAATACTATTTCACTAGGGACCTTGTTCTACTCATGCTGGGGCCAGAGCCTGGCAAATCGCATAACTTGGGCTGTAGATAGGGCTTTAAACTAAATAGTAGGGGTGGGGGGGGGGGGGGGGGCGGGGAAGGGTTCAGTTGCATGGAAAAACAGGAAGTTAAAGGAGAAGGTAGGAGTGCACGTTAGCGGTGAGGCTGATTGTTACCAAACTGCAAGAAATATACTGGTTAAACCAGAAGAGAGAAATAATAAACAGGCGACTAAAGCATCAGGGCTGAGGGACAGGTTAGGGGGTATAACTCAAATAACAGCTCTATGTACAAATGCACGGAGTGTAAGGAATAAACTAAATGAGCTGCAGGCGCAAATTCAAATGGAAGATTATAACGTGGTGGCCATTGCGGAGACATGGCTGCAGGATGGTCGGGATTTGGAACTAAATATAGCTGGTTATAAAGTTTACAGGAGGGACAGGGAAAATGGCAGAGGGGGTGGAGTAACCTTACTGATTAGAAATAATATCACCTCATTGGTGAGGGAGGATATAATGAGGGGAAAGCATCCAGTGGAGACCTTATGGGTGGAATTGAGGAACAGAAAAGGATCTAAAACTGTAATAGGTGTTGTGTAGAGATCCCCTGGTAGCAGTTCTGAGGTGTTAGATTGTATAAATACACAAATTAGGCAAGTGTGTAACAAAGGCAGAGTAGTATTAATGGGGGATTTTAACTTACACATAGATTGGGAGAGGCAGACTAGCACCTGTCAGAAAGGTAGTGAATTTCTGGAATGTGTCTGGGATAGTTTCCTACAGCAATATGTCCTAGATGTAACAATGGGATGGGCAATATTAGATTTAGTTATGAGTAATGAGCCAAATTTAATTAGTAGCCTAACTGTGCGTGAACATTTATCAAATAGTGATCACAACATGATCGAATTCAAGGTAGTGTTTGAAAGTGAAAAGCACGAATCAGCTACTAGAATTTTAGACTTGGGTAAGGCTGACTTTACCGGGATGAGACAGAGACTGCCCACGGTAAACTGGGTAGATCTGTTAATGGGTCAAACGACTGAAGAACAGTGGAGAATATTTAAAGAACCATTTAACGAAATACAGAGCGAGTATATACCCGAGAGGAAAAAGCTCCACTTCACAGAAAAAACAGCCATGGACAACTAAAGAGATTAGGGATAACATAAAACAAAACGAAATGACTTACAAAAATTCAAAACACAGCACAGATACGGCCGAATGGGATCGATACAAAGACCAGCAAAGGGTTACAAAGCAGCTTATAAGAGCTACTAAAAGAAATTATGAAAGGAAACTTGCAAGGTACATCAACATGAATAAGAAGAAATTTTATAGTTATATAAAGGGAAAGCGGGTGGTCAAGAGCACTGTAGGCCCACTAAAAGCTGAAAATGGAGAGATTGTCATTGATAATGGGGAAATGGCAGACATGTTGAACAATTACTTTGCCTGAGTATTTACAGTTGAAAAGGAGGATAACTTGCCGGAATTCCTGAAAAAATTAATAGCTGATAGGGGAGAGGGACTTAATACAACTAATGTAAGTAAATCATCAGTAACAAGGAAATTAATGGAACTAAAGAGTGAGAAATCCCCAGGAGCTGACCGTTTCCATCAGGGGAGCACATTGCAGATGCCCTAACTATCGTCTTTCAGAGTTCCCTAGATTCAGGAGTGGTCCCTCTGGATTGGAAAGTTGCACATGTCACTCCACTTTTTAAGAAGGGTGAAAGGGGGAACCAAGGAAATTACAGACCAGTTAGCCTGACATCTGTGGTGGGCAAGTTGCTGGAGTCTGTAATCAAGGATAGGGTGACTGAACACCTGGAAAAATTTCAGTTAATCAGGGACAGCCAGCATGGATTCATGATGGGAAGGTCATGCCTGACAAATCTCACTGAATTTTTTGAAGAGGTGACTAAGGCAGTGGACAGGGGAGTGTCTATGGATGTTATTTATATGGACTTCCAGAAGGCATTTGATAAAGTCCCACATAAGAGACTGTCAACTAAGGTAGAAGCCTATGGAGTTGAGGGCAAATTATTGACATGGTTAGGAAGTTGGTTGACTGCTAGGTGACAGAGAGTGGAGGTAATGGGTAAGTACTGTGATTAGCAGGATATAACTAGTGGTTTCCTGCAGGGATCTGTGTTGGGGCCTCAGTTATTCACATTATTCATTAACGACTTGGATGATGACATAGTAAGTCATATATCCAAATTTGCTGATGAAACAAAGTTAGGCGGCATTGTAGACAGTCCAGATGATAGCATAAAATTACAAAGAGATATTGGCAGACTAGGTGAGTGGGCAAAACTGTGGCAGATGGATTTCAATGCGGGCAAGTGTGAGATGATCCATTTTGGACCAAAAAAGGATAGAGCAGGGTACTTTCTAAATGGGAAGAGGTTAAGTACAGTGGATGTCCAAAGAGACTTGGGAGTTCAGGTGCATAGATCTTTAAAATGTCATGAGCAAGTGCAGAAAATAATCAAAAAGGCTAATGGAATGCTAGCCTTTATATCTAGAGGATTGGAGTATAAAGACACAGAGGTTATGCTGCAGCTATACAAAACCCTGGTTAGACCCCACTTGGAGTACTGTGAGCAGTTCTGGGCACCACACCTTAGGAAGGATATATTGGCCTTGGAGGGAGTGCAACGTAGGTTTACAAGAATGATACCTGAACTACAGGGGTTAAGTTACAATGAGAGATTACACAAATTAGGCCTGTTTTCGCTAGAATTTAGAAGGTTAAGGGGTGATCTGATCGAAGTCTTCAAGATATTAACAGGAAAAGACAGGCTAGATAAAAATAAACTATTTCCACTGGTTGAAGATTCTAAAATGAGGGGGCATAGTCTAAAAATTAGGACCAGACTGTTCAGGAGAGATGTTAGGAAGCACTTCTTCATGCAAAGGGTAGTAGAGGTTTGGAACTCTCTCCCACAAACAGCAGTTGAAGCTAGTTATTTTAAATCTGAAATAGATTTTTGTTAAGCAAAGATATTAAGGGATATGGGCCAAAGGCAGGTATATGGAGTTAGGCTGCGAATCAGCCATGATCTCATTGAATGGCGGGACAGGCTCGAGGGGCTGAATGGCCTACTCCTGTTCCTATCTTCCTATGTACTCCAAACACTACCCAGTACAATCTAAAGTCCTTAATAAATTACACTAATTAAAAAAAAAACACTTTAGTACTACTCACCTTATTGCTTGAGGTTTTTTTAATAACAAACTTTCCCCTTTTTTAAGCTATTTAAATGCAAACAGCTGTTACTTATCCAACCAATCACCTTGCAGAATTCCCATGATGTCACTAAGTTTTTTTGCTCTTTCAAGCCTCAGTGTGCGCCGAGAGACACAGGGAGCCTGCCGTCGCTCCGGATCAGCTCCCTCGCAGGTCCGCCAGCCGCTGCTCTGCTCCCAGGTAAGTGAATGAAGGCCTCAAGCCCCGCTCTTTATTTATAGCTGCTGTTGCGGATCAGTTTCCTCGCAGGTCCGCCAGCTGTACTGTCTCCAATGAAAGTATATTCTTCTTAAATATGGAGACCAAAACTGCGCACAGTATTCCAGGTGTGGTTTCGGCAAAGCCCTGTACAATTGTAGCAAGACATCTTTATTCTTGTACTCCAATCCACTTGCAATAAAAGGGATTTGAGGAAAAATTTTTTCACTCAGAGGGTGGAATCTGGAATACACTGCCTGAAGAGGTGGTAGAGACAAGAACCCTCACAACATTTGAGAGGTATTTAGATGAGCACTTGAAACGCGACAGCATACAAGGCTACGGGCCAAGTGCTGGAAAATGGGATTAGAATAGTTAGGTGCTTGATGGCTGGCACAGACACGATGGGCCGAAGGACCTGTTTCTGTGCTGTATAACTCTATGACTCGAAAGGCCAGCATGCCATTTGCCTCCCTGATTGCGTTACCTGCATGGTACAGACCAACAACGCCACGTCAGCAAAAAGAGCAGCCAGCCCACATCGACACAAATCGCCAGTCCTCATGGCCATAAGCCAACAAATCCACACTGGCACAAACCAGCTGGCCCATGTTGACACAAACCAACAAGGCCATGTCGCCAAAAAGAGCAGCCAGCCCATGTTGGCACAAGCCAACAAATATACGTTAGTACCCATTAGCAGTCCCACATTGTCACCTGCTGGCCGGCCCACATCAGCACAAGCCAACACTTCCACGGCTGGCACTGGAAAGGTTAATTATTGCCAGACACTGAACAATCAGCCAGCCCACGTCACCATGAGCCAACAAGTCCACATCGGCACAAAGCACAAGTCTTCACGGCTACAAACAAGCAGGCCCACATCAGCACAGGTCAACAAGTCTACATCGATACAAACCGCCAGTCTTCATGGACACAAACTAGCCCGGCTCGTATTGCCCCAAAGTGCCCGCTCTGTATCGACCCAAGAATGGATTTTAAGTGGCTAAGAACAGCTTGGAAGGGTTGTTTTAAATTCAACTGAAAGCCCAGACATTGAAGATAGACAAGGTTCCATCATAGACTTGGACAGGTCAACCATGAGCATGTTTTTACATGAAACACAGGAAGAATTTGGTCAATGTGTATACTCATCTAGAGTAAGGCTGGCAATGGAAAGGATAATTACCACCAGACACTGAACAATGAGCCAGCCCATGTCGTCACAAGCCCACAAGTCCATGCCAAGGCAAACCAGCCTGGTCACACCAAGGCAAAACAGCCAGTCATCATAGTTACTCTTCAATATCAAAAAAGTAAAATGGACTTAACCCTCATTTAGTTTATCAAGTTTTCATTGGTGTTGAAGAGTTTGAATGAGGGAAATCTTTCAGTTTTTTTTTTTACATTGATCCAAATCCTCTCATTCTATGAACCAGCAATGGTTTGCTCACCATTGGTTAAATCTTAAGTTTGTTAAGTGGACAAAAAAAACACTGAACCATACCGTGGCTCATTCTGTAAACTACAGCTCAGGTTAACTAAACATTCATCAATTAAATCAACAGCACTTCGAACTAGCTGCATATTAATGGTAACTACAAACTTTACAAATCTCCAGGCCAAAACCAATAAAGATGTTTCTCTTCAGCAAATCTTCAACATAAAACTAACACATGAAATACAATCTCTTCTTTCTAATGTGGGTATTTGCTGGAACAGAACTTCTGATTAGCCTCATAACCCTTATGGCCTCAGACTGATGAGTGAATGGATAACAGGTGGCCAAATATAAACCTACAATCAATAGCTGCTGGCACAAGGCCATTCATTTATGGATCTTAACGAGACACGGCTTTATTCTTCTCACAAACTCAAGTCTTCACTCAAACCTATTACGTCAGAATGATCCCCAGGGTGTTAAATATTTAGGATGTTTACTGGTCAGAGAACATTTTAGCACCCATTGAAATTCAAGGGTTATAATTGTTGGAACTAACACTTATCCACAGGGCTGTCAAGATGATGAACATGAGCAGATTAGACCACCTTTGTTGCACAAAAACATACAGATGCACATTAGTGCCTTCAGCACATTGGTAGTGCGTATTCACTGCAGCATGATGGCTGTGTGTGTACTGGGACCATAGAACTACAGAAAAATTATGGCACAAAAGGAGGTCATTTAGCCAGTCGTGTCTGCAACAGCTGAATAAACTAGCCGCCCAATCTAATCCCACCTTCCAGCACCTGGTAGGTTACAGCACTTCAGGTGCATGTCCAAGTACCTTTTAAATCAGTTGAGGGTTTCTGCCTCCCACCACCTATCCAGGCAGCAAATTCCAGATACCCACCACCCGCTGGGTGATAAAGCTTTTCCTCATGTCCCCTCTAATCCTTCTACTAATCACCTTACATCTGTTACCCCTGGTCATTGACCACTCTGCTAGAGGAAACAGGTTCTTCCTGTCTACTTTATCTAGGTCCCTCATAATTTTATACACCTCAATTAAGTCACCCTTCAGCTTCTTCTGTTCTAAGGAAAACAACCCAAGCAATCTTTCCTCATAGCTGCAACTTTCAAGCCTTGGCAATATTCTTGTAAATCTCCTCTGTACTCTCTCCAGAGCAATTATGTCCTGCCTGTAATGTAGTGACCAGAACTGTATGCAATACTCCAGCTGTGGCCTAACCAGCAGTTTATACAGTTCCAGCATTACATCCCTGCTTTTGTATTCTATACCTCGGCCAATAAAGGAAAGCATTCCATATGCCTTCTTCACCGCTCTGTTTACCTGTCCTGCCACCTTCAGGGACCTGTGGACATGCACTCCAAGGTGTCTCACTTCTTCTACCCCTCTCAATATCCTCCCGTTTATTGTGTATTCCCTTGTTTTGTTTGCCCTCCCCAAATGCATTACCTCACACTTCTCTGGATTGAATTCCATTTGCCACTTTTCTGCCCACTCAACCAAACAATTGATATCATTCTAGAGTCGACAGCTATCCTCTTCACTATCAACTACACAACCAATTTTTGTGCCATCAGCAAATTTCCCAATCATGCCTCCCACATTTAAGTCCAAATCAATAATAAAAACCACAAACAGCAAGGGACCCAACACTGAGCCCTGTGGAATGTCACTGGAAACTGCTTTCCATTAGCAAAAACATCCGTCGACTACTACCCTTTGTTTCCTGTCACTGAGCCAATTTTGGATCCAACCTGCTACATTCCCCTGTATCCCATGGGTTTTCATTTTACTGACCAGTCTGCCATGCAGAACCTTGTTAAATGTCTTACTAAAATCCATGTAGACCACATCCATTGCACTACCCTCATCAATCCTCCTTGTCACTTCCTCAAAAAACTCAAATCTAGTAAGACATGACCTTCCTTTAACAAATCCATGCTGACTATCCCTGTTTAATCCGTGCCTAAGTGGCAGTTTAGCTGGTTTCTCAGAATTGATTCTAATAATTTATGCACCAGAGGTCAGACTGACTGGCCTATAATTACTTGGCCTATCCTTCGCACCCTTTTTAAACATTGATATAACATTCGCAGACCTCCAATCCTCTGGCACCTTGCCAGTATCCAGTGAGGATTTGAAGATGATCCTCAGCTTTTTTTCCCCGTTATAGCAATGAAATAGTGTTGCCATGTGTCTATCTGTGCCCTCAGCTCTTCGGCTTTATTTGCTATACTCCTTGCATTTAAATAAATACCTTTTAACACTGCCAACTGTCTGTGCTGCACACTTTTTAACCTTTGCTTCTTCTGTCTTTCAGTGTCACTTGCTAATTTTCTGCCTCCCATTCCCTGCCCTGAAATTGTCCTATCTGAAACTGTCCTCAGGTTCCCATCCCCCTGCCAAACTAGTTTAAAGCATCCCCAACAGCACTAGCAAACCTTCCTAAAAGGATACTCGTCCTAGTCCTGTTCAGGTGTAGACCGTCTGGCTTGTACAGGTCCCATCTGCCCCAGAAACCTGAAGCCCTCCCTCCTGCTGTCGCAAAGAATCAAATAATAAATTAAGCTTTAAAACACATGTTGAGCTGTGCTGTGAGGGCGCCAGGCACTGTACTGCTATTTGTTAGGGTCCCATGTATTGTGTTCGTATTTTCAGAGGGTTCCAAAGATCAGGAGCATGGGACCAAAATGCCAGCAGAAATTGAGGAGCAGTTGAAGAGTTATTCACCAGTACTGTACCTTTAAACTGTGGAAGTGAGGTTGCAACCTCCCATGCTCCACGTAGACATGGACTCTTCCAAGCCACAAAAATTACAAGTGACCTGGAAGGCCATGAGGCGCCATAAAAAGCTACAGAACAGGACTGTTCCATGCAAAACTTTTCATACCAGATCCCCAGTGGTGCAGGGGAGGTCTCCTGCATACAGTTACTTTTGTTTGATGGATTCAACGCAAGGCATCGCAATTGTGTGGGGCTTGCTGGATGGACGAGAGAATCTTATCCTGCATGTTATTGTTCGTATGATACAGTGAGATGCCACATTTACATCAGGTTACCGCTCAGAAGTTCCGCTAACACACAGCATATACAAATTACTCTGCCTGGCATCATTGGAAGAGGAATTGGATGCTTATCGGGAGACATGACTGACCATCCCCCATCCACTGTGCACCGCAGCCTGAACTCTCCACATTCAGGCTGGTTTGTGGGCCCTTGCTCTCTCTCCTTCTTCTGCCCCAGACTGATGTGTTGTTCGTGTGTGAAATTACAATGGTACCTTTACACCATCTGCCTCCAACAGCTCCGTTTCTGAGTCTTCACCTTCCTATAAAGACAAGAATTTACAAGATTAAAGGGATCACTTGAGGCTGCAGGATAGCTATCAGATTGAAGTGCAGTGCAGAGTGAT